>NC_090936.1:900078577-900388325 GCF_040938575.1 Ambystoma mexicanum
TTCCATGTGCTCAATTTCCTCCATAGCTTGTTTCTAAGAACAGAATTCATACTGCACTAAAGTCTATAAATGCGTGATATACGTTAGACTTACGCCTCTTCCAAGAATATTCCACAGTGGAAGTGAAGATGAGTACATTGTGTTAGCTTTGGGTCTGAATCCAATTTGATTGACTGGGAGATTATTGTTAGTGTCTATCCATTGGTTTACCTCTGCCAACAATACCCTAGCAAATATCTTGGAAGTTATATCTAGCATAGCTAGCATGCAGTAATTGGCAGGGTTATCCCAAGCTCCCTTTTTGTACACGGTGGGCAAGTGGCTCATTCACATGGCATCTTTCCTGTAAGCCCAATTTCTTTTAATAAGATAAAGAGGGCGTGGGCCTCGATTTATGTGGAGAGTTTCAGTAAATTATTACACACACCATCTGGCCTAGATGCTCGAGACTTATTCAGCTGGTCGATTATCACTACAATATCAAGTACAGCCACTCTGCAAGACCATGTGGTTATTGGAAAAGTAAGCGGGGTATAATTTTTGACTTTTGAGCCTAGGGTTAGATTTACCTTATTAGATCTTTATAAGGGGGATTTATAAGATCTAGTGGCTCAGGTATAAGTGCCTATGGTAGCCATCGTATCTATAAACTAAGGTATTATTTCATATGCAGAACTATTACTAGTATACTCACATTAACAAATAAAGTGAGGGACTATATTTACAACCGCACAATTGGCGAGATTTAAATTTTTACCAAGCCAATGTATCCGGTTTTGAGATTCATTAAGATGGATGTGTCCATTTTGATTGTATGCAGTCGGTACAATATGCGCCGCAAAAGGAGGTAAAAGGACACATAGAGGAAAATGATCACTCTCGTTATGTGGAATAATTGCCATATCTGCTGTTAGGAGGAGGCCAATACTGTTGGTAAATACATAATCAATGGCCGTTGCTGATCTCCCATCTGCCCGTGTAATGGCCATCTCAGCATCACCAGGGCAACCACCATTTAGTCTAGTGAGCCCATATTCATCAATGATTTTTGTCCAGGGTATCCCTTGTCAATTAGAATGGGCAGTGCTAACAGGAGAAGAATGGAGCGGCCTCCCTGCACTTAATTAGATTGAGATTCACCAATTATGGCTTTAAAATCTCCTACCATCCATACTGGGTAGCGATTGGAGTAATTATTGAGAATTTTGCTTACTATTTTTACATTTTCATCATGGCCACACGGTTCGGTGTATCATAAATATTTATAAATATAATGACACGCTGTTGATAAGATATCTTAACTGCCTACATATTATGAGTAGACTCTTTTAATGCTGTCACTAACCAAGGTGATTTAACAGAGATCAATAGTCCACCCGTTGGCCTCCCTCTTTTTCATTTGGTAGCTAGCTGCTCAACAGTAAAACAGCCATCGAAGTGAACAATATCAGCGAGCCAAGTTTCCTGGAGAGCTATGATCATAAAAATATCAAATTGGGCAACTAGCCCGTCCTCACTAAATATGAGTGTGAGCCCCTGTTTATTCCAAGAATATATAAGGCTAACATCATCGACATACCGATGTGAAGTGTTGTTTAGCCAACGGTACCGTCAACTGTTTTATTAACCACTCTGCCCATTGGGGTTAATTGACCAAGCACAGGCTGATTACAAGGGACACCACCATTTTGAGGAGTCTCAGCAGGGCTATCCTGTAAAGTATTAACACCAATACTCAACACACTTCGACGTAACCAATGATTATCATGTGTACATCCAACTGGATCAACCCAAGACTTTATCACAGGTATCCACACAGTTTTACAGGTATAGCCTATTCGAAAGAGTTCTTACTCGTAATGAAGAATATAGTCAAGGGTTGCTACTGATTTAAACCAGACATTGGATACCAATTCAGCAACGTATTCTACTTGATCGACAAGCCTAATGTCCTATGATGTGATTACTCGAAGAGCAACAACTGTAGGAAATATGCATAGGACCGCTGATCTATTAAGAGGTGCCAAATTCGTAACAGATGGCACTAGCTGGAGTTGCAAAGCTCTAATAAGGCCAGCGTCATCTGAGCTAACCTTTAAAGGCAAAGTGGCAGGTAAGTTACCAGTGTTAACAGACCAAATTTCAGGTAGCGTACTTTGAGTTTGTGACTTTCTGAAATGTGCAGCCTCACTGCTGGTAACAGTGTTAACTCCTTTACTTGACAAAAAATGTCCTTGTTCAGTAGACAGCTCACCACACATGATACATTGCACTAAGTTCCGATCTTTCTACCGATGTTTCAAATCACAGAAATATCCTGTGTTAGGGGGATTGACTCAGAAAGAAGGGGGGAATCACTGCAGGTTGACAGACAGATGCCATCACATGGTCTGGGATAATAGGTGGACAACTACATCAGTCACCACACACACATTTTTACGTAATATAGTATGGCTATTATACATAAATGCATGGCAAATAGGAGTTTGTTTACATTTTGCCATAGAGGCATGCTTGCCTTTGACTTTACATTTACCAGTACTTACACCCACTTCAGGAGTAGAATTACGCTTGACTTGCTTATGCGGCAATGTGTTCAACATAGACCCACCAATTTCAGTGGGTTCCATGGTTGTACTTTTGTCACATACTGTCTTCCGACAGCGGTTAATGCTCTTATGTAGATGAATCGACTGGATATCTAATTTCTTCTCTATACACTCATATTTTGCCACCAAGAGAGTTAGAAGGTTCTCAAAGGCATAAAACATTTCACTCAAGCACATACTATTGATGCTGACTTTCTGCATAATTACATTCTCAATCTCAGTAGAATCATTAACAACCCTAGTCATCTCTCTACCACTCACACCTGTATCCACCATCATATGGCCATTATGCTTCAGAATGGCAATAGGTTTTTTGTGTGTTGTATCTGACAACAAGCTAGCACACTGCGGAGAGTCAACAAATTCTTGTGGGTCTTTATCTATATGACTCGGTAAAAAAGACACCTCCAAGATATTACCCATGTATTCAACTTCTAAATCATCACATGCTAGATTTATATCAGACGTCAAATTGGAAGAGATAGAGCTAACAGCATTAGCACTTCGACGTACCATAGCCTTCACATGGCCTTGCATCACTAATGGGGAGATTAACACCAACTCAGATGTTACCTCAGCACCAGGTGCTAGCTCTAGCGGATCGATTCAAATAGCCACGTCGGAAAGCTCAGGCATATGATTAAATTCAGTCACTGTGCCCACACAAGCAATGTCTGCATTTAAGGGAAGTAACATAACACCTGTGAGTGATTTGGAACTGACATAACTCAGTACCTCGCTAAGTTCTGACACAATTTCCTTAGCAGCCAGCTCCTCATGAATTTCCTCTAGGGGCTGTACTTTCAGTGGGACTTTTGGAAAGTATGCTGTCAGTTGTTTGGATTTCCCTCCAGTGGTCGGTTTTGAGATTGTCTTAGGAGTGCATATCTTCCGGCCTCGTCGCAACAGTTTGTGAGGCCTTTCAATCATTAATATAGGTGTAGGGATTTCAATCAAAGCACTACAACCTGCCGGTGAGCTGCAAACATTCATGATGTCAGACAATATGCAATTAGATTGTTAACGGGATTAACCTCAACTAGATACAACTAGCCACGGTATCACAAATTCACACATTCACAGACTGCTGGCTGATTTGCTTCAATGAACTCAGTTAACTCAGTTGACTCAATGGCCACAGTTGAAAACACAGAAACTAGCTGGAAAGACGGGCTATAGACCAATGTTAGTCCAGGTTGCTCGACATTATATCTGTGTCATTAGCTCAAAGGATTGCAAGTACTAAATACAATACCCGGAAGGCTCGAAATAACCCAATTTTCACAAATATGTACAGATGCGTACAATTGCTTCACCCGACCAAAACAAAAAACAAATCGCATAGACCGAGCTAAAAACACTTAATCACATAAACACATATACACATAAACACCATGCATCACGAACAGCACTTCCAGGCACTTCTAAAGTGCGTGTGCACGGGTGCACGTCACGCCTGTATATGTAGTGGTCCCTAGGTAGGGAGGAGGAGCCACGGGATTCAAACCCTAATATTATAAAAGGAGAGATATTAGCCTCAGGAAATGTTAACAGGAGTTTAACAAATATGCTGAAGTCCATAGGCAAGATCTGTAGGTAAGTCCAGAATTGTACCACAGATCCTTTTCAAAATAGCAGACTGCAAGGTGCAAGGTCTAGAGGCAAGCGTTCAGGCACAGCAAATAGCACTGCCAGGCACTTCTGCAGAGCGCGCGCGTGGGTGAGCGCGCATGCCAGTATATGTAGTGCTCTCTAGGTAGGGAGGAGGAGACAAAGCCATGAATCCTTTTCAAAATAGCAGACTGCAAGTTCCAGAGGCAAGCGTTCAGGCACAGCAAATAGCACTTCCAGGCACTTCCGCAGTGTAACTCTTTTGCTTGCGTTTCTTTTGCCTGAATCTCTGTGCAGAGGTGACAAGCTAAACACATGCTCTCTGGAACTTTCTAGAGGGTTGGCCAACTGGGGGTGGAATTTCAACAATTTTGAGGCAGAAGCAGTGGCATGGTCCCGTAAGCGTGCTTTTGTAAATTTTGTGAAAATCTGTCTAGTAGATTTTTTGAAAACAGGCAAAAAGTAGGTAAAAAAAAATAGTGATTAGTGTGGAACCATTTCCCGGTTTGCACGCCTCTAGTGGTGTGGTCCAGTAATAACAGGTCATCCACATATGCGAGCCAGCTAACAGATGACGACCATACTTTTACTGGACACGTGGCCATATTCATAAATTGGAATTGCATATCTGCTAAGTAAAGATTAAACAATGTTGCCATCACAATGCAACCCTGTTTTACTCCACGGAAAATAGGGATAGGAACGGAAAGTTTACCTTTTCTGTCTAAACAGATATGAACTGTGGTGTCTGCATATAGCAACATCAGCACCTTAAGCAGACCTGGTGGAGTCTTCCATGTGCTCAATTTCCTCCATAGTTTGTTTCTAAGAACAGAATTCATACTGCACTAAAGTCTATAAATGCGTGATATACGTTAGACTTACGCCTCTTCCAAGAATATTCCACAGTGGAAGTGAAGATGAGTACATTGTGTTAGCTTTGGGTCTGAATCCAATTTGATTGACTGGGAGATTATTGTTAGTGTCTATCCATTGGTTTACCTCTGCCAACAATACCCTAGCAAATATCTTGGAAGTTATATCTAGCATAGCTAGCATGCAGTAATTGGCAGGGTTATCCCAAGCTCCCTTTTTGTACACGGTGGGCAAGTGGCTCATTCACATGGCATCTTTCCTGTAAGCCCAATTTCTTTTAATAAAATAAAGAGGGCGTGGGCCTCGATTTATGTGGAGAGTTTCAGTAAATTATTACACACACCATCCGGCCTAGATGCTCGAGACTTATTCAGCTGGTCGATTATCACTACAATATCAAGTACAGCCACTCTGCAAGACCATGTGGTTATTGGAAAAGTAAGCGGGGTATCATTTTTGACTTTTGAGCCTATGGTTAGATTTACCTTATTAGATCTTTATAAGGGGGATTTATAAGATCTAGTGGCTCAGGTATAAGTGCCTATGGTAGCCATCGTATCTATAAACTAAGGTATTATTTCATATGCAGAACTATTACTAGTATACTCACATTTACAAATAAAGTGAGGGACTATATTTACAACCGCACAATTCGCGAGATTTAAATTTTTACCAAGCCAATGTATCCGGTTTTGAGATTCATTAAGATGGATGTGTCCATTTTGATTGTATGCAGTCGGTACAATATGCGCCGCAAAAGGAGGTAAAAGGACGCATAGAAGAAAATGATCACTCTCGTTATGTGGAATAATTGCCATATCTGCTGTTAGGAGGAGGCCAATACTGTTGGTAAATACATAATCAATGGCCGTTGCCGATCTCCCATCTGCCCATGTAATGGCCATCTCAGCATCACCAGGGCAACCACCATTTAGTCTAGTGAGCCCATATTCATCAATGATTTTTGCCCAGGGTATCCCTTGTCAATTAGAATGGGTAGTGCTAACAGGAGAAGAATGGAGCGACCTCCCTGCACTTAATTAGATTGAGATTCACCAATTATGGCTTTAAAATGTGTTACCATCCATACTGGGTAGTGATTGGAGTAATTATTGGGAATTTTGCTTACTATTTTTACATTTTCATCATGGCCACACGGTTCGGTGTATCATAAATATTTATAAATATAATGACACGCTGTTGATAAGATATCTTAACTGCCTACATATTATGAGTAGACTCTTTTAATGCTGTCACTAACCAAGGTGATTTAACAGAGATCAAGAGTCCACCCGTTGGCCTCCCTCTTTTTCATTTGGTAGCTAGCTGCTCAACAGTAAAACAGCCATCGAAGTGAACAATATCAGCGAGCCAAGTTTCTTGGAGAGCTATGATCATAAAAATATCAAATTGGGCAACTAGCCCGTCCTCACTAAATATTAGTGTGAGCCCCCGTTTATTCCAAGAATATATAAGGCTAACATCATTGACATACCGATGTGAGTGTTGTTTAGCCAACGGTACCGTCAACTGTTTTATTAACCACTCTGCCCATTGGGGTTAATTGACCAGGCACAGGCTGATTACAAGGGACACCACCATGTTGAGGAGTCTCAGCAGGGCTATCCTGTAAAGTATTAACACCAATACTCAACAAACTTCGACGTAACCAATGATTATCATGTGTACATCCAACTGGATCAACCCAAGACTTTATCACAGGTATCCACACAGTTTTACAGGTATAGCCTATTCAAAAGTTCTTACTCGTAATGAAGAATGTAGTCAAGGGTTGCTACTGATTTAAACCAGACATTGGATATAAATTCAGCAACATATTCTACTTGATCGACAAGCCTAATGTCCTATGATGTGATTACTCGAAGAGCAACAACTGTAGGAAATATGCATAGGACCGCTGATCTATTAAGAGGTGGCATATTCGTAACAGATGGCACTGGCCGGAGTTGCAAAGCTCTAATAAGGCCAGCGTCATCTGAGCTAACCTTTAAAGGCAAGGTGGCAGGTAAGTTACCAGGGTTAAAAGACCAAATTTCAGGTAGCGTACTTTGTGTCTGTGACTTTGTGAAATGTGCAGCCTCACTGCTGGTAACAGTGTTAACTCCTTTACTGGACAACACATTTCCTTGTTCAGTAGACAGCTCACCACACATGATACATTGCACTAAGTTCCGATCTTTCTACCGATGTTTCAAATCACAGACATATCCTGTGTTAGGGGGATTGACTCAGAAAGAAGGGGGGGAATCACTGCAGGTGGACGGACAGATGCCATCACATGGTCTGGGATAATAGGTGGACCAACTACATCAGTCACCACACACACATTTTTACGTAATATAGCATGGCTATTATACATAAATGCATGGCAAATAGGAGTTTGTTTACATTTTGCCATAGAGGCATGCTTGCCTTTGATTTTACATTTACCAGTACTTACACTCACTTCAGGAGTAGATTTACGCTTGACTTGCTTATGTGGCAATGTGTTCAACATAGACCCACCAATTTCAGTGGGTTCCATGGTTGTACGTTTGGCACATACTGTCTTCCAACAGTGCTTAAAGCTCTTATGTAGATGAATCGACTGGATATCTAATTTCTTGTCTATACACTCATATTTTGCCACTAAGCGAGTTAGAAGGTTCTCAAAGGCATAAAACATTTCACTCGAGCACATACTATTGATGCTGACTTTCTGCATAATTACATTCTCAATCTCAATAGAATCATTAACAACCCTAGTCATCTCTCTACCACTCACACCTGTATCCACCATCATATGGCCATTATGCTTCAGAATGGCAATAGGTTTTTTGTGTGTTGTATCCGACAACAAGCTAGCACACTGCGGAGAGTCAACAAATTCTTGTGGGTCTTTATCTATATGACTCGGTAAAAAAGACACCTCCAAGATATTACCTATGTATTCAACTTCTAAATCATCACATGCTAAATGTATATCAGACGTCAAATTGGAAGAGATAGCGCTAACAGCATTAGCACTTCGACGTACCATAGCCTTCACATGGCCTTGCGTCACTAATGTAGAGAGTAACACCAATTCAGATGTTACCTCAGCACCAAGTGCTGGCTCTAGCGGATCGATTGAAATAGCCACATCGGAAAGCTCAGGCATATGATTAAATTCAGTCACTGTGCCCACACAAGCAATGTCTGCATTTAAGGGGTGTAACATAACACCTGTGAGTAATTTGAGACTGACATAACTCAGTACCTCGCTAGGTTCTGACACAATTTCCTTAGCAGCCAGCTTCTCATGAATTTCCTCTAGTGGCTGTACTTTCAGTGGGACTTTTGGAAAGTATGCTGTCAGTTGTTTGGATTTCCCTCCAGTGGTCGGTTTTGAGATTGTCTTAGGAGTGCATATCTTCCGGCCTCGTCGCAACAGTTTGTGAGGCCTTTCAGTCATTAATATAAGTGTAGGGATTTCAATCAAAGCACTACAACCTGCCGGTGAATTGCAAGCATTCATGATGTCAGACAATATGCAATTAGATTGTTAACGGGATTAACCTCAACTAGACACAACTAGCCACGTTATCACGAATTCACAAATTCACAGACTGATGGCTGACTTGCTTCAATGAACTCAGTTAACTCAGTTGACTCAATGGCTACAGTTGAAAACACAGAAACCAGCTGGAAAGACGGGCTATAGACCAATGTTAGTCCAGGTTGCCCGACATTATATGTGTCATTAGCTCAAAGGATTGCAAGTATAAATACAATACCCGGAAGGCTGGAAATAACACAATTTTCACAAATATGTACAGATGCGTACAATTGCTTCACCCGACCAAAACAAAAAACAAATCGCATAGACCGAGCTAAAAACACTTAATCACATAAACACATATACACATAAACACCATGCAACACGAACAGCACTTCCAGGCACTTCTAAAGTGCGTGTGCGCGGGTGCACGTCACGCCTGTATATCTAGTGGTCACTAGGTAGGGAGGAGGAGCCACGGGATTCAAACCCTAACATAATAAAAGGAGAGATATTAGCCTCAGGAAATGTTAACAGGAGTTTAACAAATATACTGAAGTCCATAGGCAAGGTCTGTAGGTAATTCCAGAATTGTACCACAGATCCTTTTCAAAATAGCAGACTGCAAGGTGCAAGGTCTAGAGGCAAGCGTTCAGGCACAGCAAATAGCACTTCCAGGCACTTCTGCAGAGCACGCGCGTGGGTGAGCGCGCATGCCAGTATATTTAGTGCTCACTAGGTAGGGAGGAGGAGACAAAGCCATGGATCCTTTTCAAAATAGCAGACTGCAAGTTCAGAGGCAAGCGTTCAGGCACAGCAAACAGCACTTCCAGGCACTTCCGCAGTGTAACTCTTTTGTTTGCGTTTCTTTTGCCTGAATCTCTGTGCAGAGGTGACAGGCTAAACACATGCTCTCTGGAACTTTCTAGAGGGTTGGCCAACTGGGGGGTGGCATTTGATTGACACATGACATCACTGTCAGAGGCAGTTGTTTTAATACATTTTCTGTAGCCAAACATACATCCATGGGCAGATCTGAGAGGCTGGCATAAAAGGGATGTGCAGTGAAGTGAGGGTATGGTTTTTCTTACTGGGCTCTCGGAGTGTGCTGCATTTCCTGAGAGTGCCTCTGTAGGCTGGCTCGCAAGTCTTTGCTGAGTTCAGAGGGGAGAGAAGCAGATAAGTAAACTTTCCAGTGAGGGCTGTCCAGGCAGACGGAGAAGAGAGAATACCTGCATTGCAGCCCGAGGGCACACAGAACCAAGTGTGTTTTTGGTGAGTTCACTGGTCCAGGTGAGGTATGCGATCTGGTTGCTTGTGGGTGTGTTTTACAGGCAGTTACAGGCTGGAAAATTGTGCTACATTCACAAGCATAGACAGCTATTTATCATGTGTTTTAATGCACCGTCTAAGCAGCAAGCTTCAGATATAACAGAATGTTTATAAGCTACCAAGACATATGAAAAGCTTCAAGGTTAGTGTAGCAGTGTTCTGCCCATCTATCGCAAAAAAGGGTGTTTGAAGACCGTTTGGAGAAAAAGCTATTTACTGCGGGGGACGTTTTACAAATTAAATGTGTTTGTGGCTATTTTCATTTTAATGTTTGAATCACAGAAAATGTCATGTGAAAACACAATACATTGTACATGGTGTTTGTATTTCTCATAAGTTCTAATTGCTTATAAAGTACATACAAAACAAATAAGTCAGCCTTGGTCTATTTGTTATGTGTCCTAGTTACTTGTGATAGCATACAGACTGGTGTGAAGCTGGTAAAGTATTTTTGTTTTACCACACTAGGTATTTACATTTTACCACACGTGGTAAAATGCAAGGTAAGACAGGTCATTGTAAATGGGCTCATATCCTGAGGGACTTGATACATAGATGACAGTATTCAGGTGACCTGGTAAGTGTACTCGGAGATCCTGCTACACAGACCCCAATTACCAAATGATAATGAAACTGCGCTCTAGTGCGCACCAGGTCTGCTTATTGGTTTACTGTTTATGATCCGGATATAAGAATAATATCAGGTAGTCCTGTGTATTAAGGCTCACCAAAATACCACGAAATACCCTATCAGATCCCATTTTGCAGATGAACTTTCACCCAAAAGCCTGGCCTTATTTTGTCATGTATTTAGCTCGGGAGAATAGCTTAGCGGCCACGTGCTCGCCTTGGAAGCAAGACGACACGTAGCAACACAGGTTCGATCCCCGGGTCTGCGCTTAGAAACCACTGGGTATTAAGCGCGTTATAAATAACCTATCATGTATCATATCATATTTTCACATTGGCACTCACAGTCTCACTTTCACATTCTAAAACGAGATGTGCAACACCAAATCACACATAAATATCTATTTTTATATATATATTTCTGTATACATATACAAAACACCCCAACGAAAATGGCCCAAATACATGTCACAATGCTGCATCCACAAGGCTGTCAGGACTATAGAGCACTGATGATCCATAATAAGGGTTAAACGAGTTATGTAGTTGTCCTGTCAGCCTTGCAAAATGTCTGTCTTGGGTTAATTAAGCTATGTATAAAGTAACACTTCCCTCTAAGACAAAGACAATTTCCTGGAGAAAGAGGCTTGCATTTCGGCTAATTTGCATAACCACAATGCCTTGCTGGTGTGGTTTAGAACTGAAGGTGAACGTCCAGCAACAGGTACTAGGTGGCGTTGTGAAATGTGTGACTTGGCTCAAATGGACTATCCTACTTTAATAATATAGATAAATACATATTGGATAATGTACCTGTTACTGTACTTCATTAGGATATTGCAAGTCACCAAGGAGTTCCGTGACCAAATAGAGGAACGAGGCTGTGGCTGAATTTCTTTATAAGGTCACAGAACTCCCATGTGACTTGCAATATCATTTTACGTATGCTAAGGGACATATTATTCCTTACGATACATGGCCAAACACTATCTTGCCCTTTAAAGCTAGCCACTTTCTTAATCTAATGTAAGAGTTATTCCATTTGCTGATCCATATAATCATTGCAGAATATGTTTGGATTTAAAAAGCTAATACACAGCTTCTAGTATTATGCAGAAAAATTGCTTAAGCAATTTAATAAAATGCATAGAAAAAAACGTTTTCATTTCAAAATAAGCAGTAAAATGTAGATTCATGCTCAAGCGTGTTAAACTGGGGCAGTACACACATTAAACATTCTACCATAAACAGTTCTTTGTCAACTTTGTTAAGTGTCACAGAAAACGATCTTACAAGCAAGTCATTTTGAAAGCTTGTCACGGCTTTAATTAGGTTCTGCGGAGACAGGTGAAATTCTTCTCTGTGCTGGCTCAAGCAGCAGGCATTGTGACATCACAACTGAAGCGTAATAACTGATTACAGAGAAGTTGTAATGTCATTTTCTTATTACAGGTCACATGTGATGTAACAACTGGCCTGTAATAAGAAAATGTGTACCATTCTTTTATACAGAAATTGCAGGCTGCTATGTAGCATATATATATATTACACAGTCTGCGGTAGCGGGCGTATAGTTATGGTTAAGTTGCTCAACTCATAGGAAGTGCATTTTTTGGGTGGTTTATAACGTGCTTCCCCTGGATGAATTCTCACCAAACCTTGCAACAAAAGTATATGGCCCGCTCTGAATTGGTTTGGTAAGTTTGGGGAGGTTTCGTCAAGGGTGGGCAAAGTTATAGGAGGGGTCCCTATAGACTGAAGGGGAAAAAACTTTGCTCATGCCTACAGCTCAAACTGCTGTTTGGATTTTCACCAAATTTGCAGCAGGAGCAGTGGCATGGTCCCGAAAGCATGCTTTTGTAAATTTTGTGAGAATCTGTCTAGTAGATTTTTTGAAAACAGGCAAAAAGTAGGTAAAAAATAAGTAGCGATTAGTGTGGACCCATTTCCCGGTTTGCTCCGCAGAGCAGACCCTGATTGGCCCAAAGGGTTGCGTCATGTCCACGGACATCCAATGTGCCCACTGATTGGCTGGTGGGAAGCGTGATGTTCATCACATTTTTCCAAAAACGCCCACCATGTGGTATCTGCGGATATCCGCGGATAGCACAGCAGCAAAAACGGCTGGAAAACATGTTTTGGGGCATCTGCTGTTGGGTAGAGGGTTGCAAAGGGTGGGGGAGTGAAAGATGGATCATATGATGTCGTTGTTTAGGTGGAAGAAGGCTTTGTTGTATCTGCAGTATCTGCGGACACCACAGCAGTTCGTGGGTAGGTCCTCAGGCGAGCAGGTGATTTGGTGACTGCAGGCAGGCTTCATTAGGGTAGGGGAGTGGAATGCAGATGATATGAGGATGTTTGTATAGGCTGAATTATGCTCTGGTGTTTGTGGCAAGGTAATAGACTCGTGGGCGCATGGCCGGGGGTTGAAGTACTGGTTGAAGTACTCTAATAGCATGTGTAGAGAAGTGTACAGTGCCTGCAGGTGGTTAAAGGTAGGGGAGTCGAATGTGAATGGTTGCAAGTACTGCAATAGTATGTGTATAGAAGTGGACAGGGCTAATAGACTCTTGGGTACATCTAAGGGTCTGCCCACTGGCTGCAAGTAGTGTAATAATATGTGTACATAAGTGGACAGGGTGTGTGGCTTATTGGAGTGCTCCGAGATTTTTGGGTTATGATAGACTGTGCGTGGGTGGTAATTGTGGCCAGGCACCCAAGAGTCCAAGAGTATACCCACTGGGTGTACTACTGTAATAGTGTGTGAATAGAAGTGAGCAATGCCTCAGATGGCTGGCTTATTCCACCCAAGAGTGTGCTGACTGGTTGCACATAGTGCAATACTATGTGTACAGAAGTGGACAGGGACTAAGGAGGCTTGCTTATGTGTGTGGGTTGTGGCCAGTGTACAGATGGTTGGGTGCATGGCTGTATTGTGCTGTGGTGATTGTGACCAGCCACAGTTTGCCCACTGGATGCAAGTAGTGTAATAATAGGTGTACAGAAGTGGACAGGGTGTGTGGCAGCTGGCTTAATGGACTGTCCCGAGGGTTGAGGCCAGTGGGCAGATTCTTGGGTGCATGGTTGTATTATGCTGTGGTAATTGTAGCACCTACTAGAGTCTTGGGTGCACCCAAGAGTGTACCCACTGGCTGAGAGAAGTGTAATAGTATGTGTACAGAGGTGGACAGGGTGTGTAGCAGGTGGCGTGTTGGACTGCCCTGAGTTTCTTGGGTGTATCATAGTATATGCAATGGGTGCAAGTAATGTAATAGTGAACTGAAGTGGACAGGGCTTTAGGTGGATGTCTTATGTGTGTGGGTTGTGGCCACTGGGCAGATTCTTGGGTAGTTCAATGTATTATGCTGTATTGGTTGTGGAAAGTCAGTGGAGTCTTGTGTGCATGGCCAGAGGCCACGCACCCAAGAGTCTGTCCACTGGCTGGAAGTACTGTAACAGTATGTCAACTGAACTGGATAGGGCCTCAGGCATTATGTGTGTGGGTTGTGGTCAGTGGGAAGATGTTTGTGTGCATGCGTGTATTATGCTGCGGTGGTTGTGGCCAGGCCCTAGACTCTTGGGTGCATGGCCACAACCACCACAGCATAATATGGCATGCACTCAAGATTTTGACACTGGCATATGGATTGCACAAATATGTGTATAAAATGCAATTTGCAGATAACACAGAAGCATGGTACCACAAATGGTATACTCACTGTATGTATTGTTGAAGCACTGTGCACCTTTTTTGAATGCAGTGCAGAATAGTTCTCAGTTCCTTTGTTTGTCCGCATAATCAATGGGTCTGTGGGAAAAAAATCCATGCACGATTTTAAAAATAAAACTTCTATGTTTTTGTTGGCTTGTGGCACACTCTGTTTCATTGTCATGTGCACTACTTACAGCAATGTTTAAGGTGCACAACTGTGTGGTCTTATGGTTATTAGCACTGCTGCAGTAGGAGGAATTGAAATGGTGTATGATGTTTCTTTTGGAAGTGCTTGTACTATGGTTGTAGTAAGATGCCAGTTGGCATATTCTAACTGTTTATCTGTTTCCTCTTTTTTACCAGTATTTGTTTATGCGTTTGCTTGCTGTTGGTCATTTGTAAGTACTATGGTATTTCAAACTAGGATTGTGGGGGCAGGTAGATACCTGTTGGTCTATTCAAACTGCTGCTAGTTTGAACGTTGTTTTGTGTATGTTTGTAGGACTGTGATTGTTGCAGGTTGATTTTGGCAGTTTGACCACTGGAAGTAATATTGTAGTACTGCGGGTGCAGTGAGATACCAGTTGGTGTATTCTGGTTGTTTATATTTAATAAGTGTTGAAGGGTTTCCTCAGAAGAACTTTCATTTTTGCTGGTGGATTTCAAATTGTGCAGTAATGGGAAGTCATGTTGCAGTATTATGGTTGCAGTAATATACCAGTTGACGTATTTTAACTGTTTACAGTTTCTTCGTTTTGCTGAGTATATCTTCAAGCATGTTCATTCTTGTTGGTGGATTTACAATATTCAGTATTGTGAAGTGCCTTTGCAGTACTATGGGTGTAGTCACATGTAGTTATGTGTTTCTTGCATTGGTATGGGCATTGTTAGACGGCTGTTGCCTTTTTCTATCAGTTGGTGGTTTCACGGGTCGTTGAATACAGTTTGTAGACCCTCATACTCAGTACTTTTCTTCTTAAGTAATATGTGGGAAACGATATTAGTGTGTCCTTTGTACAGTTGTTGTTTCTGTGACTATAATCAATGGGTCACTGGGGAAAAAACTGTATAGCAGCACAACTGATGTCTTCATGGGCCAGTTGCTGTATGCTCAGTCGTTCCAGCTTCACAGGGTTAAACGGTTAATTTCCTTTTGAAATTACATATGTGATGGTTGGTATTGAGCAGTAGGTTATGCTACTTTTGTAGATCAGTGAGTACATTTTGGTTTCAACAATATTAAGTGGGCTTTTGCAAGATTTGATGATAATCTCTGCTTCAGAGTAATGGAAGTATCATTGCATTCAAACCACTCACATTTCTTTTTAATGTATGCAGTATAGTGACCTGCACTGGTTGAGGCGCCTGTGTGTTATATTATGCCTACTGTTGTGAAGGTTTTCTTGCCAAGTGATACTTGCCTGTGTGTGAAGCTAATAAGTTTACAGTTGTATTGGCTATGTGATTGTATCTGTAAGGTGGAACGATTGTCTGAATTGCAAGTAGTACATAATATGCCACCAGCTGCTGAAATGGAATGGATTCACAGGTAGCTATAGATACATACACAAAGCACTCATTAGGGACTTGTTCCTGCACAACATGGCTGCACATTGTGCATCTATGTTTCCACATGGATGAAATATGGAAGATTTCATTTATAGGTATGTTTTGGCTTTCCAGTACTTGAAGTAAGTACATTAGAAATTCTTGTGGATCTTCTTGTGTGTTAATAGTGAGTCTCACCATTCCCACACAATAGTCCAATCCCTGCCTTGTTCCTGAGACACTGCAAGTGTTCCAAGGATTGTGTGTTGCATTTCTGTGAAGAACAAGCATTTTCAAACACAACTGGTCCGCGCCGGTCAAGTAAATGTTTTCAACAATTGGTGGAAATTGGAATAGAACATTGATTGCTACATTTACATAGCAATTTACACCAGTTGTGTTTTGGAAAATTTGAATGGAACAGACAGTTCTTTGTCTGGCTCATTTGATGGAAGTCCACTTGCTTTTTATGAAGAGGTATTAGTCTTTGTTTGTGCAGTGGGTATTGATGTGCCTTTTCAATACATCCTTCTGTGGTTGTCGTAATTGATGGAGTACCAGCTGCTTTCAATTTCTTTGATGGTACTGTGGGGAGATCACGTATAAGTTGTGTTTGCACTAGTTTCCTTTTACCAAGTTTACCTTTTTAAGGAACAGGGTACATTTTAGATGGGGTGTGTAGAGTGCACATAGTCTGTTGTACTCTACGATGCAAGGAACGTCAGCCTTGAATTTACTTCCATCAAAATTGACTAGAAATAGGGGCAACAGTAGAGAGACACGGGGCATGAGAGGGGGTGGGGGGTAACAGGATTCGCGCCTTGAAACACTTGTGTATAGGCGCGTTACAAATACCATATCTTATCATATCATATCATCAAGTGTACGTAGGTGTGACAGTGCTACGTAACTCATGCCTTCTTTAAAGACAGTGCTGCCAATGTCAATCAATGCTTGATCTACGTTCAGACCTTGCGATTTATGAATAGTGACTGCGTATGCTAGAGACAAAGAAAACTGTTCTCTGCGTACATACATGTCTTTGAAAAGAAAGAATTGGGCTGTTGAGTGCCCTATCCTTTAAACTTCTGAAAGTTTGTCAACGTGAATGTTGACAAACTGAATGCTGTTGTCACGTGGGTATGTCTGGAAGCCAACAACTGTACCAAGTGCTCCATTAACTAAACCTTGCTGTACGTCAAGGTTACGCTTCAGCATTACTCGACAGTTTAAACATAATGTAAACTTCCTTAGAAAGCACACCAATCCAAATGCTTTTTAAAATATTGGCATAGGTGAGGTCTGCAGACTGACGCATGTTTTCAGTTAGTTCTCTGTATTGGAAATGTTGCCAGAGATTTACATTTCTTATGCTGCCAACTGTTTTATGGCACAGTTTGTGTACCAAGGTTTTAGAAATAGGTTCACGTTTCACTGGTGTTAATTGAAGATCTCCGAAAACAATAACGTGATTTCCTCCAAAGAGTTCTTCGTAGTCTATTTTAAGGACCTCTTGCAATCTCAGGTGAATCAAAGCCAGCATTAGGTTGGAGACCATGCTCGCCTCATCTATTAGGAGCATTTTCATTTGTTTCAACACTCTGCATAGCTCCATAGCAGCTTCTGCTGAAAGTTTGTAGTAGTCTAATTTGTTTTTGTGTTCACCTGGAAGGAGTAGCAATTGGTTTAAAGTAACACCACTTATGTTGTAGGCAGCTAAACCTGTGGGGGCAGTAACAACAGCTGAAAGCTTGATGTTTGTCAATTGATGGAGGAACTTGCTGATGCTTTTTATTAAGAATGTTTTGCCTGAACCAGCTTGACCACTTACATACAGGAGTGGAGGTTTATAGTTTTGACAGGTACACATTTTAGTTTTGTGCTGCACACCACGTTCAATTTTTTTAGTTACTTATAGAAAAATACTACACTGCCCATTGTTTAGTTGTGATTCCAGTAGAGCAAAGTTTTCTTCAGATTGTTCATACTGACACATGGTGTTTTCAACTTCAGTCAGGGCAAATTCTGCCTCATTTGCTATGAGTAGCTGTCCAAGTGGTTCTGGGCTTCCTGTAAGAGAAGGTTGACTTCTCTCAGGAGTGTCTACATTTAGTTGTGCTTGAAGATCTCCTTCTTGTTGGTGTTCATTGTCCAACATGTTTTTTTACTGTGTAAAGTTTCTATCTGTTATAGTGCTTTCACCTGCATTGAAAGCATCTTCATCGAAGGCATGGTGTCCAATAAATATTCTTCTTTTCTCCATGGTTTAAAAATTTGCAATAGGGACACATAGTAAGGTTCTCTATGTTGAGGAGTTTTTAATGATAACTTCATATGATTAATCAGGCTGAATTTGGTAAGTTTAACCAGGCTGTCCTCACAATTTTTGACTATGTATTTACCTTTTTTTCTCATCTGGTTTAATATTATTTTTGTATGAGAGGTTTTGGGCTATGTGGTATAGGCACATGGTTTCCAAAGCAGTACTTCTGTTTGGGTTATATGTGTGCAATATGTTGTTTTTCAAAATGTTGTGGCTGTTGGGATCGTTTTTGGCTATTGTTTCTATGTCTTGGTACGATTTGAAAACTCTTTTTCTCGATGCAGCAGGACCAAGGCTAAACCAGACCATGTTTTCAGATTTCTTATACAAGGCAGTGACAATTAAACGGTCTGTGGCTTTGCAACAGCCACATTCTGTTTGGGAGAGCATTTTTATGCAAAAGCTGTATAATTTTTAGGACAATATTTTGTCATATGATATATCATCCCAGAGGTCTTTCAGCTCTGTTTTCTCTGCTTTGGTTAAGCAGGCTGTTACATATCGTGCAACTGCAGTGGAATTGTCTGCAATGTACTGCACATCTATATTTGCATTCCATAGGAGGGCGATGATTGCATTGTAATCATTGATGTACTTTGATGCTTCGGTTCTTTTTATGCAGTATGTGTTCTTAGGCAATTTGCCTTTCACACTGTGTCTAAAAAAAGACATTAAGCTGTTTACTTGTCCTTTTGCTGAACCTGGTCCAGGGAATCCAAAGTGGCATTTGGTGTAGTATTTTCCTTTGTTTTTTTTTATTTGCGCCAACAATACTTGCCACATTTGTCTTTGAAACAGCAAAATGTGTGCATGTAGGTCACTATGTACACTTTTTGAAGCGATTTCGCAAGTGATATATTTGTGAATGAACTGCAAAACAGTGGCATCACTGTCCTGAATTTAGGAGCATCTTTATTCCACAAAAGCATACAGATGTGTGGTGCTCCTCTAACTTGATATTCTTTTCTCCAAAAGGAGTGTTCCACTACTCAGAAGGGAGGAATTGTTTTATTACAGATGAAGTGCAGTATGGCAATAAAGCGATGATGGAAGTACCTTTTACCACATTTACAGGGTCAAAAGAGCAGAGTTCGCCTAGTGCTTTCATGTCTATCCCTGCTTTGTTTTCGTTTGTTATGCGTAGGAAATCATGCAAGTCTTCCCCTGCATACTCTGCGCAACTTAAAGTGACAAACCATGTGGGTGGGCCAAGGTTGTGTAGCATACACCATAACTCTGCATGACGTCAGGACCAGCATTCTTTCGTACCATGCATGTTTGCCAAGAGATTTGCAATACTTGACTGTAAAACTTCATCTTTCTCTTGCACCTTTTGAAGTAGCTGCATAGCAGACACGTTTAGAAAATTGGAACCTGTTTTCAATGTGTGTGCAACTCCGTAAAATAGAGTTGCTAGTTCACTTTCAAAGAGGAGATGGAATATGCACTCAACGTTTTGTCTGAATATGGAATCTTCAGAATACATTTGTAAAGAGCGGTATTCTGATGCTGTTAGTTGTGTGCATCTTTTATCGTACCTGCCACCTTTCCAAGTAGGAAACAGTAGAGGAAGGGCTTTTGCTTCTACACTTTTTTCCCATATGCTGATTGGAGATCCTTTGGCTTGCCGCATGTGATATGTTTCTAGTGCATCGTCTATGGTGTCTTTGGAGTGCAGTGGGTGAATTGTATACTGGTCTAAAATATTGGAGGCTGTAGTAGGATCTAGAAGTTCAAATTTGCCAGTTGTTGAGGAATCCTGAATAATTTCTGCAGTTTCTCAGGTTTTCTTCAATGTTTATTTCTTTGTAGTATGCATTGTTGTCTGTGAGATATTGCAAGGCTTCTCTAACTTTGTGTGAGTCTACTAGTGTTAATAAAATTGTCTCGAGGGAGCTGAGTACCTGTTCTTCGAGTCAATGGTCTCGGAGAGGCTGCCAGACTGTCTGGAGTTCCACTGATAAATGAATGACGCAGAGAACTGGTCCAAATTCCACCCGAGAAGACCACCGGGTAGTAGGTGAACCAGCTCCCAACGCCACGGGTGTACTCTCCCCTGATTTACGTGGTGTCAGGACAGTGGAAGCACTGACTGGGGAGGCATTTCTTGATTTGAGTAGTTCAATCTCTCTGGAAGCAGATGGACCCAGATGACTGTAGAATCCTTAGACAGGTGGTGCAGATTGGAGAGCAGACAAGTCCACAAGGCAGAGTACCCAGGCAGGGCAGGAGACTTGGCTGAGGATAACAAAAGGCAAGGGGAACCAAAGGAACAGAGAGCAAGACCCAAACTCAGGAAGGGAAACCGGAGAGGGAGAGGGAACCACCCTATGGCAGAGATGGGAACCAGGAAACCAAGGAACAGGAACCAGAGAGGGGACCAGGTGGGGAACCCCACCCAAGGAGCAGAAGGACGGGAAGGCAGGGAGCCCAATTCAGGGAGGGCGAAAGGAAGACTCAGGAATGTAGGAAGCTGGAAACAGGCCAGGATCAAAGGATCAGGAGCTCAATGAGTTCCGGCGAGGACACAATCTGAGAACAAACCACGTTTGGCCCAACACTTAATAAAGGGCATCCAATACCCGAGAGGCTTGGAACGCAAGCCATGCTGTACCTAGAGCAAGGCTTTGGCAGCAAGTCTGCGTCACCCTGAGTGCCCTGTGAACCACGCATGTGCAGAGGGTGAGACACACCCGTCCGTGCATGCGCAGCCCAGCGCGAATGGGAATCCCGGAAGCTCCCGGGAACGTACAGAGCCAAGGACCCCCCAAGCGAAAGTACAGCTAAATCTGCCATGACAAGGCACAATGAAATTTGCAGGATTGCCTCAGCCCCCAGGCAAATGGCGTGACAACTAGTTGCTGCCAAATTGTTTTGTATTTTGTAGGTACACCATTCACTAGGATAATCAAAGATTGATCTATTGGCCATTGCACTCCTAGAGTGTCTACATTTTCTTTAAGATCTAATGGCAAATAAACTACTTTGCTACAAATGTCTTTTAGTAATTCAGAAGGAGGGAACTTGGCTGTTTTCAGTTGAAGGGGTATTATCGCTTGAAATGGGTGCATTGTTTGGATTACAATCCTCTCATACTAATTAAGTTGTTAGAGTGGTTTAGGCAGTGGGAATATTTCCAAATTATTATTGACAGCCCGTGAAGCTATTTGTTTTCTGCTATAAGATATAGAGCTAATTGCAACCATTGGGATTCCTCATCGTCTTCCATTTTGTACATTATATCTATAGCTTTGGTGCTCTTTGTATAAAAAGTTCTGTGTCAACACACACATACTTGGTTTGGTACTTCAGCAGATGTGCTTTTAAACGTTGCTATTTATTTTTTGTATGTGTGCAATAGAAGGTTGACATCTGCAAGGTTGTCGCTAATCTCTTCTAAAAGTACTGGATTTTGTAAGTGCTCTTCAGTTCCAAAATATTTGCTTTGAATGTGGTCAATTTCTTAGAGCAGTCCTTTGGCTGTACCATGTAGGAGAATGTCATTTAAAAACTCCAGTGCTAAAGCAGGACTTTTTGCATAGTACAGTCTCTGAATGAGATTTCGTACAGTAGAATGGTGTGTTGCTAACATCTTGATGTGGTGGAAGGTGCGTTTGCAAGCAGGTCCGGAAATGCAGGCTAATGTATGCCCTCGTAGTCCTGTGTATTTGCGCACTGGACAGAAGTCCATAGCTTGTAATATTTTAATTTTTTATTTGTTTTTGGCTTTCACATATTGATTGAGGAACTACTGCAAAGATTTGAAAGATTGTTTGCGCACGTTACACATTGAGGTGAATGTCCTTTTGTAGACGGGCAGATTGGTTTGGCGGAATGGAGAGTTGACTGTAAGTTTGCTGGGGATATTCTTGCAATTTGTATTTCTTCTCCCATAATGGTATTGTCTACCTTTCAAAACCCTCATCCACTGCTAGGTATTGCAATTGGGATTTTTTGCTCTTGTGTGTATGCTTCTTCATTGAAATATGGTTCTCTGCTGGTGGTGTGAATCCACTCACCTGCACAGACATTTTCAAAAGTATCTATGCTGATATTGCATTTGTTGCAAAGTACTTTTAGTAGTTTACAAATTAATTTTGTTAGTGGTTTCATTCTGTTTCAAATTAATATAAATAATTTCCTTTTGAAGAGCATTGCACTGTTTATGAGAGCTTCCAGGATCAGTTTGCTGTGGTAAGTTTTAAGGGTGGAGTGTGATTTCTTCCCTGGTTGTATAAGGTTCTGAAGGATTATATGGTGGAACATTTCTTGTAAATTTTTTTTTTTTGGAATGCTTAATTGTGGCTTTGTTACTTGGTAAATGTAGTGTTTGCACTACTGGTAGTTGCATTCTTCTTAATACATTTACTTTTAGCTTGACATTTTGAAAGCGAAGTCACACTTTTTTTCCTGCTACCTGGTTCCGTTTTGCTTAGTGACTGTATTAGCTGTTTTGTTTAAACTTTTTGTACAAAGTCTGCTAGAGATGGATGGGCATTTTGCATGGCTTGAGTTTTATCTGCTCTATTTCTGCGTTGTTTTCTACAGAGTTGCTTTTTGGTGGCATTGTCTTATGTCTGTTGGAGAAAAAAGGATAGTGTCGGTTTGGAAGTTGTGCAATGTATTTTTATGTACTGTGCATGAGTGTCTGAATATGAGGGTAGGTATACATAGAGGAGTGTGATTGTGCAAAATGCAATTAGTTTTGGGTGGGATGGTTGTACTGCTATGTGTGTGTGCGTGTGTGCTCCTGAAGGACAGTTTTGCTTCATTGTGCATGACAGTGCAATGTGCTTGAAGAAATAAGAACATTGCAATTTTTTTAAATAAAAATTGTGGGTGGTAACAAACTGGTGTTCTGATGACAATAGGAACATAATAATATTGTTATTGTGATTTAGTTTACATTGAAACTTTACACAAACATTTATAATAGAAAAATTATTAACATCTAAAAGCATATCATAAAACACAATTAAATCAAAATCTATATTCAAACTAAAATGTCATCATTAAACAAATAATGATGGTAATAACTTACAATGTAGCATTACGATGCTCTCAGTTTTAAAGCTATACAGCCTATAACATCTTGTCTATAGGTATGCACTCCAACTCCGGATTGACATCAATTACTTTATATGAAGGGAAATTAATAGCTTGCATTGTTATCTCATTCATTTTATAGGGCAATGTTCTCAATGTGGAGTTATCTTTGATTCCAGCAGATTTGGTTCATCTTGTTTTCTTTATTAGTTCCTTATAGTGTTATGCCACGGCTGACTTTCACCTTCAGCCAGATGTTATAGAATGCCATACAATAGGCTCATACTGTTAGAGTTAATACAATGGAGCCAAAATAGTCCCTCTTTGATTTATTCATAGATATGTACGTATTTACCCAGCAGGAGGATGATGTTACTCGTCATTTTATTGCATTCTGTTAACAGATGTCTAGCTGTCTCTCGCTGATCTTGCTCTTTACATAGGCGGCAAACCCTAATTCCTTTGGAATCTTATCCCTTCTACCAGTGACCATTAATGAAGTTAATTGTTCTAGCCTTAGTAATATTACAAAGTGTCTGAGTCTGACTGATGGGCACAGGTTCAGGTAGCTGTGCGTTTTTTTAAAGTTGTATAATCTATGCTGGACAAAATGGCTTTTTAGCTAACTAAGATGATCGTAGTTCTCCAACCAATCCCAGAGCTCGATACGGTTTCCCAGTGCTCTCTGTGCATCATCTGGGTTGCTACCCATTCTTATTTGCCACCCAATGTCCGCAAATAGTTTAGTCATCTTTTTCTTGGCTGTACACACAGAATTTGTCTTTGACATCTCCTGATGGGCTGCTATTAATAGTCAATTTCTTGTGTTACTGATCATTTTCAGATATAGTATGGCACGCTTTTTTAATGCTATCACTTTCAATGAGATCAGCCCAGACTCCAGCCTTATTATCGCCACAGGAATGCCAGGTGGTAGGCTCAAGATGGAGCGCCAGAATTTCCCTTCTATCACCTGTAACCATTTCAGGTCTATGTCAAGGAGACCTTCCAGACCATATGTTATTATCGGGAATAAAATGTGCATATATAGTTGTCGTGTACCCCACATGGTGAAGCCTCCTTGATTGATGGTAAACCTGTGAAACAGGGCAATCAATTGTGCATCTTTAACAGCATGTGTTTGTTTATATATTCTATAATCACCAGTGATCTCAAATTCTATGCCCAAATATCAATAGTGTGGGGCGTAAGCAATGTTCTCTATGCCTACTCTGACATGTATTCCTCTTAGTGTACCTCATGACCTTGGTTATATCCAGGTTGATCTTGAGGCCATTTTCCTCTGCGTATTCCCAGAGGGCAATGGACGATCTTCGTAATCCACTGATAGTATGATCAAAAATTACTAGGTCGTTCACGTAGGCCAACACAGAACAGAGAGATTCACCTATTTTAGGGGGACAATTGATTGCAGCACTTACGGCTGCAGGAATGTCATGGACGTAAAGGTTGTATATTAAAGGTGCCGTAACACAACGTTTTTTATGCCCCTTGATTTGATAGACACTTCTTGTAGTATGTCCTTCCTGATCTAATTTTAGTTTTACCAAAGTGTCCTGGTGGAACAATCTCAGATAGTACATCAGGGCTTCAGGGCAGCCCATTCATTTTAATTTCTGCCACAGACGGCCTCTATGAATTTAATCGAATGCTGCTGAGAAATCAATATATAGGGCATACAGCAGTGGTTGCCCTCTGATCTTGCTTGGGACCGTAAAAGGTCCATTTCCATGATGTTATGGGCTGTAGAATATCCTGTCTAAACCCACTTTGGAATTTGCATAGAACATTTGCTTGTTCAACCCAAAGCTGTAGTTCTTTTAATATAAGTGAGACAAATATCTTCCCCGTGGAGTCTAGCATTGAGAGCAGTCTATAGTTACTAGGGTCTGAATGATTCCCCTTTTTAAAGACTGGAATTAGAAACGCTGTTTGCCTGAATCGTGGTATTTTCCCTTCTTTTAAGACCTTATTAAATAGGATGACTAATAAAGAAGCCCAGAATTCAGGGTCAGATTTCAGAACAATGTTTGCCAATCTATTCGGGCCAGGAGCTTGTGATGAGTTCAATTCCATGATCATATTTATCACCGTTTCATATGATGTATTGACAGGTGGAGTTAATGGGGGACTACCCAGTAATCTGACTTCCTCCTTGTCTTCCTGGGCATTCCGGTTTTTCAGAAATGTTATCAATTTTTGAGCCTCAATAGGGTTAACTAATGGGCCTTTCACGGCTCCCCGTGCTTCACCCAGTATAGACCATATATTGCGTGTCTTTCCTGTGCAGACTGTCTTGACTAGTCTTTGCCAGGACTGGATCTTGTCCGCCTTTCTTTTTGCTTTTATAATAGCTATATATCTATTTTTGATAGATCTTACATTAGTATGATATATATCCAGCAGAAGAGCTTGTTTCTTTACATATCGAAGCTCTGCTCTAAGATTTCTTTTAGCATCTCTAATCGTTTTATCATAGGGAAGCCTATTGACTCCAGTGCATAACATAGACCCTGTAGGGAGCACAGCATGTTTGCCAGCAAAGGTATGGATCCAATCCTCAATGGAGTCAATCGTCCTCTCCCTAAAATTTGGTAGGAGATGAGATATGTCTATAGCCAGTGTTTCCAAGGCCTGTGCAATATTTTTATCTTACCAGCTGATCTTTGTGCCTGCTTTATTTACCTTTATATCACCCATATTGCTTATAGGAACATCCCTCTCTGTAACATTAAGATCGCATACCAATATAGGGTGATCACTCTCAGCATTGGGCATAACTCGCATATCTTCCACCTTCAGGTGGTTCCTTGGGCAAACAAATGCGTAGTCTAGTGTACTGCAGGAGATTCCATTTGACCATGTTTAGCAGCCTGGGTAATCACTGGTGGTTCTGCCATTGATCATTTCTATGTCCCATGATTCAAATAGTTGTTCCCAGCCTCGACCGTCAGAATCCTTTTTAGTGTATTGCATTGAGTTTATAGCTCTCATCTTAGGATTGTGGGACTTCCCCCTGCTCCCAGTCATATGGCAGTTAAAGTCACCGACCACTATTACTCCAGTATTCCCGGATTTTACTAGCCAGATTGTCAATATGTCATTTAGACCCTCCTGCATTTGTTTTCTCAATGTTGCTCCGGGGCATTGTACAGGCTTACTAGTAATACATTTTCCTTGGCTCCCCTAATATCAGAGGTCACTACTACAGCAATCATATTATTTGCTGATAGGGTCTCACTTTGTCTGGAGCCAAGTGTGTTAGTCACCCCCCAGTATTAGGCCTCCATAAGGTCTGCCCTTTTTTCCTTTCTTTGCTTTAGCTTGACAGGTTGCAAATCCACCCAAGAACAGAGGGTCCATTGCCCAGGTTTCTTGAAGGCAAATACAGCTATGTTTATTTAATATTTTAGTTGAACCCTCTGCGGATAAAGGATGTGCATACCCACAACAATTCCATGTCAAAATTGTAAGATCTCATTGTTTGGAAAGTACCTCCGGTAGCAAATCCGGCAACCATTTTAATATTTGGTGGACACCCGCTACCACCTTCTTCCCTTTAGGGAGTTTAGGGCAGTCTGTGGTCTCTTCCCAGATATTTATCTCACTAGCCACGCAACTCGGATAAATCTCATTTAAATCAGCATCCACCTCTACACCCACTGCCTTCAATTCATCCTTGTAGTTTCTCATCAGTTGTGTTGTTGACAAAAACTTGCAATGGACCGCTGAGAGCTGAGTTTTCGGGCGCTTCAAAGGCTCCACAAATTGAAAATCTTCAGTTTTGAGAAGCCGCAGTTGTGGCACGTAGTTTAGTCTAGTTAGCAGTTCTGAGCGGGATAGCCATTATAGTTTGCCACTCCGATATAAATTCTTTATCAGGCATATGCGACTTCCTTCAGTCACTCCTTTGACTTCAGCCGATGCCAATGCTTGAGTCACTTGGCTTGTCTGTTCAGGTAGTATGATGGGCATCACATCCTCAATTATCACATCTTCCTCACTCACATTTTCCTCCTCGAGCTCAGCAGCCTCTTCTTCCAGTACATAAATCTGTGGTTGTTCAGGTATCTGCCGACTAGATAGGCGGCCCTCTCCAGTAATCATCCTTAGAAAAAGAAACAGTGGACCTGTCAAGGTGCAATTATTAAGGGTGAAGCGAGTGCTGTGGGCTTGGATAACATTGTCTAGACTACAATACAACAACACTGCACTGTCGGAGTAACAGGCATAACACTACAGCAGTACTGCAGTCACTTTTCTGGATGTGAAGAGTAGGTTTCTTCTGGGTTTTATCTTCCAACAGAGACGACAATGGCTTTTTTGCAGGCACCTCTTCACTTCAATTGCAAAAGAAGGAAGTTAGTGGGTAAGTGTTTTAATGGTACAGTAATAGCAGTAGGAGAACACATTGTTTTAGATTGTAGGAGAATGTGTTGGCAGGAACAGTTAGTGTACATGTGCAAGTGTACCGCACTACATACGAGTGGGGACTTGGGAGTATTAGCATTGTTGCTATGGGGGCAGTGCTGCAGCGATAACTGCCCTATGGGGCTGCAGTTTTGAAGTGTGTGAGATGTTTTGTACTATTTCGTTTGGAAATGAATTAGTGGAAGTCATAGTAAAGTTAGAAAAATGGCAGAAAGATGAAGAGATTGGAAAGGAGAATGTTACTGTGTGTGGACTTTTGGTAAGTTTCTCACACATAGATGCTTGCTACATGAATGCTGACATTATTTTCAGTTGTTGAAGTTATGTATCCACATTTACATATAGCTCTGTTTGCAATGTACACATGCATTTATTTGCTCTCCTACCAGTGGTGCATTTTGTCCATTATGCAATGCATATGCTTGGCATTCTTTCCTAACATACATGCAGTTTCCCTTTTTTGTGTGCATTCTGTCCATTTCACATATAATTGAAATATGTGGTTTCCAGCTGTTATGCTAGTGGGCAGTACAAGAAAACTGTGAAAGCAAACAGCATTGCAAGTAACTGTCAGTTGATGTGAGGAGGGGTACAAATGACAGTATGATTATTTGGTAGGTTATGCAGGGCAAGTGGCAGGTACCCTGTGCACATGCACGCGGTATATGTACTTGCTATGCTTTGGTACCATACATGCAGTTTTCAATTTCTATGTTCATTACAAAACATATGCATACCTGTAATTTATGTTTCTGGATGTAGATGTGGATGAATCTGGAAGTAGAAATGTTAGATAGTTTTACAGTACTTTTGGATGCAGGTGCTTGGGAATCATATGAGACCTGTGCTCTGAGTGTTGATCAATACATCTGCAGTGTTGTACTGAGTTTCTAGAGTTAGATGTAGAGATCTTAGATGTGATTGGTGGATGGTTGTGGGACTGCTTACCAGTAGCCAATGACAGGGTGCTGCAAAGTGTGAAGTGGAAAGAGAAGAAGGGCTGCCCTGTGGTACGGGATCTGCGTATACCGCAGTAGTTCACTGATCACACGTGCTACATTCAGGGCTTCTCAGCATGCCTAGCATGGAAATGGGAGTGTACTGTGGGGATTAGCCAGTCAGGTGTTAAGGGTGTGCTTTACAGGAAGGGAGGGCAATATTTGTTTTCATTGCTGTGTTGGTTGTGTAATGAATATGGCTGGAATAATTGTATCGATAGTGGGAGATTGCTTTGTTTCTGACCTGGAGATGTATGCAAAGGAAAGAGGTGTTTCTGCAGATCTTGGTTTTCTAGGCCTGGAGGCTTTATGATGGAGTGTGCCTGGCTGCAATTTACAGACACTGCTTGCTTTTTGCAGAAACCTGGCTACTTTTGGTAGTCCTGATATTTTGGTGGTGCATGTAGAAGAGAGCATTTGGGGTACATCAGTGCCCCATGTTTGATTCCTGTATTGAAGTTGTTGGTGGAGGAACTAAAGCTGCTTTTCCCAAGTTCAAATGTGTTTTTTTTCTGAAATGCTACCAAGAGCACAATGGAACACCCCAATGTCTTCAATCCCCAGCAAAATGTTGCCTTGTGAATTGAGGAATGGGTATAGTTCTACGACATGCTGAGATGTCTGTTTTCTCTAATGACAATATTGACTCCCTTAGTGTACACTATTTTACTGCAGATGGTGTTTCATTGTCCATTATTGAAAACAGTCTTTTTTCAGAATCTAAGAGATGCTTTGCAGAGGTTGACGTAAGGCAGTAAAGAGGAAAGGAAGAGAGAAAAAAAAAACAAAAATACAAAATAAAAGGTGTTTGTTTTCAAGCACCTTTAAAAAAGAGGCTCTTTTCAGAGTCACCACTAAAGAGGAAATCTCCTACCCTGGTTGAAATTTATTTTCCCGCCATCATGCAATTCACAATATGTCCACGGGCACTGCTGTAGTTTGCGGATCAAACGTGCCACATGCAGGGCCTTTGAGGATGGCAGGCATGGAAATGGGACTGTGGAGGCCAGGGGAGGGGATTGGTCTATAAGGTTTCCGGGGTCTGGTGTGCAAGGAGAGACTGGGGCAGAAGGTCTGTTTGCTGAGAGAAGTGCAAATTGCAATGGCTATGGCTGTGCCTTTCAGGAGGCAGCGTGTATGAATTTTGGGAGACTCGTGGATACATTGGTTGCAGGTGTATGCAGAGCGCTGTTGAGTGGCTGCACATCTTGATTCTCTCATGTAGTTGTGCACTGGTATGAAGTGCGTCACATGAAGTGGCTGGATTTGCTTCCCCTTTGTGCCACTTTGGTGATGCACCATCATCCAGCCATCATTATTTTTCATTGTGGAGGGAACACTGTAGGTCATATTACAGGAATCTATCTGCAGGTGGCGATGAAGGAGACATGTTTTCAAACTCTTGTGTCATTTATTCACACATTACCCAGAGACAGATTTGGCTGCGCTCTTCACCATTTGGTCCGCAAGTGGAGAAAGCCATGCATAATGTCAACATGGCTGTTTGTGCATTTTTGCGAGATGTTGGTATGTCTTCCTTCCGCAATGAAAACTTTATATTTTGTAGCACCAACGTTTTCCGCACAGATGGCGTCCATCTTACTAATGCTGGCAATCACCTCTTTTTTGCCCAATATACAAAATGCTATGCGGCCGTTCTTACAAGCATAGGAAGCATGTGCACAGTAGGTGTTGGCCATTTCAAAAATTCCAAGAACAAAAACAACCCCCCAAAAAGGCTCTTTTCAGAGCCACCACTTTGTCTCAGAAAAGAATGCAATGGTTTACATGCTGCCACACCCTGCATGATCTGGAAGTACGCAGACGATCGTGCTGTCAGTGGACTTCTCAGACTGCACAGGGCCTGCACCACTTAATTGGCAAATAAAGGGCACATTTCCTTCGTGGTCCCAGACCGCAGCCTCAAAACCACTCTGGAACTGCTCACTCCTGCAGACTACTGCATCGCAGTACACACACAAAACAGTAACCTTTGAAAGGTAAGCATCTACTGCCAGGCGTATGGCCTGCAAGGCTGTTGGACGAATACTCTGCTCTACAGGAGTGTCCCATGTGGTGACAGGAGCAGATGTTGAGGATGCTCGAGTGGAACTCAACCTACTCCCCTGTTCGAAGGGGACGACCATCTGAACTGCTGCTTTGTGGCTGGATCTTAGGTGTTGCCGCATGGAGGTAGTCCCATAACTGTACAGCCCAAGTTTGCCGCAACTGAGTACCATTCCTCACTCATTGGAGAGAAAGTTGGCCTCACTAGCCTTGGGCTTATCTTCAATGGTGGTAAAGAGCCTCCACACCCAGGACTCGGCAGCAGGTAGCGGGGACTTCCACTACCTCATTTGCGTCTTCCTCTTCCTCCTCCTCTGCATCGTCATACCGTTTCCCCTCACCGGCCCTTGGGAAGGGTGTGGTGGTGGTGGAGGTGGTGGGGGAGGTGCTGGGGCAGAGACAGCAGATGCTACAGCAGTGGATGCCATTATGCATGTACTGCAGGAACAACCAGCAATCTGGTGCAAGCAGCAATCTGGAGCAAGCCGCAATCTGGTGCAAGCAGCAATCTGGTGAAACAGCTATATGGCAATCTGGCACAGTGCTCTGTTCAGGAAATACAAAAACAGAATGTGGGGCTCTGCGGACACTTCAAACCACAAGCTGGGCTCAAAAAGTACCAAGAGTGTCCAGATGGCCAGGGCCATAGTCTGGTACCTCTGCAAGGGTGAGGTTCGACAGTAAAACAACTTGGAATGCTCAAAAGAGCACTTTTTAGCTGTTCGGGGCCCAGACCTTGTTTGCGAATAATGGTAATGTCGTAGACGCTCGCGAATGGTACAGCTGTCCGCAGGGATCAGTTGTGCGCATATGCATAGGTGTCCTACGGACAGGGTTGTGGTCCCCTAACAAATTAAAAGTATGCCACAACTATGTGGACATTGCGGAAAGGCTTGTTGTTCGTAGGACACAGCGAATGAGATGCGCATGCGCTCATGTGTCCGCCAGACATGGGTCAGGGCCCTGAACTAATTAAAGGTATGTCACAACTTTGCAGACATGCGGGTCAGGCGCGGAGTCCTACAGACACCTCCATTTTGAATGCAGATTTTCTGGACAGATGCAGTGTCCGTAAGGACACCTCCATTTTGATTAATTGCAGACATCCCGGACAGTTGCGTGCTCCGCAGACTCATAACGAGGCTTTTTTAAAAAAAAAAGACACACACAGACACACACACACGCAGCAACAGCATTCACATAGAACTTTATTTACACACATAAATACACACAATTAGGACAAGAAAGGGGTAGCAGAAATTGAGACATATACAGCGGTATTGGCGTTTTCCACAGGTTGGGCATCAGGGGAGGAAGGGACTGAGGTCTCATCATAATGTCTTTGCTTTCAGGGAATTTGTGGGGATCGTTGGCTGGGACAAGGGGTACAGGTGCAGGTGGAGCAGTGGCATTTAATATTGTCCATTATATGTCTCTGTACAAAATCTTGTAAGTCGCCAAAATTGTTCATTAATTGGTCAATTTGTGCCGCCAGCCTCACTAGTTGATTTTGTACACTGTTACTTTGGTTTTTTATGTGCTCATGGACTTGTGGAGGAGCTGCTGCTTCTGGGGCATTCCCTTCATTTCCTGTATGCATTGTTAAAGAAACAAATATGTGTCAGGTACATGTGAAGCAATTTGTATTAATTGTCTTATTTTTCAAACTGCACTATGTACCGATGGAGTTACTGTCTTCACTCATTTCATCCCGAGGGAAATTCTCTTCAAGCCACTCCAGGGTGCTTGCCAGGTTATTTTTCTACTTGGTGCATTCCATTATGTTGCACACCCTATGCTATTGTACATAGTTTGTAGCCTACCTAATTTTTCCTTATAATTCACTTATGTGTTGCTCTTTAAACATGTTCAGTGTCTATGCCGCAAGCTACAACAATGTAAGACAACCCATGAGCTTTTGGGCAGCTTGGTGCTACCCAAGGTCCACGAATAGTCACACAGTCCGCGCAGCTTGTGGTTATCAGCATGGGGCCAGGGGGTTCAGTATGTTGCATTTGTGATGTCATATTTTACGTCATAGGAGTTAGTCTTAGCAGTGCACGGTGGTGGCGCGAGTCATGGCTGCTTAGCTTATATAACTGGTGAATTTCTGTGGGTTTTCGATTTTACTTCTACCATAAAATGGATAGGTTATTATAAGTGCAAGGTAACTGTAACGTCCCTTTAACAAAGTTTTCCAACTGAATTTGATAGGTTTTTATTAACGCAACTTAACCATAATGCCCCTTTAACAAAGTCTTTTCACTGAATATACATATGTACATGTAATATATTTATCTCTTGGAGAATAACTTTTGTTGAAAGAGGTGTTGGACTATTTGGGTAAACATCAACATTTTTTTAACACTGAAGAGTTTGCTGTGGCACATTCCTTTTGTAAATGCTTCACAATGTATAGATATATATTTTCAGATCCGCAATAGTGAACCGGTAGTTATGCTTAAGTTGCTCTCCACATCGGAAGAGCAGATTTTGGGTTGCTTATAAATTCCGATAAAGAACAGTCATGACTTAATTGTTGGGAAACATTTTGTGATGTTTCCACAAAGAAGGGGGAGTTATAAGGGGTCTTAAATTTGTTGACATCTTAATTGACTCTAATTGCAAAACATTTCTGTGGCACCTATAGCATGAACCGATGGAATTACTTTCACCAGAGTTGCGCAAGGTGCAGCAGTCTGGTCCTTAAAGCATGCTTTTGCAATTCCGGTGTTAATCCATCCAGCATTTTCTTTTTAAAATTGTCAAAAAGTTGATATCTTGGTCCGGTCCATGGAAACACTTCCTGATTCGGTGTCTCGACCTTTGGCGGTGGCCCCTGTCCACGATGCAGCAATAAGTCAAAAGGATTGTCACCCCCTGGGCATAGCCGCTGGCCATGGCCAGTGGTCCCAGCCTATGGCTGTGACCCATATCCCCCAACACTTATAAATCACCAGACCACCGTCCCCTAACCCTGGCCTTTGTCCAGGGCCAGAGACTTTGGCCTTAGACAATGGCCCTTCTTCATGTTGCATCAATACTACTGAACGAGCATGGTAAATGCCCTCTCTTTATGTACATAAAAAACATATATTTAGTCCCATCTACAGTCTGAACTGCTGCATGGATATTCACTGAATTTTTAGGAGCTGTGGCCTGGTAAAAAACGCATGTTTTTGCAAATGTTCTGTTAATTCGTCCAGTGATTTGTTTGACAATTGCCAAAAAGTAGGCCAATAAAATGAGTGATGGAACTTTGGCACTTGATATATGGCCTGTGGCTATGGCTAGTGTCAATATTGGCAGGGTCAAGGCAAAGGTTATGACCCAGGAAATCTAGCTTCTGGCCATGGCTGCCACATATTGGCTATGGGGTTACATTGGTGGCCAGGCCCAATGTCTATTGTGGGTTGCTTGGATGGGGCCGCTATATGATATGATAGAATATGGCCTCTATATGATATGATAGGTTATTTCTAACGCACTTAATACCCAGAGGTTTCTAAGCGTGGACACGGGGATCAAACCTGTGTTGCTCCATGTCATCTTGCTTCCAAGGCGAGCACAATGCCGCTGAGCTATACTCCGGAAGGCTATTCCCCATAATTTATATCATAACATCCATGCTAGAGCCTAACTACACTCAATGGTGATCTAAATGCCCACCTGCCGAAGTGGCAGGTTTTGCAGCAGCTAATAGTGCTGTAACCGATCAAGGCTCTGGAGAGAGATGGATCTGTGAGCCTATTGCAAGACAAAATACTACCCCTGACCACCTGACAGGCTTACTATTGGACACGAATATGGTCATTGGTTTACCTTTAGAGTAGGTAGAAACCAATTCCTGTCACCCTTGGGTGCATCATAACCATTTGATTCTATCAATATCTTCCTTACTCACTTTTACCACTACACCAACAAGTATTTACACTTGCAATTCAGTGTCTTTTGTTCTCATAAGTAGAAACACATTAAGCATGTTCTCACTCTTTCTGTTCAGCATTTATGTATATTTATTTTTCTGTGAGATACTCTATTAATATCAAAAATTGTATAGTCAAAATATATGTATTTCCCAATTTTAGGAATAAAGTAGTTGAATAGATTTGTGTGATCATTCTCTTCTCCAATTCCCTTATAAAATGTTTAAGCAACCTATAACTGACCAACAATGTCTGCAGTTATTATGGCACTGCAAAACGTAAAACTATACTCTCTGTACTTCTGTCAGTATTTGTGAGCCAGGCGGAACGTAAGGTGATAAATGTCCCTTATAAAACCCATTAAAGGGAAAGGATACACACATCTGCCAAAGGTCCATGGCTTCCAATGGCAATTACCTAAAACAACCCACAAGCAATCTAAAGCCATAGATACATGTACAGGCTTTTTTTCTCATGGAGCAACATTGGTTTGGCAACTGTCCTCTCAAGTAAGGGCTATAGACGCCCTCCTTATTACAATACCAGCCAATCAGTGTCTTTTTCATAATACTGACATTCATGATCACACACCTTTTTATTCCATGCCATCAGATTTGCAAAGTCGCTGGTTGTCAGACGGCGTGTTAACATGGATTTTATATCATGGGAGATATTCAACAAACTTTCCACGTTACAATGTCACTCTGGTGTGTACTGTTAGAGAGTGTAAACACTGGGTTAAAAACATTGATTCATGGAAAGTTTTCCTATGGGATTGCACCATTATAAAACACTTCCATGAATCAGGCCCATTACTCTTAAGCCTCAGTAAGCAGTGAGCCGTTTTCAAATTAGTACAATGTGTGTAAAAATATTGCTTTGCTTTGTTTTAAAACATGTGCGTTCTCTGTTTCATCAACACAAGGTAAAAGCAGATATATTAATTTTGCCTGCAAATGCAGCACACATTCGTATGAGCTTTAAACACAGAGCAATGTTTTAACAGTGTGATGCATAAAAGAACAAATCCTAAATAATAACGAAAACCAAATCCGTAGTCGTGTTTTGCAGCGAGTAGTTTGCATATAAAAATGTAGTTTGAATGTAACAGAGCACACTGGCTATACCAACAATTCCCTGTGTGCGGCTGATTCGTATTTACTGCAATCAGTGCGAAACGTTATTTAAATGGTTTCATATTTCTTTTGTGGGTTGTGTGCATGCAAGCAAAACATGTCACACGCAATAGAACTAATTCACATAGGTTCATGCATCTGTTTGTTTGCTAAAATGTGTCAAATCCAATATGAAGGAATTCACAAATCGGCATGGTTAATATCTTGCCTTGGCTTGCAAATTGGTTAAGCGCCAGGGGACCACTACGGTGGTGATAGTGCGCGGTATAAATATCCTTTAACATTTAACATTAACACAGGTATATGCTACAGAATACAACGATCAAATGCGGCCACTGGCCGTGAATTCAGGCCCTGATCAGTGACCCATGGTCCCTTTATGGGGGTAGTGTGGCCACTGGCTATTGTGGATTTTTATTTATTTACTTATTGCATTTATTTTACGCCCAAACCCTGAGTTATCACAGATCATGGATGACTTGGAGGGGACGGAGGCATGGCCGAACCATAGTGCCGCCATGACATGCACACCCAGTTTGTGCTGTTCAAAGTAACACAATGTGAAATGTAAAAAGTATGTTTTTTAAAGGACCATTAGAGTTTTTTTAAAATATACATGTTATTGAAGGACTTTTTACTACATTTCATACATAGCTGGAATATTATGAAACACATTCACTTTGAAAGAAACCTAGAAATTCAGTGAAGAAATTAAAAGTGATCTCATGGTTGCAATTTTTTTTCTTCTTTTTTTATTGTTTGGTTGAATTCACAAACTTTCAATAAGCAGACAGAGAATAACAGAATACATACGACACATTTAAAATAAATAAATTAAACATAAATGAAACATTATTGCTTGTTTATCTTGCGATACAGTGAATGAAACTTGTTGATGTATATTACTTCAATTAATTTAATGAAATAAGTTGCTAAGTACATTCAATGTAATGTCTTGTGAAAACACTTGAAACACTTGTGTATAGGCGCGTTACAAATGCCATATCATATCATATCATATCAAACCTTATAGTACCTTAAACCAATGGTACTTAATTACCAGAAAAAATTAGTGACCACAGTTTAGCTTTGGAAATATTCCTATAATCCTTGAAATGTTTTATCAACATCAGTTCTCTCACCTTAGATCATTTCACACATGATAGAATTAAATGCTTTAGAGTCTCTGTTTCTGCATTGCATGGTTGCAATGCAAAATCTAAAAAGCATAGAGATTCACCAGTAATGATAAGCTACACCACCATAACTAGTACGCTCGCCATGTGCTGATCATACCCATAAACATGACATCACAGAAGATATCACAAATTGCACCAGCAATTCAAGCACTTGTGATATCTATCACATGTAGTTGGAGTAAAGTACCTGTTTGCTTGCTTGACTTTTCCCTAATATCATTGAAGTCTGCTTTTCATGAGGTTTTAGGTACACTTTGTGGTGGGCAAAATAGTTTGATCACATTTTCCAACTTTAGCGAATCTACATTATAAAACTTTTAGTGTGCATTAAGCATTCTATTTATACATTCTGATGGCTCTACAAGATGGTAGAATTTTCAGATTCTTGGGAATGCCCCATTTCAAGGTTACCCGCAGCATCAAGCATACTCTCAGCCATTTCCCTGTCACTGTCCAGGCGAATTGTTGTACTATCAACAGGCCAGTATATATGTGCCTGCAGCAATTTACCCATGACTACCCAGGCACAGTTAAACGTCAACGGGCCTGTCTCTACCCATACTAATGTAAATACAAAGTGGAGTGAGCATTACCGCAGGAAGTAGAGAACGTTAACTCTCCTCCTACACAGGCATCTGTAGCAATTGCTTTTACGTGCCTTTTTGACTCTTCTTGTTTGTTTGTTGAACATGAAAGAGGAATAGAGTGTAGAATAGCTTTCTAGAGCCCGCTCATGGCCTGGAATGGGTTTTAAAGGCCCATAAACCTTGTTAAACGTCCGTGATGTGCTCTGGCATTTGACTCATTGGCAGCTGGGAAATGTGGTTGCCTGTGTGGTTTCCCAGGCAACTTGGGCAATTCCCCGGGTGCTTCCATTTTTTTGGCACCTCCCTGCCTCTCCCCTATCCTCCCTGCTCTGCCCCTGCCACTCACATCATCCCTCAGCCCCCACCCACCACCCCCATTGCCCCATTAATTTTATTTTTCGTATGGTGTGAATATATATAAGTTACGTTTTGTCCCAAAAAAATGTATGAGGTTTTTATGTGCTTGTATTTCTTTAAATGTGTAGCATCGTGCCAGTTTCTTTCTTTCAATGTCATTGTTGCGTTTTAATGTGCTCAATGTAGACATATAGCACCTACTAAACGTTTTTGCAAAAATGCTTCAAAATAAACAAATATAAGTTCACATTCTGAAAAAAAAACATCCGTAATTAAGGGGGTCATTCTTAGAATAAATGTGCGCCAAAATTCGTGGCACAAGCATGAAAAAGCCGGTGCACATGTGCGAATCACACGCGTGCGATTCATGGACGGCCCTGCACATGTTTTTCCTGGGATGTGCGCCAAATCCCTGCATGGCGCACACGGGTGCACACGTCACTGCAACATCCCGACCGCTGTGCGCAATACGCACAGTCAAAGCGCACAATGTTAGCGCACACACCAAAAAGGGGGCGGAACACGGTGCAGAAACACGCAGAAGGCAGAACAACGCGTGAAAATAAGGGCGTGACTGGGGAAGTACTGCTGTGAAGTACACGGAACGCCCACATGCACGCAAACTACACGTATTCATGGAATTGAATAGGAAAAACCCACGCACGTCAAAACACATGCACATGCACAATTTCGTCCGCCACACGAAAGCAGGCGGCAGCATCCCCGTGCATCATAAAAGTGCACGCAAACAACAAACAAGCATAAACAGCTACGATGAATGTCCCGTTCCTCGTAGAAGTGATCGTGGGACACCGCAGGAGGAAGAGAATAGCCAGGCCCCACATCTTTTTACCCAGGACCATCCTTTTTTGGATGTCTGATGACCAGGTCTATGGCAGGTATAGGTTGCCACCTCATACCATCCTAGACCTGGTCCAGGAGTGGGAGGATGACCTCACATCACCCACCTTGTGCTCCCAAGCACTGAGCCCCTTCGAAAGGGTGCTCAATGTACTGCATTTCTTGGCCACTGGGTCATTTCAGCAGACCACTGCCATAGTGGGGGGGGTCTCACAGTCCACACAGTCACGCTGCCTACACCAGGTGTTGGCAATCATGACTGGGCGACTCTCAGTCCGCAGGCACATATACATGCCAGAACACCCGCAGAAAGGCAGGCCATGGTCCAGGACTTTTACAGGGTGCCACACTTCCCCAAAGGGCTTGATGCCCTAGATTGCACCCATGTCGCCCTACGTCCACCTAGGGCCACTGAGCACATCTATCGAAACCGCAAGCACTGGCATTCTATCAACGTGCAGGTTGTATGCGATGCTAAGGGTATCATCACCTCTGCCTATGCGAACTATCCTGGGTCCACACATGATAGTTTCATATTCAGAATGTCCGCCCTGAGCCAGGCCCTGGAAGCAGGGAAGCATGGCGACACCTGGCTCCTAGGTGAGTAAAAATGCCTGTGCAGATGCATGCATGTCACACACAGACACATACACAAGCCCACCTAATGACAACCATTATCACCTTACCAGGGGACAGTGCCTACCCTCTGGGCACCTACATGATGACGCCAATACGGAACCCCACCACACCACCCCTGGCAAGATACAACGCAGGCAGCTACTGTATACACCCCCAGTAGTGTGCAGGATCATTGTGGCAGCATGTGTCCTGCACAATGTTGCAAGATGGCGGGGCATACCGGTGGACATGGTGGTGCCCCAACATGCCCCCACATCCCCAACCACCTTTTGTGCCCTCCCAACCATGGCACAGATGTACTAATAGCAATGGGAGGTGCACACAAAAAGTGTCCTGGGCAACTTGGGTGAGGGGGGCAAGATATGTGATGCAAAAAGCCCCCCTGTGCTCCTGCAGGGCTGCCTGTGGCCCCTTAGGAAAAATGACGGGTCACGCAACGTGCAGGCATCCCAAAAAAGCAAGAAAAAGAGATACACGATCCCTGTAGCCCACGTGCGTGTAAAAAAACACACGCAGTATGTGCCAGGAACACAAAAAATGCGTGCGTGATCAACACACAGGCTAGTATGCCCGGAAAAATGGGGAACGCGACTAACATGGACACCTGCAGTGGGAAAAATAGCATGTGCGACTCACTGTCTGCCTTGCATGTAGAAGAAGAACGCGTAGCCAACACCCATGCCAAAAGAAGAAGTACGCACTGTAGCCGCTGTCAAGTAATCGCTTGTGAACCCCAACATCTGGAAAACACACGAACCGCTGTCCACGAAAAGCATGTACAGAGTGATGGAAACCCAGGCGGGACCTTCAACCCGTGCCTAGGGAAACGCCTGTGATCACATTACTTCATCTATGTGCTTACGTGCTAAGAGCCTTTCCTCAGAATCCACGCAAACGTGCTCTTTTTCACATGCCAAATCACTCTGTATCGAGCTGGCCACGCGACAACACACGGAAGACCACAGTCCTGCACAGAAGGCCAAATTACTGCCCCCAGAGCCCCGAGCAGCTTCCCATGAGCCATCTGCTGCTGCCTGCCTGCCTGCTGCCACCGTTCCCTGCCATTTGGTGCCTGCACATCTGCCATCTGCAGGAGTCCAGTTGCTGTGACCACCCCTGCTGGAACAGAAGACTACCGACTGGTGTTCCATCACTCCACAGCCCAGCCTCAGGACTCAGTTGCAAACCCACCCCTGCCTCAGGGGTTGCCATGTCCGAACCAACACCATCCGGCACCAGTGGCAACCCCCCAGCAGAAAGGCAGAGGGCTACCAGCTTCAGTGAAAAGGAAGTTGGTATCCTGGTGGAGCAAGTTCTGGGGCATTATGATGCCCTCTTCACACCACTGCGTGCCGACAAGGAAGGATGGAAGAGGATCTGGAAGGACATAGTGGGTGCCATCAACGCAGAGGGGGTGGGACCCCGTGACATCAAACACGTCCAGAAGCGCTTGGAGGACTACAAGTCCAGGACCCTCAAGAAGGCCCGGCGCCTCTTGGACGCGGAGGATGCAGTGGGGCACGGGATCCAGCTTACCACCCAGCAGATGAGGGTCCTGGAGCGCATTCGCCCAGTGCTTCACCACCAGATCCTCAGGATGCCGGCCCGTCTGGAGTCGAGCGGTAAGTGCCCATGCATTCACGTTTAAAACAGTGCATGTTTCAGTGTGCTGGTAGTCAGCTACTTGGCTGCATGTGTGACATGGGTCATGTATGGATGTGTGTGTGCAGGGACATGATGGTGCTGCATGTGAGTCCAGTCAGGCGTGACCCACATGGATGGTGTATGTGTTACAATGCATCATCCGGAGCAGCATGGAGAATGCACACATGTATGCATGCCTCTGTCTGTACTTGGACATGTTTGGGGTGTGAGAGATGTGTGCTGCTGTCATGAACATGCATGGTGTACATGTCCGTGTGTCTGAGCAGTGTGTGCACCATGGATGCATGACACATGTCCGTGATGATGTGTTGATTCACTGATACAGCCTAGTCATCCTTGTATACACTATATCTGGGGGTATATACAGGGCCAGATGCATGACCCTCCGGTGATGTGTGTGCATGTGACCAGCATGTCCCATGATGCATATGAGTTTCAGCCCACCATTGGATGTATCTACGATGCCTTGGACATGGATGCCAATGTTTGTTGCATGTGCCATGCCTGTTCGTGCATTTGTGTTGCCTGCACTGACCCATGTGTTGTGGAGGAACATGATGGATGTGACGTTTCACAGTGCCACTCATGTGCTATTGCTTTGTGTCTAGGGGACTATTGTACAGTACCCGATGCTTGTGTTCAATGTCTCCCTTTACACAGCAGTGAGTGAAGAAGTGGGTGGAGGCGGCACTGTGGAGGAAAGCGGCAGGGATGCCTCCACCAGCCGGCGACGCAAGGCCCAGTCACACTCCCAGGACATTCCATCATCTGGGAGTGAGGGGACTGGTGCCGCGTCCGACACTACGGCTGCAGCGAAAGGGGCGGATGAGCCCCCACAGGGGCTTGCAACTGTGGAAGACGGAGCAGAGCCATCCAGGTTGATGGTGTGTATGGAGGAGGAGGCCACTACAGAGCTGCACATGGGGCTTGGTGGGGGTGGTAACACTGGTGCAAGTGGTGCAGTCCAGGGGCAAGGGCAGGAGGCAGCACAGGTCGCTGCGGAGGGGCCTGTGCATGTCTCTGTCCCTGACACTGTGACTGCATCACCATGCACCGGCAGGGATGCCCCATCCCAGGCCCGTCCGCAGGTACGGGGGAGGTCCACGTCATCTGGCACTCCTCTACCTGCGGATGTGGGGACCCATGACCAGATTGAGTCCGTCCTGATTGGAGTCGCGTTGCGCACACGTGACATTTCATGATGACGTGCGTGCTTCCTGGGGGGACCACGCACGTCATCACGAAGAGCTGTGTGCCAACGTGGCCCAGTTGGGAGGGACCATGGTCGGGGGTTTCATCCATGTGTCGGACAGTCTTGCGGCCCTCGCCTCCTCTGCGCACACTATACACCAGTCGTTCTCCATGCCGTCTTCCAGCCCACATGCCACCAGGGCCCCCTGTGGATCTGCCCCAACCAACGCAGCCCTGCCTGGTGGAGATCCCATCCCTGCGACAGTCGGGAGTCGGTAGTCCAGCGGGAGTGGCCACCCCAACAACTGGACCCCAGCAGATGGAGGATGTGCTGGCATCATCGGGCAGGGCACGGTCACAACGGCGCCGTTGGATTCCATCAGCCCGGAGGCCGTTGTGGTGGCAGAGGCAGTTGCGTGGGAGGCAGCAGCAGGCTCAGAGTGGGAGGCATCATGGCTTGGGGCCATCAACACCCCGGGGGCAGGCATCGGCGGAGGGGCAGGAGGACCCCGGACTGGGAGTGTCTTCCGTGTGGCAGCGGTTGGGCCGGCAAATAAATGCGGAGAAGCAGAGAGGGCACGGCTCATTATGGTCAGGGCGGAGAACTCCATGTGCAGGGCATTGAGGCGGGCTGAGTGTCGGGGCCTACTGGCAGGTGCTCGTGATTGGGGGTGGGGTGAGGGGACATGTGTCGGGGCCTGCAGGCAGGTGCCAATCACTGGGGGTGGGGGACATGTGTTGGGGCCTGCTCGCAGGTGCCGTCACTGGGGGTGGGGTGGGGAACATGTGTTGTGGCTCTCAAGTGCATGGTGCCATGTGGCCTGCCTGCGGGGCATGGCCAGGGGTGATAGGCTGCCTGTGGGGCATGCCCTGGGGTGTAGGGTGGTCCCCTGTGGTGTGGGCTGCCTGCAGGGTATGGGGAAGGTGGGAGGGGCACACACGGGAGGGCCCACACTGCCAAATCATGTGTAAAACTCCATGCGCACCCCCAGAATACACGTACCCTTCACGCGTCAGCGAAATTGTGTGTAAAACTCCACACGCACCCCCAGAATACATGTACCCTGCATGCGCCAGTGAAATCGCGTGTAAAAATCCATGCGCACCCCCGGAATACACGTACCCCCGTCGCGCCAGCAAAATCGCGTGCAAAACTCCATGCGCACTCCTGGAATACACATCCCCCTATTGCGCCAGCGAAATCGTGTGTAAAACTCCATGTGCACCCCTCGGAATACACGTACCCCGCTCGCGCCAGTCCAATCGCTTGTAGAAATCCACACATTTCTACAAGCATACAGCCCATCCACCCTCTCTATGGCCCGCAGGCAGCCCATCCACCTCTGGGCATGCTCCGCAGGCAGCCCACACCACATGTGTACTTTCTCCACGCGAATTCGCTGGCGTTAGCGGGGTATGTGTATTCCGAGGGGTGTGCATGGAGTTTTACATGTGATTTCGCTGGCGCTTGCGGGGTAGGTGTATTCTGGGGTGCGTGTGGAGTTTTACACGCAATTTCGCTGGCGCGAGCGGGGTAGGTGTATTCCGGGGGTGCGCATGGAGTTTTGCACACGATTTCGCTGGCGCGAGCGGGGTAGGTGTTTTCCGAGGGGTGCGCGTGGAGTTTTACATGTGATTTCGCTGGCAAGAGAGGGGTATGTGTATTCCTGGGGTGTGTGGAATTTTACACATGATTTCGCTGGCGCGAGCGGGGTACGTGTATTCCGGGCGTGCACGTGGTGTTTTACAAGTTATTTCGCTGGCAAGTGTGGTGTGCGTGTATCCCGGGGGTGTGCGTAGAGTTTTACACGCGATTTCGCAGGCGCGAGCGGGGTATGTTTATTCCGGGGGTGCACGTGGAGTTTTACACGCGACTTCGCTGGCGCATGTGGGATACGTGTATTCCGGGGGTGCATGTGGAGTTTTACACACGATTTTGCTGGCGTGAGCGGGGTTACGTGTACTTCGTGGTTGGGGGGCTGTATGCTGGTCCACTGGCCTTTGCGCCATGTACTCGATTTGTGAAATGTTTTTGGCGCACAGGGTGGGTTGGGGCGTAACTGGCGCTGCTGCAGGGTCGCTGAACCACCCTGCGCCACGAGTGATTATGGATGTTGGTATCCATGAATACGCTGTGCGCTAAAATGGGTTTTGGCGCACGCGGCTGAATTACCCCCTCTATGAATTACCCCCTCAAACTCTTGTTGGGGGGTCTCTAGCTGTACCTTCAACAGAAGTAATTCAGGAGATGAAAGTAATTGGGCCAGGAACATTATCCGAAGAGCTCCTGTGCACGGACATGCATTTTAAAAGATATACCTGCACCCTTATGGGCTGCAATTGCATCAGAGCAAATTAATACTGCTCTTCGCTTGTTAGGGTGATATGTGTGGTGTTGCTTCGGATGCACTGCCCTTGCCAGCCTGAGATATTGCAGGTATTAACAGGGGGACACAAATGGTACAGGTAATCCCATCATTCACCATCTAACCGGCTGCAATGAGCCTGTTTATATTTATACTGAATTGAAGCCCTACCTTTTTTCGCCAGCAATAGCAGACATGCACTCTAGCCATCCAATTCATCTGAGAACCCGTGTGCACATGTGCTGAATACATTCTCTAATTAACACCCTGCAGCACTAGCCATTCTGCTGTGCTAGTTTGTTCAAGGTAAACTGTAAATCCCAAGAATTGGGTTTAAACACTTTCAGAGTACTGGGAAGTTTGCAAGGTGTCCACCTGGATACAGACCTCTGAAAGGGACACGACGCAATTGAAAACTACAACCATTCACGATTTCAGTGAGGGATGAAGGTGAGAGCAGAAGTAACTACAGTTGCTTCATGGGAGATTTGAATTTCAAAAATAGGTCAGACATGACTTACAAGGTTGTGAAACCAGACTATCACAATAAATGTGGGATCTACTGCGTTGTGGACATGCATGTTGCTTTGCACGCACAATGCTGTTTGGCGTGCTGCGTTGTTCCATGCTTATGGGTCACAGATGACAACGCCTTTCTAGAAGCCTTCCCTGCTAGCCCTTGTGAATAGTGCCCTAACCAGACGTGTAGCCAGGATTGTGTAGCAAGTGGCGCCTGGAGCCAATGTAGTAGATCACGCCCTAAACCGAGAAAAGTGTGGAAATAATGGGTCAAAATGGTGCATTTTACAGTACACTTTCTGTGATCAATTAGGTAAAAATACACATAGTTTATAATCGTTTATATAAGGAAAAGACATGAAAACAAATCCATTAGATGCCAAACATTTCCAACGCATAATGCATTCTGGTGCACCTATATATGCCAGTATTCCCACATAAGAAAATACTCACGTTTGCTTTGCCCGTAATGTCAGTAATAATATAACTAAACATGTTCCTGTGCTAGATAAGCCAATACAAACTAGTATCCCCATCTAAGAACATACTCATGTTGGCTTTGCCTTAATGATAGCAAAAAAAGCCATGCCACAGTAAGAAAACATATCATTGTTGGCTACACAAATAACCCCCACCCCATATAAGAACACCCATCATGTTGTATTTGCCCCCTAAAAAAGTTTTAAAAAAATGCCATGCCACAGAATCAAAAGATGCCTTCCCCGCCAGCCCCATTATAGTATCCTCCCCCGAACACAGCCCGTCCATCACATAATAGCACTGAAGTTGCCTTTGCTTTGCCTACAAATGTCAATAAAACATGAAAACATTTCATGTCCCTGTGAAAAATTGTCATACTCCAGTGCCCCTCCCCAGGTCCTGCCCACACACAAACACACACACACACACACACACACTGATACACACAAAGGAATGCCACACGTTTGCCAAAATGGCAACTTTCCCAAATGCATTTTTGATGAATTTATTTGCTCTTTTTTTACCACATATGAAAAGTATGGTTAAGGTATATAAAGGGGGGTGAGGGTTGGGGGGTTCTCCCTCTGCTTCTGTGGTAAAAAAGAGGTAAAGATGTCAAAAAAACTCTGCAAAGCCTCACAGATCCATGCACAGACACACACAGACACACACACACACTCTATGAGGAATCTGAGGATGTCGTCCCTTCTCCGCTAGGGAGAGACCTTTCTCATGGGGCCAATGCAGTGCGTCCAGAGTACAATAGTCCCCCAGGGGGTGCTGCACCAAGGAAGGATAACATGGGGAGGACCATGCTCAGAGAATGCGGTTTTTCCCCTGAGTCAGTACACCTAAACCCTTCCCCAATATTAATTCCTCATTCCCCTTCTATTGATAGGGCCAATGCCTGCTATTGTCAAGTTAGCTAACCCAATATATGACAACATTAAAACATGAGAAAATATAAATCATGCTGCACATGGCTCTATTTCAAGTATTGAGAAACCTAATATACTTAGCAAGATTCAAACATCCGAGAATGCAAAGTATACTGCATATGGCTCCACTTCAAGTATTGGGAAACTTAATCTACGTCACAAGACTAAAACATTAGAGAATGTAAAGTATGCTACATCTGACTTTATTTTATGTACCAAGAAGAAGAAGAAGATGACCAGGAGTCTCAAGGATCACTTTTGAGAGACAGAGAGAGCGCTCTAGATTCTCAGCGAATGCGATTGGCTCAAAGCAATTCTATTTCACAATTCAGAAGTTCAAACACACTACAGCTGGGATGCGAGAGGAGAACAGTCCTCCAAGGAGGAAACCGGTGAGCCGTGCAGCGGGCAAGCAAACGAGAGCCAGCAGGAGGAAAGCTGCGAGCGGAGGTTAACCTGAACGCTGTCCAGGAAGGAAGGACTGCTTGAGCTGCTGCAGAGAAACCTCAGGGCAGGGCCAGCGGTGAAGGGTCCATGAGAGAGGGAGAAGCAGACATCTGCAGAGCCAGTGCAGACCGTGACAGAGCCGCAAACACTTCCAGAGCCTCAAGAGATGCAGTAGCTGCTCTAGAATGCCGTACCTGCCAGCAAGAAGCAAACAGGTACGCGGGTTACCCGAGAGGTGCTGGCGGTCCAGGGAAGCAAGGGGGTGAAGGCAAAAGCCGGAACAAGATGGTCTGGGACCGTGGGAACAAAGTGCAAGTCTGGGACCCGCACCCATATGTGAAATAGAAACAAAAGCCAATCAGACTATTGCAAGTCTTGAACCCGCACCCATATGAGAAACGGAAACAAGACCAATCAGAATATTACGAGTCTGGGAGCCGCATCCAAAGAGGGACAGTCCATGAGAGGATGAAGTCTTGGCAGGAGAGTATACCAGGCCGGTTTGAATATTGTGAGTCTGGCACCTGCACCCAAATGAAAAGTTTCCTGCTTGGCAGGAAAGTGAACCAAGCAGTTGTAAATATTGTGAGTCTGGGACTCACACCCAAAAGAGGGACAGTTCATGAGAGGACAATTGCTTTGCAGGGGAGTAAACCAAGCCATTCTGAATACTGCGAGTCTGGGACCTGAACCCAAAATAAGTAAAGAATATATAGTGAAGTGAATCCTACTCTTCGTAAAAGGAGTGTGCCGCGTTAGTGGAATAAACCATAGAAATACAAGGAGCATATCCTTGCCTACTGACCATTGTGTAAGAAAATACGGGCCTGAGAGAACCCAGAAGGAGAGAAGCACTACAAGAAGGAATCTAAGGGAAAGGATAATGACCCTAACCTTGGAGTCCTACAGTTTTGAACATTTCTTTGTTTTTACCACTATTGATTACCCGAGAGACTGCGAACTTCTCTGTTGATTGGGTCTGCAAAGAACACTATATTTTGGGAAGTGATCATCCTTGCACAGTTGGTTGAAGTTATTAGTTTTAGGGACAGAGGTAGGCTTTTTGAGGCACAAAAGTGCAGACTTTATAGTTTTGGACATTCTAACAATGTCCTTAGTTTTCTTAGAGGCAGGGAAACCCCTCTAGGTTTTATGGGCAGAAACACATTTTTCCTTTTCATATAATAAATGTTTCTGGCCAAAAATATACCACCATTGTATCTGAGCCTTACTTCTGCACCTTCACAAAACACACAAACATACGCACAAAGAGACACACACACACAGGTACACAGGCACACATTCATACACATTTACCCACTAGTCACGCACCCATACAGCTCCTTTATCATTCACACAAGCACCCAGAACATTCACACTGCATTCTCATTCACACACGCACTCGCACCCATGTGCACCATTCACAATGCATTCATTCATACGTGTGAACTTTCAGATACCCTCCCAAACCTACATACACTCACCAACACACCCACTCACCAGCATGCACACATACATTCATACATACAACCCTCGCACACAAGCATACACACTCCTTACCAGTTTCCCTCCAGACTCATCACAGCACCACCTCCTCAGCTGCTCTATAGGCATCTGACCCTGTGGCCACACAGGCAGGAACCAGGAATAAGTTCCTGGTTCCTGACATGCACGCAGCAGGGGTTGCTTTCTGCTGCTGACTGGGCATTAACCGATTTTGGGTGGGCCTTGCCTGCTCATGTCCTTCCCTGTCTACACTCGTGGCCCTAACCCACCACTGGAGCCGGTGCTATGGGTGTTATTAAGCTGGTGGTACAGTGAATATTGTGTAGCTGCTGCATGGTGAATTGCTGCACAGCTGCTAAGACTGTGAAGCATTGCCAGAGTTATGGAGGTATGTGCAAGTGGATAAGTGGTGCAGCACATTACACAGTCACTGCTAGCAAAGACTGTACATTGTGAAGTGTCTTGTTGCCGTGCCATATATTGGTCGGGATGCATTTTAATGTTATCTTCTGCTGATCTGCTGGCCTAACATTACTGACTGGAGATGGGGCTAGGAAGCTCACATGCAGGAAGCAATGCATGCTCAGTCTAAATAAGGTTTGTGTAGGATTGCTGATAGAAGCCATTCACAGCCATTGCTTTATTTAGTGCTTGCATGTCGTACGTGCTCATTATTACTCATGAGCTATTTGGCAAACCTAACCCTTAGTTTCTCGATTTCCATATCTTCATCATTCTGGAAGAGTAAAAGTAGGTACAAGACATGCTTCCTAAAAGGCCCAGAAACCCAAACCACCACAAACACAAGTATACATTTGGGAGCACGTTAGCACAAAAATGCCCAACGACACTCCTGAACATATTTTACTGTTAATGTGGGGACCATGACAAAGATACATATTTGACACATTCCACGAGGCCGAAAAGACACCTCTATTATATGAGAAAATACACACAATAAGCCTACCCTGACTTGTATTAAAGAGGATCTGACTAGAAGCAACAGCAGATGGAAGTGCAATTAAGAAGAAAAAGATGAGACAGGTTTGACGATTGGCAGTCTGTAAATTGATTTAAGAATGCAAGGACGTGGAATGGCTAATCAATCTCTTCCTACCTTGTGAACCCAGCTAATTTAACCGTACGCTTTTTCTGGAAAGGACCCTGCTGACTTTGCTGATCCTCTGCATACTTTGAAACATCATATATCGAAATCAAAAAAAGAAACTCGGCCCAATTAAGACTTACAGTAAGGACACAGTCATTCCACAATATAGTTATGTTTAAAAAGACTGGTAACTAAAGGAAGAAGGGTCCTGTTGGATAAGCAAAATCCCCATTACTGTGACTCCCTTTTTAAACAGTCTTGGGAGGATAGCTCAGGGCAACATGCTCACCTTGGAAGCAAGACGACGTGGAGCTATACAGGATCGATCCCTGCGTCCGCGCTTAGAAACCTCTGGAGCAACACAGGATCGATCCCTGCGTCCGCGCTTAGAAACCTCTGGGTATTAAGCGCGTTATAAATAAACAATTACAACGCATGTGGATATGCCAATTTCCTTTACCTATATAGAGTTTGTGGCCCTAAAGGAAAATCAACCAAAAGAAATAGTGAGGCTTTGGTGAAAACAATTGAGCCATTCTGCCCACACTATTTTGACACAACCCAGATTTTTTATTTTAAACTCTGTTTATTGGTGTATGCAATCACAATACAGTATCCACAGTCTGTATCGTATAATCAACAAAAACAGAAACGCTATGGATTATATAGCATATGAGATACAAATTATAACAAGAAATAAACAAGGTAACCGAGAAAAAACAAAAACAGGGCGTCCTAGATTTCTTGGTCTAGTGTTCGGGTGAGGGACAGTTCACACTTGTGGTGCGTCCAAAACCTTGGGGCCATCCAAATAGAAGAACAAGTTTGTGCAGGTGGGGAGAAAGGGATCATCAAGGGCATCACATTGTAAGAGGATTCAATTCAACACTACAGCTAAGTCAATGCCTAGTCTGGGATACTGAATGGAAACCCTTATTGATATATCTTTATGTCCAGTTCATGCGTTCTGGATGACTACCCCTATATAACACCCCTCTCTTGGAATCCCCCTGACCCCACTGAGCCAAGAAGTAGTTCTGTTTTGCAAGTTTAAAGGTTTATTTGATAATTTAAACAATATATATATATATCACGCTTTATAATAAATTAATAATTGAATATCACACTGAATCTGAGCAGTAATCAATAATGGATAGTCTGGCACTAGCACACTTGTGAATAGGAACAGAAGAATAAGGTGGTAGAGAATGCTTTATATAAGTTCAGATGGATGTAATGTTGAATGAAAATGCAATACAGAAAATACTCAATATGATTTCAACAAAACAATGCAATCACTTTTCTCTGGCAATCCCCTCCCCCCTTTATGCAATGCAAGGAAATGGAAGGAAAGCACACAGTTCTCAGAAATGCAATCAAATGTAATTCAGTTCACCCCAGCAAGCTTAGACTACAGAAGTTTGAAACACAGGCCCCAAAATGCTTTTATATGTGATAGCAATGAAGTGAAAAATATGCTAAAATGCTTTTAATTCCCTCTAGAGGTTCAGGGTGAGTGGTATCAAGTTAATATTAGTCCAGGCTCACTCTAGCAATAATTCAGGGATGGTTCTTAAGAGGCAAACAAATTTTTAGCAAGGAAAGCAAGGAAGCTGCTGTTTTCACACGTGGAGAAATTTGCAAATCGCGGTCAAATTCGCGTGTGTTTTTCGCGATTGCGGCAAAAGTATAGGGGATGCGGTTCTAGGTTCCTTGAAAAGATTCCCAGCTTTCAGAGGAAAGTTACTGCAAGTCTCTAAGACAAACGGTCACGGAGATATGAGCGATATGGTAAAGGTCATTTTTCAGATTTGAAATTTTAAAAGTTCAAAGTGACAAGTTACAGCTAGCAGCTAGCAACTAGAAATGACAGGTGACAGCTTTGCAAATGACAGGTGACAGTTAGGAGACAGTTCTGGTTAGATTAAAATAGATTGAATTATATTATTTTAACTAAGAGATTGGTTCTGCACAGTTCTGCTAGGTACTCACAATATATTTTAAAATAGAATGGGCCTCGCCACAGATCTGGTCAGGTTTTCTTCACTCGCCACGGACGGTCTCTGCGCACAGCGTCTGGGTCAGCTCTACTCTGCTGGTCTGGTCTGGGTCTCTGGTTCTGATCAGGTCTGTGGGTCCGGATACAGCGGTCTCCGGTTCAGCTGGTCTCTCTCTGGATACAACACTGCTCTCTGGCAAATGGCAAGAGTTCTTGCAAAGAATTCAAACAACTCGCCTGGCTGTGATAATGGCAATGATTTGAGGCCTGCTAAAGAGGGATTTAGCTTGTAGTTGACCTCTCTGCTACAAATTCTGAAGTAAAGTCTTCATCTCTGAAGGTGGATAGATTGAAGTCTCTATGTTGGCTCTCTGGAGGTTGATGGAGGTAAAGTATGGATTTTCCCGGCAGAGCGTCCCGCAGCAGATGGAATTGAATGTCCCTATCTGTCCTGACTGTCTGCTTTTATGTGTTTTGAAAGCGGGTGTGTGTGCAGCATCACTAGCCAGCCCCTCTCCACTTGTCATTGGCTACTTCCTCCTCTTCCCCTTGATTGGGGGAATGAAATGAAGTGTCATCATGATGAGGTCTGTTTATGATACAGAGAACCCACGCACGTCAAAACACATGCACATGCACAATTTCGTCCGCCACACGAAAGCAGGCGGCAGCATCCCCGTGCATCATAAAAGTGCACGCAAACAACAAACAAGCATAAACAGCTACGATGAATGTCCCGTTCCTCGTAGAAGTGATCGTGGGACACCGCAGGAGGAAGAGAATAGCCAGGCCCCACATCTTTTTACCCAGGACCATCCTTTTTTGGATGTCTGATGACCAGGTCTATGGCAGGTATAGGTTGCCACCTCACACCATCCTAGACCTGGTCCAGGAGTGGGAGGATGACCTCACATCACCCACCTTGTGCTCCCAAGCACTGAGCCCCTTCGAAAGGGTGCTCAATGTACTGCATTTCTTGGCCACTGGGTCATTTCAGCAGACCACTGCCATAGTGGGGGGGGTCTCACAGTCCACACAGTCACGCTGCCTACACCAGGTGTTGGCAATCATGACTGGGCGACTCTCAGTAAGCAGGCACATATACATGCCAGAACACCCGCAGAAAGGCAGGCCATGGTCCAGGACTTTTACAGGGTGCCACACTTCCCCAAAGTGCTTGGTGCCCTAGATTGCACCCATGTCGCCCTACGTCCACCTAGGGCCACTGAGCACATCTATCGAAACCGCAAGCACTGGCATTCTATCAACGTGCAGGTTGTATGCGATGCCAAGGGTATCATCACCTCTGCCTAAGTGAACTATCCTGGGTCCACACATGATAGTTTCATATTCAAAATGTCCGCCCTGAGCCAGGCCCTGGAAGCAGGGAAGCATGGCGACACCTGGCTCCTAGTTGAGTAAAAATGGCTGTGCAGATGCATGCATGTCACACACAGACACATACACAAGCCCACCTAATGACAACCATTATCACCTTACCAGGGGACAGTGCCTACCCTCTGGGCACCTACATGATGACGCCAATACGGAACCCCACCACACCACCCCTGGCAAGATACAACGCAGGCAGCTACTGTATACACCCCCAGTAGTGTGCAGGATCATTGTGGCAGCATGTGTCCTGCACAATGTTGCAAGATGGCGGGGCATACCGGTGGACATGGTGGTGCCCCAACATGCCCCCACATCCCCAACCACCTTTTGTGCCCTCCCAACCATGGCACAGATGTACTAATAGCAATGGGAGGTGCACACAAAAAGTGTCCTGGGCAACTTGGGTGAGGGGGGCAAGATATGTGATGCAAAAAGCCCCCCTGTGCTCCTGCAGGGCTGCCTGTGGCCCCTTAGGAAAAATGACGGGTCACGCAACGTGCAGGCATCCCAAAAAAGCAAGAAAAAGAGATACACGATCCCTGTAGCCCACGTGCGTGTAAAAAAACACACGCAGTATGTGCCAGGAACACAAAAAATGCATGCGTGATCAACACACAGGCTAGTATGCCCGGAAAAATGGGGAACGCGACTAACATGGACACCTGCAGTGGGAAAAATAGCATGTGCGACTCACTGTCTGCCTTGCATGTAGAAGAAGAACGCGTAGCCAACACCCATGCCAAAAGAAGAAGTACGCACTGTAGCCGCTGTCAAGTAATCGCTTGTGAACCCCAACATCTGGAAAACACACGCACCGCTGTCCACGAAAAGCATGTACAGAGTGATGGAAACCCAGGCGGGACCTTCAACCCGTGCCTAGGGAAACGCCTGTGATCACGTTACTTCATCTATGTGCTTACGTGCTAAGAGCCTTTCCTCAGAATCCACGCAAACGTGCTCTTTTTCACATGCCAAATCACTCTGTATCGAGCTGGCCACGCGACAACACACGGAAGACCACAGTCCTGCACAGAAGGCCAAATTACTGCCCCCAGAGCCCCGAGCAGCTTCCCATGAGCCATCTGCTGCTGCCTGCCTGCCTGCTGCCACCGTTCCCTGCCATTTGGTGCCTGCACATCTGCCATCTGCAGGAGTCCAGTTGCTGTGACCACCCCTGCTGGAACAGAAGACTACCGACTGGTGTTCCATCACTCCACAGCCCAGCCTCAGGACTCAGTTGCAAACCCACCCCTGCCTCAGGGGTTGCCATGTCCGAACCAACACCATCCGGCACCAGTGGCAACCCCCCAGCAGAGAGGCAGAGGGCTACCAGCTTCAGTGAAAAGGAAGTTGGTATCCTGGTGGAGCAAGTTCTGGGGCATTATGATGCCCTCTTCACACCATTGCGTGCCGACAAGTAAGGATGGAAGAGGATCTGGAAGGACATAGTGGGTGCCATCAACGCAGAGGGGGTGGGACCCCGTGACATCAAACACGTCCAGAAGCGCTTGGAGGACTACAAGTCCAGGACCCTCAAGAAGGCCCGGCGCCTCTTGGACGCGGAGGATGCAGTGGGGCACGGGATCCAGCTTACCACCCAGCAGATGAGGGTCCTGGAGCGCATTCGCCCAGTGCTTCACCACCAGATCCTCAGGATGCAGGCCCGTCTGGAGTCGAGCGGTAAGTGCCCATGCATTCACGTTTAAAACAGTGCATGTTTCAGTGTGCTGGTAGTCAGCTACTTGGCTGCATGTGTGACATGGGTCATGTATGGATGTGTGTGTGCAGGGACATGATGGTGCTGCATGTGAGTCCAGTCAGGCGTGACCCACATGGATGGTGTATGTGTTACAATGCATCATCCGGAGCAGCATGGAGAATGCACACATGTATGCATGCCTCTGTCTGTACTTGGACATGTTTGGGGTGTGAGAGATGTGTGCTGCTGTCATGAACATGCATGGTGTACATGTCCGTGTGTCTGAGCAGTGTGTGCGCCATGGATGCATGACACATGTCCGTGATGATGTGTTGATTCACTGATACAGCCTAGTCATCCTTGTATACACTATATCTGGGGGTATATACAGGGCCAGATGCATGACCCTCCGGTGATGTGTGTGCATGTGATCAGCATGTCCCATGATGCATATGAGTTTCAGCCCACCATTGGATGTATCTACGATGCCTTGGACATGGATGCCAATGTTTGTTGCATGTGCCATGCCTGTTCGTGCATTTGTGTTGCCTGCACTGACCCATGTGTTGTGGAGGAACATGATGGATGTGACGTTTCACAGTGCCACTCATGTGCTATTGCTTTGTGTCTAGGGGACTATTGTACAGTACCCTGATGCTTGTGTTCAATGTCTCCCTTTACACAGCAGTGAGTGAAGAAGTGGGTGGAGGCGGCACTGTGGAGGAAAGCGGCAGGGATGCCTCCACCGGCCGGCGACGCAAGGCCCAGTCACACTCCCAGGACATTCCATCATCTGGGAGTGAGGGGACTGGTGCCGCGTCCGACACTACGGCTGCAGCGGAAGGGGCGGATGAGCCCCCACAGGGGCTTGCAACTGTGGAAGACGGAGCAGAGCCATCCAGGTTGATGGTGTGTATGGAGGAGGAGGCCACTACAGAGCTGCACATGGGGCTTGGTGGGGGTGGTAACACTGGTGCAAGTGGTGCAGTCCAGGGGCAAGGGCAGGAGGCAGCACAGGTCGCTGCGGAGGGGCCTGTGCATGTCTCTGTCCCTGACACTGTGACTGTATCACCATGCACCGGCAGGGATGCCCCATCCCAGGCCCGTCCGCAGGTAGGGGGGAGGTCCACGTCATCTGGCACTCCTCTACCTGCGGATGTGGGGACCCATGACCAGATTGAGTCCGTCCTGATTGGAGTCGCGTTGCGCACACGTGACATTTCATGATGACGTGCGTGCTTCCTGGGGGGACCACGCACGTCATCACGAAGAGCTGTGTGCCAACGTGGCCCAGTTGGGAGGGACCATGGTCGGGGGTTTCATCCATGTGTCGGACAGTCTTGCGGCCCTCGCCTCCTCTGCGCACACTATACACCAGTCGTTCTCCATGCCGTCTTCCAGCCCACATGCCACCAGGGCCCCCTGTGGATCTGCCCCAACCAACGCAGCCCTGCCTGGTGGAGATCCCATCCCTGCGACAGTCGGGAGTTGGTAGTCCAGCGGGAGTGGCCACCCCAACAACTGGACCCCAGCAGATGGAGGATGTGCTGGCATCATCGGGCAGGGCACGGTCACAACGGCGCCGTTGGATTCCATCAGCCCGGAGGCCGTTGTGGTGGCAGAGGCAGTTGTGTGGGAGGCAGCAGCAGGCTCAGAGTGGGAGGCATCATGGCTTGGGGCCATCAACACCCCGGGGGCAGGCATCGGCGGAGGGGCAGGAGGACCCCGGACTGGGAGTGTCTTCCGTGTGGCAGCGGTTGGGCCGGCAAATAAATGCGGAGAAGCAGCGGGCAGAGAGGGCACGGCTCATTATGGTCAGGGCGGAGAACTCCATGTGCAGGGCATTGAGGCGGGCTGAGTGCCTCGAGGCAACTCTCAGGGAGTTGGAGGAGGCCATGGATGCATCCCTGCGAGACCTCAAGGCCAGGGAAGAGGCCCGCCACTGGTGATGATGCCCTGGCCCGGAACATCAAGAAGTGAGCCATAGGACTTGCCCGCCGCCTTTGTACATAGTTCTTTAGGGTTAGGTTTCCTTTGTTTTATATTTTTATTTGGAGTTCATGGACATTGCTCCACTTTCTGTACATAGTTTTTCATTTATAGGACTTTTTTGTAGGTTTCCTTTTGTTCGTGGATCATGGACCCTTTGGACTTCGATTGTATATAGTTCCGGAATTGTACATACTTTATTTCTTTGGACAACCCATGGATCAATGTTTCTATTTCATTTTTATTGACTTCATATGGACATTGGCAATGGACCACTTTTCTATTTTCCTGTTGTGGATTTTTGATTTACATTGGATTTTATTTTATTATTTTTTGCTTTCATTATTTCTTAATTTGAAAATTTGAATTTTCATGATGTTATTTCATTGCATTTTTTAATACATTTCCTATACCTTAATTATTGGTGTTTTGTACTATCATTGGTTTAGTGCATGTCTCTATGAGCATTGCCTCAGTCATGTGTTGCCACTGTGTGGCTCTGTTGTACATCTATGCATGGCCATGGTGGTTCTTTTAAGACTCTCATGGTATGGGTTTTTTGGAGTGGGTACAGTGGATGGTTGCGTGCTTGTACTGGTGGGCAGGGGGGATTTGGGTTGGCATTTGGGCCATGGGTCTGTTTTGTTAGAACATGTTGTTTGGTGGGCCATGTGTCGGGGCCTACTGGCAGGTGCTCGTGATTGGGGGTGGGGTGAGGGGACATGTGTCGGGGCCTGCAGGCAGGTGCCAATCACTGGGGGTGGGGGACATGTGTTGGGGCCTGCTCGCAGGTGCCGTCACTGGGGGTGGGGTGGGGAACATGTGTTGGGGCTCTCAAGTGCATGGTGCCATGTGGCCTGCCTGCGGGGCATGGCCAGGGGTGATAGGCTGCCTGCGGGGCATGCCCTGGGGTGTAGGGTGGTCCCCTGTGGTGTGGGCTGCCTGCAGGGTATGGGGAAGGTGGGAGGGGCACACACGGGAGGGCCCACACTGCCAAATCATGTGTAAAACTCCATGCGCACCCCCAGAATACACGTACCCTTCACGCGTCAGCGAAATTGTGTGTAAAACTCCACACGCACCCCCAGAATACATGTACCCTGCATGCGCCAGTGAAATCGCGTGTAAAAATCCATGCGCACCCCCGGAATACACGTACCCCCGTCTCGCCAGCAAAATCGCGTGCAAAACTCCATGCGCGCTCCCGGAATACACATCCCCCTATCGCGCCAGCGAAATCGTGTGTAAAACTCCATGTGCACCCCTCGGAATACACGTACCCCGCTCGCGCCAGTCCAATCGCTTGTAGAAATCCACACATTTCTACAAGCATACAGCCCACCCACCCTCTCTATGGCCCGCAGGCAGCCCATCCACCTCTGGGCATGCTCCGCAGGCAGCCCACACCACATGTGTACTTTCTCCACGCGAATTCGCTGGCGTTAGCGGGGTACGTGTATTCCGAGGGGTGTGCATGGAGTTTTACATGTGATTTCGCTGGCGCTTGCGGGGTAGGTGTATTCTGGGGTGCGTGTGGAGTTTTACACGCAATTTCGCTGGCGCGAGCGGGGTAGGTGTATTCCGGGGGTGCGCATGGAGTTTTGCACACGATTTCGCTGGCGCGAGCGGGGTACGTGTTTTCCGAGGGGTGCGCGTGGAGTTTTACATGTGATTTCGCTGGCAAGAGAGGGGTATGTGTATTCCTGGGGTGTGTGGAATTTTACACACGATTTCGCTGGCGCGAGCGGGGTACGTGTATTCCAGGGGTGCACGTGGTGTTTTACAAGTTATTTCGCTGGCAAGTGTGGTGTGCGTGTATCCCGGGGGTGTGCGTAGAGTTTAACACGCGATTTCGCAGGCGCGAGCGGGGTATGTTTATTCCGGGGGTGCACGTGGAGTTTTACACGCGACTTCGCTGGCGCATGTGGGATACGTGTATTCCGGGGGTGCATGTGGAGTTTTACACACGATTTTGCTGGCGTGAGCGGGGTTACGTGTACTTCGTGGTTGGGGGGCTGTATGCTGGTCCACTGGCCTTTGAGCCATGTACTCGATTTGTGAAATGTTTTTGGCGCACAGGGTGGGTTGGGGGCGTAACTGGCGCTGCTGCAGGGTCGCTGAACCACCCTGCGCCACGAGTGATTATGGATGTTGGTATCCATGAATACGCTGTGCGCTAAAATGGGTTTTGGCGCACGCGGCTGAATTACCCCCTCTATGAATTACCCCCTCAAACTCTTGTTGGGGGGTCTCTAGCTGTACCTTCAACAGAAGTAATTCAGGAGATGAAAGTAATTGGGCCAGGAACATTATCCGAAGAGCTCCTGTGCACGGACATGCATTTTAAAAGATATACCTGCACCCTTATGGGCTGCAATTGCATCAGAGCAAATTAATACTGCTCTTCACTTGTTAGGGTGATATGTGTGGTGTTGCTTCGGATGCACTGCCCTTGCCAGCCTGAGATATTGCAGGTATTAACAGGGGGACACAAATGGTACAGGTAATCCCATCATTCACCATCTAACCGGCTGCAATGAGCCTGTTTATATTTATACTGAATTGAAGCCCTACCTTTTTTCGCCAGCAATAGCAGACATGCACTCTAGCCATCCAATTCATCTGAGAACCCGTGTGCACATGTGCTGAATACATTCTCTAATTAACACCCTGCAGCACTAGCCATTCTGCTGTGCTAGTTTGTTCAAGGTAAACTGTAAATCCCAAGAATTGGGTTTAAACACTTTCAGAGTACTGGGAAGTTTGCAAGGTGTCCACCTGGATACAGACCTCTGAAAGGGACACGACGCAATTGAAAACTACAACCATTCACGATTTCAGTGAGGGATGAAGGTGAGAGCAGAAGTAACTACAGTTGCTTCATGGGAGATTTGAATTTCAAAAATAGGTCAGACATGACTTACAAGGTTGTGAAACCAGACTATCACAATAAATGTGGGATCTACTGCGTTGTGGACATGCATGTTGCTTTGCACGCACAATGCTGTTTGGCGTGCTGCGTTGTTCCATGCTTATGGGTCACAGATGACAACGCCTTTCTAGAAGCCTTCCCTGCTAGCCCTTGTGAATAGTGCCCTAACCAGACGTGTAGCCAGGATTGTGTAGCAAGTGGCGCCTGGAGCCAATGTAGTAGATCACGCCCTAAACCGAGAAAAGTGTGGAAATAATGGGTCAAAATGGTGCATTTTACAGTACACTTTCTGTGATCAATTAGGTAAAAATACACATAGTTTATAATCGTTTATATAAGGAAAAGACATGAAAACAAATCCATTAGATGCCAAACATTTCCAACGCATAATGCATTCTGGTGCACCTATATATGCCAGTATTCCCACATAAGAAAATACTCACGTTTGCTTTGCCCGTAATGTCAGTAATAATATAACTAAACATGTTCCTGTGCTAGATAAGCCAATACAAACTAGTATCCCCATCTAAGAACATACTCATGTTGGCTTTGCCTTAATGATAGCAAAAAAAGCCATGCCACAGTAAGAAAACATATCATTGTTGGCTACACAAATAACCCCCACCCCATATAAGAACACCCATCATGTTGTATTTGCCCCCTAAAAAAGTTTTAAAAAAATGCCATGCCACAGAATCAAAAGATGCCTTCCCCGCCAGCCCCATTATAGTATCCTCCCCCGAACACAGCCCGTCCATCACATAATAGCACTGAAGTTGCCTTTGCTTTGCCTACAAATGTCAATAAAACATGAAAACATTTCATGTCCCTGTGAAAAATTGTCATACTCCAGTGCCCCTCCCCAGGTCCTGCCCACACACAAACACACACACACACACACACACACTGATACACACAAAGGAATGCCACACGTTTGCCAAAATGGCAACTTTCCCAAATGCATTTTTGATGAATTTATTTGCTCTTTTTTTACCACATATGAAAAGTATGGTTAAGGTATATAAAGGGGGGTGAGGGTTGGGGGGTTCTCCCTCTGCTTCTGTGGTAAAAAAGAGGTAAAGATGTCAAAAAAACTCTGCAAAGCCTCACAGATCCATGCACAGACACACACAGACACACACACACACTCTATGAGGAATCTGAGGATGTCGTCCCTTCTCCGCTAGGGAGAGACCTTTCTCATGGGGCCAATGCAGTGCGTCCAGAGTACAATAGTCCCCCAGGGGGTGCTGTACCAAGGAAGGATAACATGGGGAGGACCATGCTCAGAGAATGCGGTTTTTCCCCTGAGTCAGTACACCTAAACCCTTCCCCAATATTAAATCCTCATTCCCCTTCTATTGATAGGGCCAATGCCTGCTATTGTCAAGTTAGCTAACCCAATATATGACAACATTAAAACATGAGAAAATATAAATCATGCTGCACATGGCTCTATTTCAAGTATTGAGAAACCTAATATACTTAGCAAGATTCAAACATCCGAGAATGCAAAGTATACTGCATATGGCTCCACTTCAAGTATTGGGAAACTTAATCTACGTCACAAGACTAAAACATTAGAGAATGTAAAGTATGCTACATCTGACTTTATTTTATGTACCAAGAAGAAGATGACCAGGAGTCTCAAGGATCACTTTTGAGAGACAGAGAGAGCGCTCTAGATTCTCAGCGAATGCGATTGGCTCAAAGCAATTCTATTTCACAATTCAGAAGTTCAAACACACTACAGCTGGGATGCGAGAGGAGAACAGTCCTCCAAGGAGGAAACCGGTGAGCCGTGCAGCGGGCAAGCAAACGAGAGCCAGCAGGAGGAAAGCTGCGAGCGGAGGTTAACCTGAACGCTGTCCAGGAAGGAAGGACTGCTTGAGCTGCTGCAGAGAAACCTCAGGGCAGGGCCAGCGGTGAAGGGTCCATGAGAGAGGGAGAAGCAGACATCTGCAGAGCCAGTGCAGACCGTGACAGAGCCGCAAACACTTCCAGAGCCTCAAGAGATGCAGTAGCTGCTCTAGAATGCCGTACCTGCCAGCAAGAAGCAAACAGGTACGCGGGTTACCCGAGAGGTGCTGGCGGTCCAGGGAAGCAAGGGGGTGAAGGCAAAAGCCGGAACAAGATGGTCTGGGACCGTGGGAACAAAGTGCAAGTCTGGGACCCGCACCCATATGTGAAATAGAAACAAAAGCCAATCAGACTATTGCAAGTCTTGAACCCGCACCCATATGAGAAACGGAAACAAGACCAATCAGAATATTACGAGTCTGGGAGCCGCATCCAAAGAGGGACAGTCCATGAGAGGATGAAGTCTTGGCAGGAGAGTATACCAGGCCGGTTTGAATATTGTGAGTCTGGCACCTGCACCCAAATGAAAAGTTTCCTGCTTGGCAGGAAAGTGAACCAAGCAGTTGTAAATATTGTGAGTCTGGGACTCACACCCAAAAGAGGGACAGTTCATGAGAGGACAATTGCTTTGCAGGGGAGTAAACCAAGCCATTCTGAATACTGCGAGTCTGGGACCTGAACCCAAAATAAGTAAAGAATATATAGTGAAGTGAATCCTACTCTTCGTAAAAGGAGTGTGCCGCGTTAGTGGAATAAACCATAGAAATACAAGGAGCATATCCTTGCCTACTGACCATTGTGTAAGAAAATACGGGCCTGAGAGAACCCAGAAGGAGAGAAGCACTACAAGAAGGAATCTAAGGGAAAGGATAATGACCCTAACCTTGGAGTCCTACAGTTTTGAACATTTCTTTGTTTTTACCACTATTGATTACCCGAGAGACTGGTAACTTCTCTGTTGATTGGGTCTGCAAAGAACACTATATTTTGGGAAGTGATCATCCTTGCACAGTTGGTTGAAGTTATTAGTTTTAGGGACAGAGGTAGGCTTTTTGAGGCACAAAAGTGCAGACTTTATAGTTTTGGACATTCTAACAATGTCCTTAGTTTTCTTAGAGGCAGGGAAACCCCTCTAGGTTTTATGGGCAGAAACACATTTTTCCTTTTCATATAATAAATGTTTCTGGCCAAAAATATACCACCATTGTATCTGAGCCTTACTTCTGCACCTTCACAAAACACACAAACATACACACAAAGAGACACACACACACAGGTACACAGGCACACATTCATACACATTTACCCACTAGTCACGCACCCATACAGCTCCTTTATCATTCACACAAGCACCCAGAACATTCACACTGCATTCTCATTCACACACGCACTCGCACCCATGTGCACCATTCACAATGCATTCATTCATACGTGTGAACTTTCAGATACCCTCCCAAACCTACATACACTCACCAACACACTCACTCACCAGCATGCACACATACATTCATACATACAACCCTCGCACACAAGCATACACACTCCTTACCAGTTTCCCTCCAGACTCATCACAGCACCACCTCCTCAGCTGCTCTGTAGGCATCTGACCCTGTGGCCACACAGGCAGGAACCAGGAATAAGTTCCTGGTTCCTGACATGCACGCAGCAGGGGTTGCTTTCTGCTGCTGACTGGGCATTAACCGATTTTGGGTGGGCCTTGCCTGCTCATGTCCTTCCCTGTCTACACTCGTGGCCCTAACCCACCACTGGAGCCGGTGCTATGGGTGTTATTAAGCTGGTGGTACAGTGAATATTGTGTAGCTGCTGCATGGTGAATTGCTGCACAGCTGCTAAGACTGTGAAGCATTGCCAGAGTTATGGAGGTATGTGCAGTGGATAAGTGGTGCAGCACATTACACAGTCACTGCTAGCAAAGACTGTACATTGTGAAGTGTCTTGTTGCCGTGCCATATATTGGTCGGGATGCATTTTAATGTTATCTTCTGCTGATCTGCTGGCCTAACATTACTGACTGGAGATGGGGCTAGGAAGCTCACATGCAGGAAGCAATGCATGCTCAGTCTAAATAAGGTTTGTGTAGGATTGCTGATAGAAGCCATTCACAGCCATTGCTTTATTTAGTGCTTGCATGTCGTACGTGCTCATTATTACTAATGAGCTATTTGGCAAACCTAACCCGTAGTTTCTCGATTTCCATATCTTCATCATTCTGGAAGAGTAAAAGTAGGTACAAGACATGCTTCCTAAAAGGCCCAGAAACCCAAACCACCACAAACACAAGTATACATTTGGGAGCACGTTAGCACAAAAATGCCCAACGACACTCCTGAACATATTTTACTGTTAATGTGGGGACCATGACAAAGATACATATTTGACACATTCCACGAGGCCGAAAAGACACCTCTATTATATGAGAAAATACACACAATAAGCCTACCCTGACTTGTATTAAAGAGGATCTGACTAGAAGCAACAGCAGATGGAAGTGCAATTAAGAAGAAAAAGATGAGACAGGTTTGACGATTGGCAGTCTGTAAATTGATTTAAGAATGCAAGGACGTGGAATGGCTAATCAATCTCTTCCTACCTTGTCAACCCAGCTAATTTAACCATACGCTTTTTCTGGAAAGGACCCTGCTGACTTTGCTGATCCTCTGCATACTTTGAAACATCATATATCGAAATCAAAAAAAGAAACTCGGCCCAATTAAGACTTACAGTAAGGACACAGTCATTCCACAATATAGTTATGTTTAAAAAGACTGGTAACTAAAGGAAGAAGGGTCCTGTTGGATAAGCAAAATCCCCATTACTGTGACTCCCTTTTTAAACAGTCTTGGGAGGATAGCTCAGGGCAACATGCTCACCTTGGAAGCAAGACGACGTGGAGCTATACAGGATCGATCCCTGCGTCCGCGCTTAGAAACCTCTGGAGCAACACAGGATCGATCCCTGCATCCGCGCTTAGAAACCTCTGGGTATTAAGCGCGTTATAAATAAACAATTACAACGCATGTGGATATGCCAATTTCCTTTACCTATATAGAGTTTGTGGCCCTAAAGGAAAGTCAACCAAAAGAAATAGTGAGGCTTTGGTGAAAACAATTGAGCCATTCTGCCCACACTATTTTGACACAACCCAGATTTTTTATTTTAAACTCTGTTTATTGGTGTATGCAATCACAATACAGTATCCACAGTCTGTATCGTATAATCAACAAAAACAGAAACGCTATGGATTATATAGCATATGAGATACAAATTATAACAAGAAATAAACAAGGTAACCGAGAAAAAACAAAAACAGGGCGTCCTAGATTTCTTGGTCTAGTGTTCGGGTGAGGGACAGTTCACACTTGTGGTGCGTCCAAAACCTTGGGGCCATCCAAATAGAAGAACAAGTTTGTGCAGGTGGGGAGAAAGGGATCATCAAGGGCATCACATTGTAAGAGGATTCAATTCAACACTACAGCTAAGTCAATGCCTAGTCTGGGATACTGAATGGAAACCCTTATTGATATATCTTTATGTCCAGTTCATGCGTTCTGGATGACTACCCCTATATAACACCCCTCTCTTGGAATCCCCCTGACCCCACTGAGCCAAGAAGTAGTTCTGTTTTGCAAGTTTAAAGGTTTATTTGATAATTTAAACAATATATATATATATATATCACGCTTTATAATAAATTAATAATTGAATATCACACTGAATCTGAGCAGTAATCAATAATGGATAGTCTGGCACTAGCACACTTGTGAATAGGAACAGAAGAATAAGGTGGTAGAGAATGCTTTATATAAGTTCAGATGGATGTAATGTTGAATGAAAATGCAATACAGAAAATACTCAATATGATTTCAACAAAACAATGCAATCACTTTTCTCTGGCAATCCCCTCCCCCCTTTATGCAATGCAAGGAAATGGAAGGAAAGCACACAGTTCTCAGAAATGCAATCAAATGTAATTCAGTTCACCCCAGCAAGCTTAGACTACAGAAGTTTGAAACACAGGCCCCAAAATGCTTTTATATGTGATAGCAATGAAGTGAAAAATATGCTAAAATGCTTTTAATTCCCTCTAGAGGTTCAGGGTGAGTGGTATCAAGTTAATATTAGTCCAGGCTCACTCTAGCAATAATTCAGGGATGGTTCTTAAGAGGCAAACGAATTTTTAGCAAGGAAAGCAAGGAAGCTGCTGTTTTCACACGTGGAGAAATTTGCAAATCGCGGTCAAATTCGCGAGTGCGTTTTTCGCGATTGCGGCAAAAGTATAGGGGATGCGGTTCTAGGTTCGTTGAAAAGCCAAGATTCCCAGCTTTCAGAGGAAAGTTACTGCAAGTCTCTAAGACAAACGGTCACGGAGATATGAGCGATATGGTAAAGGTCATTTTTCAGATTTGAAATTTTAAAAGTTCAAAGTGACAAGTTACAGCTAGCAACTAGAAATGACAGGTGACAGCTTTGCAAATGACAGGTGACAGTTAGGAGACAGTTCTGGTTAGATTAAAATAGATTGAATTATATTATTTTAACTAAGAGATTGGTTCTGCACAGTTCTGCTAGGTACTCACAATATATTTTAAAATAGAATGGGCCTCGCCACGGATCTGGTCAGGTTTTCTTCACTCGCCACGGACGGTCTCTGCGCACAGCGTCTGGGTCAGCTCTACTCTGCTGGTCTGGTCTGGGTCTCTGGTTCTGATCAGGTCTGTGGGTCCGGATACAGCGGTCTCCGGTTCAGCTGGTCTCTCTCTGGATACAACACTGCTCTCTGGCAAATGGCAAGAGTTCTTGCAAAGAATTCAAACAACTCGCCTGGCTGTGATAATGGCAATGATTTGAGGCCTGCTAAAGAGGGATTTAGCTTGTAGTTGACCTCTCTGCTACAAATTCTGAAGTAAAGTCTTCATCTCTGAAGGTGGATAGATTGAAGTCTCTATGTTGGCTCTCTGGAGGTTGATGGAGGTAAAGTATGGATTTTCCCGGCAGAGCGTCCCGCAGCAGATGGAATTGAATGTCCCTATCTGTCCTGACTGTCTGCTTTTATGTGTTTTGAAAGCGGGTGTGTGTGCAGCATCACTAGCCAGCCCCTCTCCACTTGTCATTGGCTACTTCCTCCTCTTCCCCTTGATTGGGGGAATGAAATGAAGTGTCATCATGATGAGGTCTGTTTATGATACAGAGAACCCACCCCTGTCAACTTTACACACAATCTATATTTGATCAAAAAGACATATTTCATAGCTACACAGTGGTTTGAAATTACATGCACCCATCATGCATATCACATGAGATATACCCTGTTCAAATCTGCTCTTCCTGAGAGCTTGCATTGAGAAATGGCAACATATTTCACTTTTTGGTCAGGTTACCAATATCAGATTCTTACTCAAATTTACCCAAATGTGTGCAAGGCATGCAGGCATTAATTGATGAAGTATCAGACTTTTCACATGCAGACATTTTAAGTAATACCCTCTTAACTGCTAGTTTGCCCCCAGATCATGCCACCGGTTCTAAAAACCTCTTAAAATGTGGGCAGAAAAATCACAAGAATTATGGTATCATTTAAATAATTATGACAAGTCCGTACTATGAGTTATTCATCTTTTTCTAAAACCATATTCTGGCTACAGGGGTGTGGTTTCCCAAGTCACATGGTGTAGAAACCAGTTTGTCCAGTTTCTGCCAGGCTCAGAGGCCCTGCCCCTCCCAGCTTCTGCCAAGAGGAAGCTGTTTTACGGTCCCCCAATAAACCATCTGCCTGGGCCCTGGAAGGCCCATTGTTCAAGAGGAAGCCATTTATGGCCACTTCAATAAACCCTCTGCCTGGGTCCTATGTTTAGTCTCTAGCAGTCCCTTGGTAATTCAATCAGAGAAGTGTCATATCCCTTTTGGTGGGAACAGCAAAAGGCAGCTAGGCCTGGGAACTGCTGTGGATCCAGTTTCACTCCAATTGGGGGGAAGTTGTCAAGCAGAATCCAGTTCCGTAAGCCAGGCCCCAGCTAAAGTCACTTTTAGTTACCCAGTTTTCTGCATTCAAATAAAACTAACCATTTTTACATATGCAGCTAGAATGCTGATTCTAAGTGTAAAACTATGACATTTAAACAATTGCAACCTATGTGACACTCAAAAGTAGGTCACTCATTTCTTTTAAACATTTAGGTTTTCAGTGTCTTTCAGTCCAAATTTACTTAAACTGTTGAAATCCACAGCTCAGCCAGTCTTGTATAAACCTTCAAGTAACTTCAGAATATAACTTTACATTGGATCCACCTCTCAGTAAGTCTTTCTTTGGCCTGCTTTGGGTTCATTTATTCAGTTTTACACAAAAAAAAAATCTGGTGTTGTTTTAAAACGCCGGCTTTCTGATAGTGGTGAGTACTGGTAATGCAACCATTTTTGGGATTTTTCTTGGATTAATGCATTCCAAACAGGAATGGTTCTTACATGGTAGTAAATCCTTGCTTAACATTGTTTTGATGGGGCTCCTTACAGTAAAATGGTTATGTGGAACCCCACAAAAGGGTTGAATCTTTAAAGTGGTCCAATGAGTCACAATTTCAGCAACGTTTTGACATCAGTAACAGTGGATTTTGTTAACAAAGATCTTTCTTTACACTGGTGGTTGGCAAGTGAGGTAACCATTTTGGTGTGCGCACAAACTGCGTGGTTCTCCTGGATTCTGGCGCACTTGTGGGCTTTTTGGCCATCTTGGATTTTCTAAGCCCACAGCACCAAATGTTGCAGCATGATAGCTCAAACGTGGGTCAGGACACCCAACAACATATAAGAATCAGACAAGTTAAATACATGATCAAAAAAAGTAACACAACAATCCAGTGCTCACGAGGGTTTGCCGTCTGACCGGTAGACCATCACCAGATGAAGGGTATTCCATTCCTCTACATTGTCCGTGGTCTCCCGCATTTCAATTCTCATATAACAAGCAGTGGCCTCTGCACCATCTTGCAAGGTCTTTGTACCATAGACAGTATTGTGGCACCCCCTTCAACTTCCAGGCAAATCCTATATGTCGTTTAGCTAAAATACATGCTAAATCCATAAATGTAATCACATGTCTATATTTTTCCAGTCTGGGGTATGCGGCTATCAAGCATTCCACCGGGTCCAAGCAGTAGCATGTGACCCCAGCTTTAACACATGATGTCTGTATCTGGTGCCTAAAAGCCTGCACCCGCGTACAGTAACAGAATATATGGATTATGTCTGCATCGCCCATACATATATAAATCAGAACAATAGAACCGTGATAGTGATGCTGGATAACCACTTAGCTCATGTTCCAAATATCAAAAATGTATTTATTCAATACACTGATTATTCAAAATTACAAAAAATACACTGTGTCCTATAGGCAATTTAAATTCATTACCCAAGAGGCCAAAGAAACAAAACAACTCTTCCATCAGTCATACAAAGTCACACCAGCAAATGTCCACTTTCACACTCACACGAGGTAGCGACATGGATGGGTCCGATCTCATAGAGACCTCCTCATCGCTCAACACAAAGTATTTACACAGTTGGTGGTATAACCCAGAGGAATCTACAGTCTATAAACAAGTCCACATATGATTCATGTAAGCTTATCACGTCTAGATATGTTTCGGTCACTCTCAGGCCATCGATGGTGGCCACACAGTTCAAATAGACCTTCTTCAGGACAAATATCGGGGGTGGTTCTCTCCACACTTCTGTTTTTCCTCTGTCGATGGAAGGTGAAATCAACATTCGTATGGTTTCTGGCTCCCTCAACTGACCACGTAGTAAGGGTAGTGTAGGTTTGGCAGGAGTCAATCCCAAATGCTCGAGGGTACTGGGTTCCTCAGTCTACTCGGACTATAACTAGTATCGAATTGTCACCTCTGGAATCCAGAAGGTGTCTCCTCTGAATGAATGACTGCAGCAGGAGGAGTTATCGAGTATGTCCTGCCGGGTTATTCCATTAGTGATTACATCTATTTCTAGACTGGGGATGCAGTTAGTAGCTTTTTCCATTCATGGCAATCATCAGAGGGTGACAGAAATACCATGCCCTGGGCAGCAGGGCTGTGCTCCGGCAACCAAGCGCCTCCCCAAGCAGCATTCATATGCAAGTGCGGATTGTGGTCTGTAGAATACTGCACGCCCCATTAGACCTCCCTTCAGCATCTTCAGCGAACATCTCCAGTTCCAGATTTTCGCTGCCTGAGCCTTAACTCTAGATTCAGATCAGTGGTGGTTGTCACAGTTTCTTGAACCCTCTCTGCCAAGGACCGAACATCATGTCTCAAGAGATGCACATCCACTTTCACTTCCTCAATCTTACCCTCCAAGTAGGTCCTTGATGCCGCAATCACGGCAAAGATTTTATCTTCCTGCATTTCTGCCGCTCTGGCTATTTTATTTAGGTTGAGCCTCAGTGTATGCTGTTAGCCGCAAAAAGACTCCAGAAGTGTGCCCTTGCTGCCTATTTTTGATCTGGTGGTCGGCATGCCAAAAATAAAACCATAATATGTCCTTCGTTGTGTGTAGTGCGCCTGTAGCTAGTAGGCGGTGGGAAGCAGGCTGCAGACAGAACTGCTCCCTCTCCGCAGCCGTGGACCAGATGTATTGATCCAAGGGTTTTCCCCCAAGGCATATGACTCTGTCCCAACAGTACAATTCGGGAGGGGGCACCCACCAGCCTTGTGCCAGAAGAATCCCAGTACCACCGCTAGTCCTGTGTGAGAAATGTAAGCAAGGGTGACAGCAATCTGGACAACCACGGGCCCGCGCAAGGTGTTGTCCACCTGCGCAAGACGAACCCTGTTGTGCAGCCCCCCTTATCCACGCAGGAGCCAGCCACCATGTTTTAAGTTTATACCACTTGTCACACCAAGGCTTCAAAAAGCCTAATCACTGTTAGTTGACCCGGCTACATGTGTATTATAGGCTCCAGTAGTACCTTAGATGACTGCGCTATCCCTGAAGGCGCCTTTCCTCTTTTTCGTTTATCAAGCGGAGATCCCTGGATCCAGCGCTACTCTCCTATTGCAAACAAACCTGTATTAGGCAGTGCGTCTCTGTGCAACAGCCCCTCAACCCCTTCAGCAGAGATGGTGCAACAATAGGTGAGCTTGCCGTGCCTTTAAAGTGCTCCTTTCTCCTAGCCTGTCTGTCTGGTGTGCACACTGATGAGGGACCTTCCCCCCTAACTGTAAGGGTAAGGTCCCCCCACCACTGTCTCGTTGCCGCCACCAAGTCTAAATTTGGATGCCCCTAGGAGTGCCTCAGCAGGGGGCCATCCACGTAATGTGGGTGTCGCTGCCATGATCCGCTGCACCCTTGGGTTGGGTCTGAGCTCTGCTCAACTTCTTAGCACCTCCACTGCTTGGTCTGCTCCATGGCGTGTTCCTCTGTGCGGCCCTATTCCTGGCGCCGCCAGCTGAAACAGCAGTCCAACTCCTCCAGGTCTTCCTCTCCACAGCGGCCCACCGTCTCCACCATTTCGGGTTTCTCGATGTGAGGGGCACCACCATCCTCCCACTCAGCTTTCCTCCAGTGGTCCCCCAGCATCAAGGTCCGTTTCAGCCTTCCTAACAACTCCCAGTCACTTGCCACTTCTGTGTTAACGCTTCACCGATGCAGCCACCTTCTTGGGGACAGCGAGATCCGTCGGGCCGCACTGGATTCTGCCACCAGACGGTTTTCACCACCATCGGTAGACACCTCGAAAGGCAGCAGTAGTGGCCACAGCTGTTATGCACATGGGATTGTTGCAGCAGCAAATCAGATCTTACTGCTAAAAGGATCTAATCGAGGATCTATGCGGGAGCTAACGCCATAGATGCCCTCAATGCATGGATCATGACCAGGTCCCCTCTGACATCCATTATGCCTGCAAATCACATTTTCAAGGTCCCTGAAAGTCACACTTCTAGAATGATAATTCCCAACTGATCTCAAGAAGTATTACAGAGAATGCCAGACCTCTAAAGGGAAAAGGCCCATTTTGTACACAGGTTTTGATCTCGCCCTGAGAGTTGGCACAACATTAAGATTGAAATAGCAAATACAAGAAACTGGGTAAGTAAAGGATACATGAGATACAATGATTTCCAATGTCCCTAAAATAGCAAGACATAAGCCACAGGAGGATCTACGAAATGAAACCTTAGCATTCCTGAAACAAAACGCTGGTCCCAGAGCAATTTGACTTAGTGACCTGAAAAGACTCACGAGCATTCCCATCCCTGGAATCCGCCAGCTGAAGGCATCATTGTAGGTTGTGGGAGGAGCAAGCTGTCAGAGTAGTTTTAGTCAAAAACATAGCAGAATTGCCCTGTCAGGAAAACAAATCACTTGTTCAGAAATACATTCTGAATTAGAATGTATTTCTGAACAAGGGAATTGTTTGCCTGACAGGGCAATTCTCTTTGTTTCTACCCTGGCCCCGTACAGAGTAAGGGGTGGCTCAAGCATATATAGAGTAGTTTTAGAGCAATGCCGACAAAGTAAGAAAATCTTGTTTCTTAAGATTACCCTCAACTCCCACACTCCTAGCACAGCAAGGTAGTCATTATGGATACCAAATGTCCAAATTGACCATATCAAGTTTTTTTTATATCAGTGTGAATCGTAAATACTTTATTTAGTATTTTACGTTCTATGTGCTATGCTATTTCCCATGTTTCTTCACTTGAGAACATCAGATCTTTTCCCCCGTGTTATTTCACCCTTCCTTCCCCGCTTTGCGTAGTGGTTGCATCTACCACTGTCATTAATGGAGTCCCATTTTTTTCGTTGCATTCAGAATATTATTGTTTTATTGGTACATTTTGTTCGTAAATACATTATTTATTTTATTTCATTTAATTATTATGCTCTTAAACCCATGGGTGTCAAAACGCAAATCCAGAGCGCCAAAACAGACATGGGTGAGGTAAAAAAGAAAAAAAACAAGATTGAAGAACAAAGCGCACACATCAAGGTGGAAGTATAAATCAGTCACTCAATCAGAGGGTTGCTTTTATGTAAAAATTCAGCGAATAAGACAAAGAAAGTTTTCAATTTTTTCCTGAAGGATAGGAAGCTAGGAAGCTAGGAAGAGAGTTACACAATACAGGTGTTAATGTTAAGGACTGACCTTTATTTACTGCCTGTACGCATACATGTTATGTATGATGCACTAAAGGTTGATTGATGGCTGACGTAGGTTCAATAAAACCTTCAAACCTCAATAACTGGCTGGAGAGACAAAGTGAATTAGCATGATACTGAAATGCAGAAAAGGGTATTTAGAAATGCTTTCAAAGAAAATAATAGGTACATTGTGATGAGGCACTAATTATTGGTTTTGTGAGCTGTACCGGCTGCTAATGCTATGGCTTCAACAAGGACGTTGGGATGTTATTGGTTGATATGGCATGCTGTGCCAGCTATTACTGCCATTAGGGAGTTTCAGGAGGATAGCTAAGGGGCAATGCACTCGCCTTGGAATCATGACGATGCGGAGAAACACAGGTTTGTTCACCGGGTCCGCGCTTAGAAACCTCTGGGTATTAAGCATGTTATAAATAACCAATAATAAACATTTGCACCCGCCAGCAAGAAGCAGCATACAAAAACCATGCTAAACATGGAATGAAGTATGTATGCTATGAAATCGAAAAAAGGGTGATGAAGAGAAGGTACAACATGGCAGTATAAAAATGTGGCTGCCAGTGAGGAGCAGGAGATACCAGAGCACCACCCCTATGCCCACCAAAAACACATGCTTGCTAAACTGCTCAAAGGTCAAGAAGACACAGGAAAAGCGAGACAAAGGCTGCAGGGAAGGGAGAGAAATTGAAGCCTGGCTGTGTGGGAACATTTCAGAGTAGGCAGCATAGACCCCCATCTGGCATTCCCTGCAATGTGATTACACCATATGAACAAATTATAAAAGCTCAGATAAAAGCACTGAAGTCAACCTCTTGGAAGAAATTTGCTACCCAAACCAAATAAAGTAAGTGTCCTTTTTCAGTAGTTGTTAACCATAGTACATACCAATAATATGCCAGGTGCCCCTTGACATATCTGACATCTAGGCTTTTTGAATTGCAGCAAAATCCAATTAAATCCAATTTCCGTCCCCTGAAAATAATTTGACCTTTTAGGGGGTTACCCAAAAATGTAAAATAACATCCAGAAGATTGCAGCGCTGACCTTGCTACTCATGGATTCCTCATGGATTCCTGTATTAAAGTGCAAATTAGGTCATATTATGGAATTCTTTCCTTTCTTCAGCTTCTACCTCCTCTAGTTTCTTCAGCATCGTTTTTTCAAAGGTAATTGATTCTGCTGTGATGGCATGCGTTGGCGGGTGAAAGGAGTATTTGTCATGTAAATTGGTGATGTCCTTCCTTCCTTGGTAGACATTATTGGCAAAGTACTGTTTCAGAGGGATTTTCCTCATTAGTTGAGTTAGTTCTATTCTGGTCTGGAACGGGTAATGTTTTGTCGTGGGAACAAAGGACAGAGATACGTGGGGGTAGAGTCAAAGGATACACCTTTTTGTAATATTTGTAAATGTCCTGAAGTGAGTACTGTGTCAGACAGGTTTCCCACTAATGATTGGCCTTTGTTGTGCTTTATTGTAGTGGGGCGTTTTCCTCGTACCAACCTCTCCCGCGATTCCTGGTCACCCTGGGTGATTTCTCTTGCCATAAACCTCTTGGTCTCCCTCGTCCTCTTGATTGTTGAAAACCCTGAGATGGACCACCTCTGTTTGATTCTTGATCCTCAAAGCGGAGGTTCCCCCTTCTAGGGCACAGAAACAGTAACCATCAAATGCCCGACAGAAACCCGGAGAAAATTCTCCCCAGTCCAACTGATGGACAACATGGTATGAATGAAAGAAAGTGTCTCTAACTGCTATACAACCAAATCATGTGTATACAATGTATTATATGTCCTGAAGAAAGTTGTAAAAGATTGATAACCACTGAAACCAGTCAACATTATAGGAATAGGTTTGGGAGTGATTACCTAAACCCCGATACCCACTATTAACCACAAGCGGCCTCGGTGTACAGTCATCCACCTAGCTATTGTTTTACTAAGTGGCAACGTAAGTGATTTTGTTGTCTAACTTTTAGATGTACTTATTTGGTAAGGATTGACTATCAGTAAGAAATAAGACACACATCGTTAGAGGCAATACAAATAAAGTGTATTATCGACTTCCAAACAGTGTGCACTTACTATTAGAAACAGAGGAAAGTAGTGAGAGAGGAAAGGGTAAGCCTCTTGTTTCTCCCTCACCTTAGATAGGCGTGACACCAGCGCTTCCCAGGGAAAGTGTGACTCACCTGGAGGGACAGCAAGATGTATTTGACAGGGATACATATGTATTTGTAGGGATTTAGCCCAATAGGAATAATTTTATAGATGCACGGTTCTGTCTATATTGTGTTAGAAAGCTTTGGGTAAGGGCAGAATGGAACCACCCACAAACTCCATACTGTATTGATATATCATAATTGAAATGCTGTGTTTGCATTGTTCTTGGTGCATGTGGTTTGTCTCTCTAAGATACAGCAAAATTGTACCATTTTGCTCTTCAGACACACATATGTGGTGTGATACATGAGATTATTTAATTAAATGTTATTTTAGTAATTTAATATATATTTGCTATCATGTGTCTAAGAAAAACTGCAGATAGGAGCAGGGCTACTGGTAGAAAATCCATGTCTTGACAGCTTTTAGACAGCTGCCAGACCAAGTCCGTACAGTCTCCTGCCTCTCCACTCTGAGCAGCAATTAGGTGACAAAACCGATAACACCAACCTTTTGCCTCAGTAGGGAAAGGACAATAGGGTTCTGCTTTGGATCGGTAGTTGTGTTTCGGGTTCTAAGAAAGAGGGTTAGGGAAAAATATTTGGTAGGTCGGGTATTTAGTTAAAGATTTCAGGCTTGTCAGCTCCTGACTGTACTACACATTTGAAGCTTACTGATTTTGTCAAGAGTAAAGACTGTAGATGAACACAACATACATAACACAACACTAAATATTACTTGTCTTTGGCTTATTTGGCTCACTTCATCATTCACATTAGCCTTCAGACAAAACCTTTAAGGCAATATAGCGTCTCACTCGTCCTTCACTCTTTCATACTTCATGACCCCAGATACTACTCCAGAACTATCCTCGCTCAGCTGAAACCCAAAGCCTCCTCTGTGTATTTAACCTTTCTGACTGTGATAATCCTAAATACCTATCATCAATGCCAACCTGTAAACAGGACCTCTTTACTCAGTGCACTTTACGCTTTCAGTGCATCTTCAGTCCTGACCTATGTGTGTACTTTGAATGGTGTGCATACTTTACAATTCTGCAGGGACTTTGGCTGCAATAACATAGAACATTAAACACTGGAAAAAGAGTGTGCTTGGAGAAAACTACGTATCCCAGACTAGCAGGGATCTCCTGTACTAACCTGTTTTTGTTACTAAATTCTGCTTCGCTTCTTCTGCCCTGTTGTGCTTTGACTGATCATGCTTTCTGTTTCTTGTTATGGGTCTCCGCAATGTGCAGCTACCTCATGTTTAGTGGGCTACCCATCTAGTGTCATATTCTTGGTTCCCTGGAATAACAAAGACAGAGGCCTGCCTGCCAACCCTTCTTATTGGCTGCCAGTCCAGATATGATGGCAATTGTAGTCTGCTATGCATTTACTGCTCTTACAAACCCCTTGTCAATTCAAGAGATCTGTTTCTTACTCGGCCCTGACTGGTGGATGTCTTTTACTATAAGTGTTTTGCTTGCTCTTCCTTTCTGCTCCCTTGCCCGCCAAGATCGAGCCTTGACTGCAACATGTTTTAATGGTCAATTGTGCATATGTGCTCCTGAAAGAAATTTGGCTACCTGGATGCCAGCCCTTATCACCTCCACTGTTCACCCATGGGGGGGTGACAGTATACAGGAGCCATGAAGAAACAAGAATGGAAATAAGGATCCTCGACAACCTCAATGTCCCTTTCATGAGTGCAAGGATAGCAGCCAGCATTGGTAGAACTGTTCATGATGATCCCACTGACCTCAGCCAACTGCATCATTCTACTGTGTTAATCTCCAGACCCACTGAAAACCTTAGTATTTCCTGTTTACTCACATATGCACTGGCTCCGATCTTCTTTGACATATCTCCAATGATATCCTAGTTGCCTGATATGTGTCCTCAGATATGGGCCTTAGAGCCCCAATAACATTCAGTACCACTGTGGATATGGTCATGCTCTAAGGAACAATAGCAACTAGTGAATCCTCTCCCCCTATGAACCTGCAAGGACAGCAACCTGATTTTACATGACTGACGGCTATAATTTAGATTCTTACAAAAAATTGAGGAAATCTCAACCATTATTGGTTCCACCTTGGTAGTAATCACTACAGTAAATTCAAATAAAGTTTACTTTACACAATGTTTGTAGACGTTCTTCATTCTTATTATATGTGCAAACCATCTTTATTAGGGTATCTTCTTCACAATAGGTAGAAGAGACGGTAGCCAATGGATTTTGCATGAACATTCTTCATGAGGGCATTCTGACACACAGGGAATCTTCAATCAATGGTACCTCTGCTCACAGTTAAATATGCCGCCAAATATGGCAAGCAGCAACATCTACTTAAAATAGCATATGCCCCCATATGTGGCAATCAGCAACACCGAAGTGCATTTTCAACACTATGGATGCTCAGTTTTGCTGCATCTAAACTTAATTTGAATTTATTGTAATGTTTACTACCAAGGTGGAATTAATACTGGTTGAAATTTCCCCAGTTTGTTTGGATTGTTCTGCCCCTGAATAGTAACCACAACATAATGCTATAAACTCTGAGGATATTTAAAGGATTGTTTTAAGGTGGTGCCTGCCTCATCCCGCATTAACTATAATTTAGATCCTACCACTGCTTTTGTTATGTTCCATTGCCTTGGTCTTCCATTGCCCACCCAATTCCCAATGAGAAGCCCACTAATTTTAGGCCTTGGTCCATACGTTGTTGTTGTGCACATCGAGCATGAAGTTAAAATGAATGCCCGGAGTCTGGCTATGGGAAGATGGAATTGCAACCTAGATACCTATCTGCCAGTATATTTTTCTGCCACCGAAACTAATGGCAAGCAGGCATTTGTGTCCCACATCACAACCGGAATTGGGAAGCATCTGTTTCAGGCTTTTTCTGCTGTCATTTAGGATATCCCCAGTATGCAATTATGAATGTAGTGTGTGTCAGTGGTCAGGAAGAGCTAGGAACAGAAAACATGTCACTAATGATTGCATTGTAAGCACCTTTATTTTTAAGGTTTAAGAGGTTAAGAATACCTTCCAGGTATTGGACAACTCATAATGGAGGGCCTTTTCTAATGGAACCAAGTGCCCCGAGTCCAATCCCTGTTGTTACTCACAGTCTCCTGGGCATCTGCCCAGGATGTGGATTGTGAAGTCACTCAAAGTCACAGTAATTTGTAAGTGCCCCAGCATCACTATTTATCTTCGCCATTGACTTGGGCTGTGCCATGTCATTGACTTGATATTTGTATCCACCCTTCCCTTGGTATTTTCCTTCTGCAAAAATACAATGGTCATTACCTGCTACCTTCGCAAGCTCCCTAATGCACCCCTCGTACCTAAGTTTTTTTTTAAATGGGTTACTTGGGCAAGACCATTAATTTCGCCTTTTGCCAAGGTGTTCTTCTTTTTCTCTATGGGTAAGAATTCTCCACCCTATCTGGGTACTTCTGAATAGCTTTTTCTCCACCCATTTATCAGTTTTCAAGCATTGCAAGTTTCTTTCGTTTGGAAGGTTACTTTGCAGCATCTACCAAGATATGAACTAGAACTCTCAGCTGGCTTCTTTGTGACAGTCCTTCTCAATGCCTAGCTCCTGCCAACCTTTGGGCTCAGACTTGCTTGTTTCAGGTTGTGTATTTTCTGACTTGGAATTACTCCTTCTATTTCTCCTTCTTCCATCATTGTAATACAATTCTCTCCATCAAACACCACCCTAACACCCCACTGTCAGGATGAGTGTGCCTCCTTTTACTCAGCTGCTGATAGCACACTTGCTTCAATGCGGGTTCCGTCTAGGGTTCCAGTATCCCATGAGTGTCTGAGTTTGTGACAGGTTTATTCCTCTGACATTTCCACATCCTCCTTGTGTGTGTGTGTATGTGTGTGTGTTGCCTTTCATCTTGGTTAACATCAGGAGTTATGTTAGAATGAGTATTAACAACCTAGGCCCCAACCCAGATGGTCTGAGATTATCATTGTTTTGCTCTGCTGTGAGGAATTGCCGTCTTACAAGGATCTAGAAGCCCTGGCTTTTTAATCTTTATTAAATAATACTATGATGTGGGTAATTCCCTCTCAGAAAGAGTAGCCTGCTGAACAGACCCCCCTTCCAGAAAGTTCCATATCAAAAGCAAAGTGAACATAGGTGTCCTGCTTCACCAGTCTCCAGATCTGCAGCTCCTGCTCTTCAGTATTTTGAATTTGTATTTTTATTGTATTTATATAGTGCTTATACCCAAGCACTTTACAAGAAATCAAAAGCAGTTCAATAAATGTATGGCTATCAGAAATCAGATGCCAGAACCAGCAAAAAGAAAATGTTCCTTAAGACGTGATTTAAAAAGAGAGAATGAGGATAGAAACCGCAGGGAAAGAGGGAGAGCATGTCAGTGCCTTAGCTGTGAGTAAAGAAAAGGAATGAAAATGAGAAGAAACACGCACAGGTCAAGGCACAGCAAAGAGAAAGAGGGCCTGATGCCAAAGAGTGCAAGAAGGGGAATCAAATGGGATGAAAGAAGAAAGATAAAGAGGGGATATGCGGTGAATATGTTTGAAAACAATACAGAGAAAATTGAAGAGGAAACAGGTTTCAAAGGACAACCACCCCAGTGAATGTAAAGCTGAAGTTATGCTGGGTAAGAAAACACAGAACACAAATTGACAAATGATAGATTGAGCGAAGAGGAGCAAGTTGATAGGCAGGGACACCCAGAAGAAAACAAGAGCAGTAGAACATATGTGAGAAGATTAGAGAGGAGATAAGAAGCATAGAAGCCTCAAAGTTAAGAAACTGATGGGTCTTACAGATACTAAGGGGTTGAAAGTGACAGAACAGAGAATAGGACAAATTTGAGAAGCGAGCGAGAGAGAATCATCAAAGATATCGGGCAGAATATGAGCGAAAGTAAAGATAGCAAGAGAATCAGAGGGGAATGAAATAAAGGAGAGGGAAATTGGAAGGGATAGTAGAAGCGGGAAAGAATAGAACCTCAGGCTTGGATGGATTGAGGTGTAAGTAGTGGGAGGACATCCATGATCGGAAAGAAAGCAGACAGGCCATAAGAGCAGAATGGAGTTATATAAAGAAGAAAAGGAGAGAAGAATCTAGGTGCCATCAGCATAAAGATGGTAAGAAAAGCCGGAACAAAAAATAATGGAAGCAAATTGGGTAGTATATAACAGTAAAGGGCCTAAGATAGAACTTTGAGGTACACCATGAGAGAGAGGAAGCACAGGAGATAAGTGACCGGCCCAGGAGATGGAAAAGGTACAATTGGAAAGATAATAGTGAAACCAGTCAAGAACAGAATCTCAAAAGCCAAGTTTAAAAACAGAGGAAAGACGACTTGGATGGTCGACCATGTCAAATGTGGCCGACAAGCCAAGTATAAGCGGGGAAGATAGCTTAGAATAACGAGATGAGTCAGACTGCAAGACAGGAAGTTTCAGTTGTGTGGCGTGCACGTGAGCTGGATTGGAAAGGAGGAAGAAGTGAGTTCTGATTCACGAAGCTAGAAACATGCGAGTAAACACATTCAAGTGGGATAGAGTGAACATTAGAGGGACACAGGGTAGGGCCAGAGGTGGCATGCTCCCTGTTTACCAGCTGCTGTGACAGCAAATTCACTGCAGAACAGATGTTGCATTTAAATCTACACCTCTTATCCAAAACCATAATGACTATGATGAACTTTCATCTGGTGGCAGAATAATATCCCAAAAATAACCAAAACCTAGGTTTTGGTGTGGTGGCTGATAGTTCTCACAACTTTTAAAGCCACAACAGATCTGTATCATACACATCTCCACCCTCTGAGCCCTGGCCGACTATGAAAGAGTTGGGTGTTTCAGTCAAACTTCCTGTCTCTGCTGCAGCCAGCAGGACAGAGGACAGACAGGGCTTCTTTTCTTTCATGTTCTGTGAGGTTGGGTAACATACCAAAGGGCCTTTAAAGCAGCAGGCTTATACAGGGAGCATGATTTCCTCCATCGTGGCTTCCTGTGGACTTTGCTTTTCTTCCGGCCTTCTTCACTTCCTGCATATCAAAGCACTTTGGGTATAATGCAAGAAGGCTAAACTCACTTGTTACTTTAACAGGGATTGTACACCGTAAAGCAGGCTTGCTTTGCCCAATACCCTGTGGCTTTTTGCCTTTATATAGAAGGGGTCTCCCAACCCTACCTTGATTCATTTTGGACGTTCAAGGACTCTAGAAGGATTTATTTGGACCCTGCTGAGAGAGCAGTCCTTTTCAAAGTCCTCAAGTTGTGAGGTGAAGGCATGTGTTCCAAGACCCCGTCTTAACACACAAGAAGGGGATTTGGAGCACACACAAGTACAACATACACAAGTGTGCCCGGAGGCCCACGGGCATGTCATGCAAAATAAAAATTAACATAAATAAATAAATAAATAAATAAACAAACATGGTTTGCGGTTTGAGTACATCTTAAAACTACTAGCAACTACTGTCCCTCGATAAAAGCACTCCCTATCCCTTTCAGGGGGTGCGATCCCTAGGTTGTCGGTGATGTGCCACCTATCTAAAAGGCAAGAGAGAGAAAACTATCCTTACTTACAAAACACCAATTTATTGGAGTATAGAGTTTAAAAACCTTCAGTAACCCACAATAACGGAAGCAAACCCTAACTGTCTGATCTTATTCACATTTTGAACATTCCAGAGGGGAATTCTACGTCAAGACCGGAGGCTCCCGTTATGCTTCTCTTTCTCTTTTTTTTAATCCATAAAGAAAATTCAGCAGCCAGATTTATGCACCTGCGATATAGTAACATTCCATTGGTAACTTGAATGGGTGCAGAAATCCCATATAAAGAAAACGTTTGAACATAATAAACACACACAGTCCATAGAAAAAATAAAGTCTCTGGAAAAAACTCTGTTTCCCATAAGGCTAAGCCAAAGTCCATAACTAGTCACTGCAACATGTGACTGCAAGAGCCAATGAGGTATAAGTAGGCACTCCAAATAGGAGCTATTCATGAACCACTTCCTCTTTCTTTGCTGCTCACAGCAAGAGTTAAGTGGAATACTTTCTTACAGTTTCATTACCCATTACTGTTTATTCTGAATCTATATTTGTAGCGTTAACACTCAGATTAGTATATTTACATGGTATCAGTCACTGGACTGCATGTTATAACTCTATTTCCTCACTTTTTATTTTTGTTGCGATGCAGTAATTATCGCAACCTTTATCTGATATCAGCTGATTTCCTCTGCGGGTGCTGGCAGCCTTGCATTTCGCATGCGGACCTACAGCGGTGCTAATCTACTTCCCGTGATACCAGCGGGTGCCGGAGGGCTCGCATTAGACATGCGCAGGCCCCGGCTTTTCTTTCACGATGCTGTGTTATTTTTGTTTTTTCCCTTCGCTCGCGCCCCTCCTCCTACCCTTTTTCTTACCTTCATGGGGATACAGGAGGTCTCACATTACGCGTTACCTCAGCTAAGGCCCTCGCACGTGGCTGCAATACGCCAGGAGAGGGAGCCTTCACACACTTGCTCCTTTCCTCGCCTCTGGCGCTCGCTGATGCATTTTCTTTGATTCAAAGGATTCTAACATGCAGCGATCGCTGGGGACACTCGTAACAGAGGATTATCCCTTAATGTATTCAATTTTTGCCAATTTTCTTCACAAAAAAAAAGAAAAAGGCGGAAAGCATGAGAAGACTTATTTTTATTCCCCTACTGATAGACAATTATACAACAAAAAAAAGGGTTTTATCTATAATCAAATTCAAGAATACATATGGCAGCATATGACGGCTCAATACACCCCCGAAACTGATCAGGATTAGCCAGAGGAGGAGGAATATGAGGAGCAGGATGTGGCTTTAGCAGACAGTTTTAAAATAGTGCTGGGCTCCTTAGTGGAGACTACCATTACAAAAGCAGTGGCAGATATGCTGCAACCTATCAGACTATGTTTGGACAATATTGTGGCACACCTAAAGGGAACACCCCTTGCAGAACCAAGAGAGAGCTCACAAGAGAAAGAGGAAGAGGAAGAGTGCTCCTGAAGGGGGAAATATATCGGCACGAAAGAGGAAAGAGGACTTTTTGACCCCCACCACACCCGAGCCAGCCAGAATCAGCCTCAACCTCAGCCACAACTGCCATCATAGATGCCTTCTCAAGGCTCAAGAAAGCCTTTTTGACCAGTAAGGAGACCCCTCCTCTCACCCGTAGGAGGATAAAGTGGGTACTAGACCCTCGAGCCCAGAGTAGTATCATAAGGGCACGGATGACGATGATGAGAATCAGGATGGGGATCACAATGATGATTAGACTCCCCAATCCACAGAGGCGGAGGAGGAAGAGGACACAGGGTCAAAACCCAGCACATCTGGGAACGCGGCAGCACCCATTCCCAAACAGCAGCCTGGTGAGAATTCTGCTCTTGAAGGAATGTTTGTTCCTGAAGACTTAATTCACCCCAGATCATCTGACTGGGCTCCATCATCCGGGGCTATGGAATACATCAAAGACAGACTCCACCAGCCCTTGGAAAAAGAGGTCCAGGCCAAGTTAAAAGCGGAATGTCCGTGTCCCGGGATACCAGGGGAGATAGCCATAATTCCTGAGCTGGATGATCACCTTTCTGGGTAAGAATAGCAAGGACCCCACGAAAGGCGTCGACAGAGTTTGGAGGTCTTGCCAGGACAAAGTCCTAGACATTACAGGTCCCTTAGCTAAAATGATGGACCTCGCTGAGAAAGCCCTGGACACAACCAATTGACCAATCCACTCTATCAGGATGGTCTCAATGAGTCCTCTGCCTGCTCGGTAATGGCACTGTGCTATTTCAACAGAGCGCAGGAAGGGTATCCTTATGAAAATTGACCCTAAACTCAGGGAACTCGCCAACGCTGAATCAGGCACAGCCGCACAGGGTCTGTTGTTCGGTGACCCTTTTGTTAGGGAAATGTCAAAATGTATAGGCATATTCACTGCTTTAGATAAAGCACAAGCCTCAATAAAAAGAGTTTTCTCTACTAAGGCTTTTTCTCGGGCCAGACGAGGCATGGGCCGCTCATCCAGCCATTACTCCTTCGACAGAAGGTCCCACCAATCAAGAGACCAACATTCCTACTGGCAAGACAGAACAGACACCTTTTTCCCTTCCAGAGGAAGAGGAAGGGGCCGCGGCTGGAGAAGGGCGGCAAGATACCCAGCACAACAGGCTTCATGTCAGTGTAAACAATGCAGTGCCAGCACCGCAAACCGCCATAGGAGGGAGGATAACTCTCTTTGCGCAAGGGCTGGACTCCTTATCAGGAGATGCCTGGATCAGATACACCGCAAGGGGATTCCGCTTTGAATTTTTTTCCCAGCCATTAAAAGCGTGCCGCCGGGCACAGATCATAAATGGTCGCACGCAGATGCCCTAGCATTAGACAGCGAAGTCTGCAGTCTACACCAAAAGGATGCCATAAACCCATGCTCAGACCACGGCTGATTCTTCAGCCTAATATTTCTGGTGCGCAGGAAACAAAAAGTTTGCTCTGTAATAAACCTCAGAGCCTTGAACAACTTTATCGTCTACCGCCATTTCAAAATGGAGGAAATTCCCATGCTCAGAGATATTCTGAGACCGGGCGACTGGCTCATTCTCCTAGACCTAAAGGACACATATCTAGCGGTGCCCATCCTCCAAGCACATGTGAGTTACCTGAGGTTCATATGGAGGAGTCAAGACTGGGAATGCACAAGCTTGCCCTTCGGGCCCTCCTCAGCACCTTGGGCCTTCATCAAACTCCTACGGCGGGTTGTAGCACATCTTAGGGAGAAGGGTGTCAGGCTTATCATATACCTTGAGGACATCATTCTCCTGGCACAAATCGAGGACCTGGCAAGACATCAAGCCCAGCTCGCCATAGACCTATTTCACGACCTATTTCACGACCTAGGTTTCCACATCAATTGGGAGAAATTAATACTCACGCCCTCCAGAAGCCTGGAATGTCTTGGGTTCATTGTGGACACTGAGAACTCACAGCTCTGCCTACCGACTCCCAAGATAACACTCCACTCACCAAGAGATTTGCAGGCTCCTACAGAGAAATGCCATCTCCCTCCAGGAGTTAGCGAAAGTAATAGGTCTCCTGTCAGTGCCCATACAGGCAATATTCCCCAGCCCGCTACATTACAGCGATTTACAGAGACTGAAAGGTCAGCATCTGAGGTGCAACCTTTCTTATTCACAGCATCCAGCCCTCTCACCCGAAGCAAGAACAGAGCTCAACTGGTGGCTCACACATATTGAAGCCTGGAACAGCAGAGTGATCTTCGGTTCGACTCCCGACTTAGTGATAGAATCGAACGAAAGCCATTCAGGTTGGGGAGCAAGATGCGGCCCCATGGCCACGTGGAGAACATGGTCTCCCCAGGAGCAAGAGATGCACATAAACTGTTTAGAGCTTCTTGCAGGCTCTTTCGCAGTGTGATCTTTCGCCAGAGGCAGGGTGAGTTGTTGTATCTTACTCAAGATGGACAACAGCTCTGCCATTAGATACATCAATCATCTGGGTGGTACCAGATCGAAACTTCTAGCAGAGCTAGCCAAGGATTTTTGGCATTTCTGTCTGGAACACCAGATATCCATAACAGTGTAATATCTCCCAGGGCTAAGAAACGAAGTGGCAGACTGGCTCTCTCGCCACTCCGTAGACTACAGCGACTGGGGACTTGTCAGGGAGATCTTCTTGCTCTCCAGCCCTTTCTCAAGGTACCTATTTGCTTCTCGCCTCAACACCCAGCTCCCAGAATTCTAAAGCTGGACGCCGGATCGAGTGGCCGTGCCAACAGACGCCTTTCTACAATGGTGGCACGGGGAGTTGCTTATGCCTTTCCCCCGTTCACTATGATATCGAGGACCACAGCGAAGGCCTGTCAGGGGCAAACAGAGCTGGTCCTCAAAGCCCTGGTTTGGACCTCTCAGACTTGGTATCCAGTTCTTCTGGATTTTCCAATCCTACTACCCCAATCTCCGAATCTGCTGTCGGATACGACAGGTCAACGCCACCCCCTTCTCCTGAGCTGGTCATTGACCTTAGCAGCCTGGAGGAATTCAGGGCAAGGTGGAGGGTCCCGGCATTTCAAACAAGGCGGTCAGTCTTATTGAGGAGAGCTGGCCTCCTGCAATGCCCAAAAGGTACGCTAACTCTTCGAGCACCTGGACATGCTGGTGCTTGGAGCGGGTTCTCCATCCAGTTTTAGCACCTGTAGAAGAGATTTTAAATTTTCTAGCTTCACTAGTAGAGCGTGGTCTGGCTTAAAGAACAGTGAGTGCTTATCGTTCTGCAATTGCAGCCAGGCACAATCTTGTTAAAGGCTGCCCAGCAGGGGAACACCATCTCGTATGCTGACTGCTTAAGGGTATACGCCTGACAGTGCCACCTCCTGCCCGCTACAACAAACTTTGGGATGTAAATACGGTGCTCAACCTTTTCTTTCCTGTCCTCGTAACAAGAAACTATCCGTACAGCCCTCTCAGGGAAGCTCACTACTCTACTGTGCCTAGTCTCCTGCAGAAGACTCTCTGATGTCAGAGCTCTCGATCTAGCAGGCAAGTATTTCTATCCAGAAAGAGTAGTTTTACATATAACCAGAAGAACCAAAGTGCCACTCAAGAGTGATTTCATATCCGGCCTTTAGCGAGCAACCAAAACTATGTCTAGTAAGATGTCTCGTGCAAGCGGGAATAGATAACAATCACTTTGGCACGCACTCAATAAGAGGCGCTATGGCCTCCAAGGCCTTTCAAGTAGGAGTCTGATTAGAGGACATTATGAGAATGGCTGACTGGGCAGGAGAGTCCGTTTTTCAAACAATTCTACCTACAACCGGTAGAGCAACCCAAAATTGTAGTGGTAAGTAAGCTTTAAACTAGCATAATGGGAGTCTCCGGTCTTGACATAGAATAAAGATTTTCCAGAATAACATTTAAGAAAGTCTTGATTCTATTAAAGACACAGAGGTGAGTATTATCCCGCCTGATTAAAGAAATTAAACAGCACAATAACTGAAGGGTGCACAGTTATTCAATCTTTTATTTTGGAAGGTTTCAATTAATGCTCCATCGTAAGATTGTAAAGGTATGTATTATCTTGGCTAATTTCTTTCCCTCCCACACATCTAATAGGGTTATTATACACACCAGGTAACCCTATGATGTTTTCTCATTTTCCGACAGGAGAATCGGACAAGCCCTCTTTACCCCAGTGGAGTTTCCACTGGAGGTCCACAGCTGCAAAGCACTGCCGCACACACATCCGATTATTTGTTTATCATGGTTCGCAGTGTCGAAAGAGGAAGTGGTTCATGAATAGCTCCTATTTAGAGGGACTACCTATACCTCATTGGCTGTTGCGGTCACATATTGCAGTGACTAGTTATACAGTTTGGCTAAGCCTTATGGGAAACAGAGTTTGTTCCAGAGACTTTAGTTTTTCTATGGACTGTGTTTGTTTATTATGTTAATGTTAATGTTAAAGGTATTTATATTGAGCACCGTCACCAACAGAGTTGGTTCCCAGGCGTTCTGGTGGATCTGTAAAACAAGAAGGTGGGTGGGTTGGGTTTGTAGGAAAGCGAGAGAAGTGGTGTGCTGTTGGCGGCTTCAATTCGGTTATCACTGTGCGCTGAGCTTTGGTGTGAGAATCAGACTGAAGCGAGACCTTGTGTGCTGTTGGTGCGGTTTATGTGTTGTTTGTATGCTCTTTGGTGAAGCGCATGCTGTTTGCTGGGTGAGAGATGGTTGTCTAGATTTTCGGATGAATTAGGTATGTAGAGGTTTGAGGAAGGGTTAGTGGTTTGTATATCCTAGTCTTTGCAGATCTTTCCTATATAAATAGTATTCACTTGGTTACGCTTCATTGCTACTTATGTTCAAACGTTTTGTTTATATGGGATTTCTGAACCCATTCAAGTTACCAATGAAATGTTACTATATCACAGGTGCATAAATCTTGCTGCTGAGTTTCCTATATGGATTTTAAATAAAAGAAAGAGAGCATAATGCTCTCCTCCGTGTCTTTAATAGAATCAAGACTTTCTTAAAAGTTACTCTGGAAAGACTTTATTATACATGACATAGAAGTCTTTTTATTGACGCACAAAGCAATATGTTCAAATGGTGTGTAATCGGTACTGTTAGTTATCTAAAATGTCTTGCCAAACAGAAGAAAAGAGCAGTGTCTGTAATGCTCGATATACCGGCCACTCGGCTGCTATCAAATTTACAAAGCGTATCCCTGTTGCTTTGCGGATATCATGAAAGAGAAGGGTCGACTGGTTTTGATGACTGTAGAAGTTGAGGTCATCATCTTCAGGACCAATCTAGTTGAGCGTGGGTGTCATTCCCAGTGATAGGTGTCTCAGGATATGACAGCCATCCCGTAACCTAACGGCCAAGTATTGGTGCCTGGTGGCTCATAAGGAACGGTATTGGCGCTTGCCCAGGAGAGTTCTGTGAGGACATAGTGGGGTTTGCTAAGTTTCAAGACTGCAGCAAGCTCTGCTCTCTACCCATCCCCAGGGCACATTGGGGGTGAACTGCTGTTGGATGAAGACCTGCACTCTCTGCCATCTACACCTGTACCCAGGCTCCTCATATGAGGTGAAGGACTCCTGCATGTGCTAGATAGCCTTCCCTAGATGGGAGGGAAAGTAACAAGTATCCATCAGCTTCAGACAATTATTGAACCAGAACTGACTGCATTCAAATGCCTTTGAACGATCAGGACCTGTGGTGCTGCTTTTTTAACCGCTGTTGCTGCATTCATCTAGCTGGCTTGATGCAGCATTGTACCAAGCAAAACATGTTACCCGTTCAGTTCAAACAACCAGCTCACTACTGCTAACAATTACCATCTCCTCAAATATCACATTTAGCCACAGGCATCACCACATGAAACCTCAACAGACCTTTATTCGTACCACTGGAAGCCTCCTGTCTCTTGTCATTTGGACCCAGTGGTTACCAACATCTCGAACACGCTTGACCATCGAACCAACCCTGTTGAGTCCATTGAACTGCATTTCTGAATGCAGCATCAAACCGCAATAAGCTCTAATTTTTAACTGGTGGTTGGTGCCTGCTCACTGCTTCAACCAGCACGTCTTGTTGCATCCAGACCTGGGTTGACCCACACTGACAGCACCCCGTAGCCTGGTTTGATGACATCAAACCACCAAAAAACGGAGAAAGGTCCTTTTGAGAGACATCACCCAATTGGTCCACTTTTTAAACCCTAGTAACTGCTAAGAGATTCATTTGCGCCGTTTTCAACAAGACTTATCCTTGTGGGTGACATTGTGATCGATTGCCTTTCACCTTTGCTACATTACCCGTAGTGCTTGCATCATCTACATTTTGCAAATTCCTTGTTCTTTCCATTGGGGTAGGCTTTTGCTAGTGTTATTAAGTACAGTTGCATTGCATATTGGTCTGATAATTAAAGTATATATTGTTTATAGCGCCTTGATTGGACATTCCTTTATTTTGGACTGTTGTACAGTTACTGTCATCACATTCACCCCCCTCTTAAGAGTATAGCCTGCCCTAAAAAAAGGTGAACAAGGTATATCTCTTAACTGCATAGAACAATTTTGGGATCACTTTAGCAAAAATTACCTTGGCTCCGTGCACACTTTTGAGCATAAAACTATGCAAAAATTAATACTATGTTTACTTGTGGTTTTACACCAGTTTTAATTATTTAAACAAAGTTTTTTTGGTGGTAACTAATGTAACCCCATTCATTTTCTAATTTTTTCAATGTTCAAAACAAATTATTGTACACTTTTAGCATTACTTCATGTTTGACAGTATATCAAAGTAAAGGGTACTTGAAACATTTCCATATAAAGCACAATTCAAACAACAAAGTGTAACATTTTCTTCCCCCGTGGGTACATTTCCTATTATTTTAAGAGAAACTTTAGTCCATATATCAAACTTGTAACTGGCTAGCAAGCCAATAGTCCTTTTGTTTGAGGGCTTCTCTAATGCACTACGCGTTTCGAGCTCTGAATGCCCTTCATCAGGTGCAGATCAGTACCTTGTTTCAGCGATTTTAGATTCTGGAAGTTAAACATAACATATTTCTGTTCAGTTCCTTGGTCATTGTTTGTTCAACAAATTTTATCATCATAATTACCTTTGTCATTTTTTATCAGTATACATTTTGAACCTCAAATACCTTTAATTCTGAAGATTTTATCTTCTTAAAAACATCATAAACGTGTCAGTGTTGCTTTCTTGAAATTGAATCTGGCTCTACGATTGTTCTTCCTTAAAGCACCAGAGGATGTTTAGGTCTGTGAAAAAAACGAAAAGTGTTCGTTTTTTTAGGATGTCTGTGACTTTATTGTGTGTGGGCTTTGTGCTGGGAACAGTCGCTAGATAATAGCGCTGTGTCCCAGTCACAAAACCCTAGTTAAATGATTCTGGAATATATTGCATTTTGCTGTGTCCATGCGGTTAGCGCTGCTCACGTCTGTCTCGTCGTCTCCCGGGGTAGCTTAGTTTCCTTTCACCAATCTGTCTGTCATCCTTGCCTCCAGTGTGATGATGTTTTTCTACTCCTTATTACGTTCGTCCTTTCATGGCAGCTCCTGGCAGCGGAGGATGGATTCTTCGTATTGCCTGGGTTTGCTAATCGAGTTCCCGTGGTTTTGTTGGTTGCGATGGCAACCATGTTCTAATTAGTCCTTTCTCTCTTTCCAGGTAGACACAAATGGTTATTTCTATGGATTTTGCTGCGCGCCATCTTGTATAAACTACTGATGACAAGATACTGTGTTAAATGGCACTGATTCTTACTCCTAGTGCGTTTCTGTAACTGACTCATGGTATTTGTCAAGTTGTTTATGGAATTGTCCACTTTATTCATCTGTAGATGTGTTTACGGAATTTCGAAAACCAACTATTTCGAGTGGCGCTCATTATTCAATTGACTTATACTTGATCGTGGTCTGTATTAGCCATATATGCCCCGGTATATTAAATGGGCTCCATCTTACAGCACTCACGCTGTGGTTAGTGAAGTGTGCATTTCAAGAGTTATAAGCCGTATTGCAGTAATTTTGTTCAAACTTCTTTATATGTTATAAAAAACAACTTAGGTCCCAATCAGCGTTCATACCGTTTGGCTGCATGGAATTACATTTTTCAATCCAGTATGTTTCTTTCTGTAGCAGCATCTTGTTAAGGTTTCCCCCTCTCCTTGTTACATTTATTTGTTCAAAAATAATAACCCTTATTTGGGCAATGTTGTGTCTCTCTTTTTTGAAGTGTTGAGTTACTGGAGATTTGATGGCGCCTGTTCTTATGTTGGACTTATGTTCTGACCATCTTGTTTTCACTTTCCTTGTTGTCATTCCCACATAATATAGACTGCAGGGGCATCTTATCTCTTAACTGCGCCTCTGTCACCTTTATGATTGGGATCACTGTTGGTTTGTAGTAGTGTGAGGTCTGAATAGGCAGTTAACCACATCTCGATATTTGACTAATGCGGGGCAGTTGACATTTCGTCACATCTCCATGTTGGGAGGAGCCAGGAGTGTCATGGCAGCCACATGATCCAGTGTTGCTGCTTCCTCTTTTATGAGGAAGTGTCATGGTCAGTGTTGTCTGTATGTAGAGCTCAGATGCCCAATCCCTGTGGTTTCTTTTGCTACCAAAGGATTTGTTTTTGGCTCCATTCTGCTTCCTGTGAAGGGCGTGCACACCTGACGTGTGCTGATTTATCAATCAGGCTCCATGTATTGAATGGCGAGCAGTACTAGGTGTCTTAGTAAAGTTACCCCCTTGTCTTGCATACGTGGGAGACAACTTCTGGGTTGGATGCAGTTGCGATTTCTTCCCTCTGGCAATCAAATGAACATATGAACTCAATTCTGGCCCCTCTTCCTTCAATTCATGGCACATATTTCTATTCTGGTGATATAGGTGTGCCTATTGGCCCTGGGAAGCAGCTGATCATTAAAGGTGGCCTTGGAAGGATAGTGGAAAACAAGGAGATCAGCCTCCTTTATTTAATATGAAAAGATGCCATAGGTTTTTTATCGTTACTTGCCAGGGATTCTCAGATCTGCATTCAACATTGCACTGTAAACAACCCTTATAGCCTTCTGCAAATCATGCTACTTTATATCCTCTGTCTTGAGCTTGCCTTTGCAGCAAATGCTTGTGCCCACTTTTCAATATCAAAGCTAAAATTTCTCATAGTCCACACTTAGCAAATCATGACTTGTTTCCCAAGTTCACAAGAGGCCGATAGAATTACCAAATACCAACCCATCCAGACCCTTTTCATGAAGTCTGTTTCTTTTTCTTTTTTATGTCACTTTACATTGTATTACAATCATGCATGAGAACAAGCTGCATACATGGATCAAACAATGACTAAGAGCAGGCAACTATGTTAAAACATAATTAAACCATGGGTGAAATGTCAGAACTAGTGATCAATTTATAACGCCCTTAGTATTTTGGTACTCGTAACACTACATTTACAGTCAGACAATAGAAGAGTAAATACTGCTCAACTATAACAAATGCAATAAGCTTAAAGTCAGGATAGCAAAACATCTCACACCCAACAGAAGACAAATGGAGAGCTTTGTTTCTGCACAAGTATAAACAATGGTCTAAATGATCAGCAATTCTAAAGGGGCAGTGCTTAGTCCCACTTCTTCCAGACTTTTTTGTGTTTGGGACGTACAGGTCAAAGGACCAGAGAGCAGGTTTTGGCCAGTCTAAGAGTAATACTCTGAAGTAGACCCACTGCTGTCCCCATCACCACCCTGACTTGTTTGGGGGCAAGTGACTCCCTTTCTTGTGATGCCACTTTCTGTGAAGTCACTTCTGGGTTGGGTCAAACCTTGCAACTTAAGGAGTTGGTCTCAGGAGAATAGCTCAGGGGCAACGTGCTCGACTTGGAAACAAGACAACACAGAGCAACACAGGTTTGATCCCCGGGTCTGCGCTTAGAAACCTCTGGGTATTAAGCGCGTTATAAATAACCTATCATATCATATCATAAATAGGATTCCCACCAGAAAAATCTACAAGTTGGAACTCATAGTTAGAGAGAGGGAAAAAACAAAGGGGGAAGGCAACAGCGGCCAGGTGGATAGGTTGGGAAAACATTAAGCATTAAGGCAAAATTGCATGCTTACATTGGATGTTCCACAAATGCTGCATTCGGAATTGATTTGAGCTTCTGAAGGAGGAGTCTAGAAAAATGTTTTAGCAAAATGTTCAGTAATAGTTATATCAGGTTTTTATGTAGCGCCTCATGATGAATTCCACAAGCTCAGTAATGCCAGATGCTATTATTACCTGACTAAATCCCACTTGATGTATTGATCACAGAAGGATGAAGAGGTGACTGACTTGGCTGTGTTTAGAACTTGTGGTTTCAAGGCGCACACTGATATCTAAGGTGAGATCTCAGATCACTGACTGATCTATTTTTCCAGCTAGAGTTTCTTCGAAATGGTCTGATGCTGTCTATGTATTGCTTTGCATTGCATGGATTATAGTATCTGCAGAGCTCTTCAGACTGCTGTTCCTAAAAAAGACTTCCGCTAGCTCTGTGCATTTGTGATATATGCAGCGGGAAATGAGGATTTATTTTTTTGTTATTTTCTAGGTTAAACGTTCGTGATCGAAATGGGCCCCTGAAAATCTGTGCAGGGGAGTCAGAGACTGCTGCATAGGGGGACTGTATGATTGGAGAGTGCTGGGCAAAGATAGACTGCAGCAGGGGAGAAAGAGGGACTGTATCTGAACAGGAAAACCGCAAGGGAAAAAGAGTAAATGCAAGGCAAAGGTCCAAGCAGAACAGAGGGACGTCTCATGGAAGGTGAGAAATTGCAGAATTAACTCGATCGGCTCGGAATGCCCCCACAATTCTCAATTTTCGCAAATCCCTCAAAACGTCTTTTTCAACAGCACCTGAACAAGGACTAATTCTAATAGAGGCACACACCTCCGCACAGACCTCAACTCACAGTACTGCACTACTGTTAAAAGATGCCAGCCCTTACACTGGCCACCCCCACTATGTGTAGCCAGATCTGTGGCTCAGTGGACTAATGCATCTACTACAGGGACCTGTGTTTGACCCCATGGTCACAGGTTCGAATCCCGGCAGGTCCACTCAGCCCTTCATCCTTCTGAGGTCGAGAAAATTAGTACTGTTAAGTTGGGTAACAATAAACATCTGTTATTAGCGCCACGATACCCCTTCGGGGGTGAACATGCGCTTTACAAATACGCCTGTTATGTTATGTGTAGCGCTACGCTGCTCTCCAGCTCGGTCTGTACTTTGAACAATAAAATAAAAAACAGAACAGCAAAATTGATTGCTCTTTGTAAATGTAGACTGCAGGGGTAGATTGGCTACTGAGGAAATCATTGCACAGGCATCAGGCTGCACAGAGGACATTGGATGCTGATGGTTTATGGATTGCAGGGAAGACTGTTGGTTCAAGGATAAAAGAGACTTGGAGGAAACAGATAAGAGTACAGAGAAAACAGTGACAGCCATTAAAGAAGAAACTGTAGTAAAGATAAACTGTGCAGGGCATAACTGGGGTTGCTGGATTTGTGTATCCTGGAGACAAAGCGGTGGCATTCTGCATATTCACGCACAAGGCTGGTGTAGTGCACTAAATTTACTCCTTGGTTTGGGGTGTATCAGTGGATGGAATTCATGTCAGAAGCAAGGAAAGAAGAGGGTCCTTGGGAAAAATCGTGCCGAGCATCGGTGTAACTTTAGATTGCGAGGACACCAGCTCTGGGATCCAGGATCTCACACTTGCGAGAACCGGGCCTCCCTAAATACATGCTGCATTGAGCACCTTATATTTAGTGTTACCCTATAATATAAACTAAACAAACTTATCCACGAACAACAGTTACAAAAAAATGAAAGGACTGTTTCTCTAATTGGAGAGTGTCCCACGGACAAATGTTTTCCTAAAGCAGGAACTAGAATTACTAAAATCCATAAATACAGCAATGCAAACCTAACTGTTTTATTAAATCACAACATGAACATCAATGTTCTGCACAATTTAATAAACCACTGAAGGTTAAAATGTTCTATCAGTTATTGTTGGTTAAACAAGGATGACTTATTTAGCTAACATTAGAGCAACATTAAAAGTTATTTCTTTTTTACTACAAATTGCAGGTTTTTGGAGCCATTCACTGCAAGTGTTTTGAATATTATTTTTTCCAGGGTGATCATTTTGGACAGAAGAGGCTTAATGCCCCATGTGCAGTCTTCACAAAGATTAGACGAAGAGTGTGCAACACACATGGGTTATCTTGCTGGTCGAAATCACGATTTAAAACACTTGCCACGTTTAAGCCTTGAAAAAGATCCAACGTGAAACACGTTAGTGAAGAGTTCCAGTAAATGAGAATTTGTAATCTCTAATTAGGCATTGGGCTATATAGTTTCAAGATAGCATAAACATTATGCACACTCAAACTTCCCAATTATTCTCTACCACACCCGACATTTAACAAGACAGTGTCAAGACGTCGCCATATCCTTGAGAAAGCCCCGTGAAATTGGTATCACCTGGCTTTCAAAATTATTTTTCATTTGATCAAATACAGAAATAAGTACGTGTAACATTTTAGGGTGAATTCTTATTTAATCCTGCAAAACGTGTGCATTCTAAGCACTCAGAAGTGACCCTCACGCAGCATTGTGCGGTCAAGATATGTTTTGGGTGATTAACAATTTGCCAATAAATAGGTGACTCTCATTAGCTCTTTTCCCTTGCTATATAGTAAACATGAGGAATCCATGTTTGGTCTTAGGATGACTAGTTTTCCAATTTTACAGTCGTTATCTATATGTCCTGGACCTGAAATATATTCCAGAAAATAACCATTCTTCTAAGGTTGAGTTGGGTTATGCAGTAAAGAAAATGTTTTAATGCCTCCCTACTGGGTTTTTCCATGCAAAGTATGCCCATCTTACTTCTGTGAATGGTTATTGCTTAGATTGTGATTGTGTGTAAGCAGATCTAGACTGTCTTTCCAGCCACATAACTACCACCCACTAATCATACAGTTAGGGCTTCTTTCTTCAACTGCTCCATGTAATTTTACTATCTCTCATAATCGTCCTTTTATTTTATTTATTTTTTATTTGTCTATTTATATAGCGCTGCAACCTGCAGGCATCAGAGCATTACGATAAAAAAAAGGACTTAGTGACAGGACAACAGAGATGAAGGTTAGAGTTTGAGGCCTACACTAGGGATTTAGATTTTATTTGAACAGCTGTGTCTTGAGTTTCTTCTGAAAGGCTAGGTAATCTGTTTCGGTTTTTAAGTTCAGGGGTAGTTTGTTCTAATTGATGGTAGCCTTAATAGCAAAAGATCTACTTATGCCATTTGTTCTTCTTGTGGAATGTACACATAGGTGTCCTTTGTTACTGGATCTCAGGTTACGGTTTGGCTCATAGCAGGAGCATTGCTTCTTTAGATATTCAGGTGCCTTTCCGTAGAGACAGCGGTGGACTAGTGTTAAAGATTTGAATAGTATACAGTCTTCCATGGCAAGCCAATGGAGGTCCCTCCTCTCACCTGAAATGTGTTCTCTTCTAGCTTTGCCTGTTATTGTTCTTATGGCGTTGTTTTGAATTGTCTAACATTGTTTTATGTTCTTAATGCTTGCTCCAAGTCGGAGGGTGTTTCCGTAGTCGAGTCTGGAGAGGTTGGTGGCCCTGGCAATTGTTGTACTATCTTGTTTGTTGAGCAGAGGTCTGATGTTTCTGAGTAGTCTTTGATGGTACTGACAATTTCTTTTGAGGTAGGCAACTTGGGCCTCTGCCCCCAGTGATCCCTGTAGGTAGATGCCTAACATCTTTACTTTTTTGGAAACTTTGATTACTGTCTCTTTGATTTTAAATGAGGAGTAGGAGGTGTCAAGCTTTTTTCTGGCGCTGGTGGACCCACAAAGCTTGAGCTCAGTCTTGGAGCCATTTAGGCACGTCCAATTCACCTTCATCCATGTTTCTATGAAGTTGTATAGAGTAGATTGTTTTTCACTGTCTTGGCTATAGTTCCCTTTGAGCTCCAGTATCAGTTGCGTGTCGTCGGCGAAGTTGGTGAAAAATACGGCTAGGCGGGATAGCAATGTGCATAAACAGCGCAAGTATAGGTTGAAGAGCAATGGGGAGAAGCTTGCCCCCTGTGAGACGCCACAGTCTACAGGCCTACTTGTAGGGGTCAAATCCTAAAAAAAGAAGTGGGGGGACTCATTAGCATAGCCAACGGGGAGTGACGTCACCGGAAGTGACATCGCCAGAAGTGCCATCACCGCAAGTACCATCCGTTGTGCTGTGCCCTTCTTACAGGCTACTACACACATTTGACCACAGTAGACTGCATTTCCTGTGGTGCATCCAAGCCAGAAAAAACATAGTCGACACAGACTCTGCTTTGTTTCACTCAAACCAAAAAAAGGCTTTATGCAGGAATTGGGACTATGGCATTTATTACAGTTCAGAAGACAAAAACACTCACCGAAGAGAAAAAATACCTATTGCATTATTTTTTCAAAATTTCTTTTGTATAGACGCAGGTTCTCCTAGGTGGTTTCTTAAGTAAAGGCGCTTTACTAATGAATCAATTAAACTCAAATCACTACTACAGGGTTTTCTGCCATGTACCCCGCTCCCCTTATGAAATATATTCTCCTTCACTGCCCTGCAGTGGTCCTTCCCATGCCACACTCTCTCCTTCAATGCTATCACCCCTCTCTTGAGCTGGCATGTCCCATGCTATCATCTCCCCTCTGTGGCAGTGATGTCTCCAATCCTCCTCTAGCCATCACTCATAGCTGGAGGCCCTTTGGAATCCCTTCCCCTCAATGTACCTTCTTTTTTTGCCAGCCAAGGACTCAATATGGACATAGCAGTGATGTATTCAACAGGGCAGTTTATGGGGCGACTCCTGCCATTTTGGCAACCTTTTAGCGGTTGGTTCTGAATGGAACAGTGGGGGTGAGTTAAGAGGGAGTGTGAAGTTGTAAAACCGGAGGTGCTGCTTTGGGTTTGGGCACGTGGGGTTTGCGTTGCTTAGGAGAGGCTGGTGCTGCTGCTTTGATGCTTTGCTGTTTACTAATATATGACACCTGGCAAGCAGAGGTGTTTGATAAGAAATATATCTTGAAAAGCTCCTGTTTTTAAAATGTCCCCTTATTATGAGTTGGGATATGCCATCTTATTGTGAATTGGGGTAACGTGGGATATCTACTACACGTGGTACATAGATTGTGCTGCATAAAATACATAATCCATATTTCTCTATGCAACACTTTTCAACCACCGTGCCATAAATATCCCATGCAATTGAAAATCACAATTCGGTGGTATTTTTAAAAAAACAATGCTATTTAAAATACCAGGTTTGTACAGTTAGCATCATATTCACAATGAGACCATGCACAATGTTCCCCTTGTGCAATGTATTTAATGCAAATTTGAACAGGCATTTCAACATCAGACAACCCCCAACAAATTCGTGATGGAATGAGAGCTGTACTTCATTCTTTCAGTGACATGTCATCATGTCTCGTGTGTACCATTCTCCCTGCCCTTCCCCCCCACCCCCGGTCATATTTTGTGCAGCCCTCTTGCCTGCAATGGCACAGCCCATTCTCACTATTTTCCTGTGGTGGTATCCCCCATGCACCCCTTTCTTTTGCAGTTGCATACTCAGTGCTCCCCTCTCACATGCAGTGGTTTATTCTAGGCAACCCTTTCCCTGCAAGGGTACAGGCCTGCACTGCTCTCATCATGTCACAGCTCTTTCTTTCCTCTGATAAATGCGGTTGGCCAGGTAACCCCAGGAGAGACTTTCCATAGAAAAAAGGATTGGACTCCGATAAATCAAGCCACTGCTCTTCCACTGTGGGTTATAAATATCTTCTGAAAAAGGCCTTACCAGGGCCATAAAATCCTATTGCACAGACGTGCGGCACCATTAATTATAAGAAATCAGTCAGTGGTCAAAGTGTACGAAAATAAGTAGTGGAACTGTGTTCCCTACTGGCCTACACCGCTACTCACAAACCCCATTGCCACCCCCCATCACACACACAATACAACCCCCAAAACACATGTTCCTGCTGTTTAGGGGAACGCTCAGTGCAGTGCACTGAAAGTGAACGTTTCAACTTCTTCCTACACTTTTATTTTAAAACAAAACCATTCCAAACTGTTTCTTTTTAAAATAACAATATAGGAACAGTAAAACGTAATTGGATGAAGTATAGGAGCACTAACTATGCCACCAATTTTGTAAAGTGGGGCTGAACACTCCCTGCCCACCTCCCATTGCACACCTCTCCTGACCCCGCCCTCTCCACATCCTTCTCTACCTCCTCCTCATGTTCCCCCAGCTCTGTCCTATTGGTCCCTCGTTGCTCTGTCTCCTCACGTTATGTTCAGTGCAGCTCTTACATCCAGGGAGAGGCCGAGGCTTAGTAGCTTCTAGTTCCACTTAAAAGCTTCAGGCTATGGTCGCCAGTGCAGGCTTGATTATATTATTATTATAATATCATTGAGCCTGTAATGGCGACCGTAGCCTGAAGCTTTTAAGTTGAACTCGAAGGTATTAAGCCCGGCCTCTCCCTGGGAGACTGGGGCCTAGTAGCCCACCTGACGTCCTGTCCCCTCGATGCAGGGAGGTGGCAAAGTGAAGTAAGAATGAAACCGAGGAAATGGATGTTTGCTTACCAGTCATCATGCAAGGAAGGCCACACGCAAAGGTCCACTTTTCTCCTTTCTGGCTCTCGTGAGCCACTGCCCCCACCCACACTCAGTGATTGTCAAATGTAATTCGCTGGTAAGCAGCCAATGAAATTAAAGTATTTCTTTTACACAGATCCAGGCCTGGCCTGTCTGCTTTTAACACTGCGTTTGGCTGCCTATTTTGTTAACACTGCATATCTGGTGAAGAGGTAAAGACCCCGGCCTGCTAACCTGGCGACCGCGGTTCGAGGGATGGCAGTATATTTAATTTAAAAAATTAAATGTTCTAAGTATATTTTCATGCACATGGCCAGGCCTCTAAAATACCCAGGGGGGATGGCGTCCATCCTCTGAAAATAGTGGTTGGACGCCGTCCACCCCCATATACCCTCGACTTGAGCCCTGCATACTTGAAGAGGCATGTTCGCCCCATATACAGGGTAATTCATAGAAATTCGCACAAAAGTGGCGCACGCGACTGGCGCACAGCATGCCCGTGCGAATGCCTGCGCCTGCCGCGTGCGCTAAAATCGATTTCTGCGCACAGCGTATTCATGGATTTTCGCATCCAAAACCAGCCGTGGCGCAGCGTGGTGCAGCGACCCTGCAGCAGCGCCAGTTACACCCCCAAGAAAGCCCTCGCGCAAGGAAAAGCCTTCAAAATCCCCAAATAATCGCAAAGGGCTTCGCTAACCCTGGACCAGTTCACAGGGCTGGCAAACAGCAAACCCCAAGCGGGGAACGTGTATTACAGGGGTTCGTGGGAAGTATCACACGCGATTCCAGCAGGGTACGTGTATTTCAGGGGTGCGAGGGAAGATCCACACGCGATTGGCCCCGTGCGAGCAGGGTACATGTATTCCAGGGGTGCGCGGGAAGTTCCACACGCGATTTCAGCAGGGTACATGTTTTGCAGGGGTTCTGGGGAGTACTACACGTGAATTGGCCGTGTGGGTCCTCCCAGGTGTTCGCTCTACAACCTCCACGGCCCCTGCAGGCAGCCCACACCACGGGGGACTACCCTGCACCCCTGCTTATGTCCCGCACGCAGCCCATCCACCATGGGCATGCCCCCCAGCCAACCCACATGTCACCTTGCACTACTGATCAACAATGCATGTCGACCACCACCCCCACCACCCAGCAGTGCAGGGGCAGCCTCCACCAGGCCCCCACTCATGTCCCCCTGCACCCCCACCCCCAGCCACCAGGGGCAGCCTCCACCAGGCCCCCACTCATGTCTCCCACCACCCCCACCCCCCAGCAGTGCAGGGGCAGCCTCCACCAGGGCCCCACCCATGTCTACCACCACCCTCACCCCCCAGCCACCAGGGGCAGATTCCACCAGGCCCCCACTCATGTCCCCCTGCACCCCACCCCCCCAGCAGTGCAGGGGCAGCCTCCACCAGGCCCCCACTCATGTCCCCCTGCACCCCCACCCCCCAGCCACCAGGGGCAGCCTCCACCAGGCCCCCACTCATGTCTCCGACAACCCCCACCCCCCAGCAGTGCAGGGGCAGCCTCCACCAGGCCCCCACCCATGTCTACCACCACCCCACCCCCAGCCACCAGGGGCAGATTCCACCAGGCCCCCACTCATGTCCCCTATTACCCCCACCCCCCAGCAGTGCAGGGGCAGCCTCCACCAGGCCCCCATTCATGTCTCCCACCACCCCCACCCCCCAGCCACCAGGGGCAGATACCACCAGGCCCCCACTCATGTCTCCCACCACCCCCACCCCCCAGCAGTGCAGGGGCAGCCTCCACCAGGCCCCCACTCATGTCTACCACCACCCCCACCCCCCAGTCACCAGGGGCAGCCTCCACCAGGCCCCCGCTCATGTCTCCCACCACCCCCCCAGCAGTGCAGGGGCAGCCTCCACCAGGCCCCCACCCATGTCTACCACCACCCCCACCCCCCAGCCACCAGGGGCAGATTCCACCAGGCCCCCACTCATGTCCCCCTGCACCCCCACCCCCCAGCAGTGCAGGGGCAGCCTCCACCAGGCCCCCACTCATGTCCCCCTGCACCCCACCCCCCAGCAGTGCAGGGGCAGCCTCCACCAGGCCCCCACTCATGTCTCCCACCACCCCACCCCCCAGCAGTGCAGGGGCAGCCTCCACCAGGCCCCCACTCATGTCTACCACCACCCCCACCCCCCAGCCACCAGGGGCAGATACCACCAGGCCCCCACTCATGTCTACCACTACCCCCAACCCCAGCAGTGCAGGGGCAGCCTCCACCAGGCCCCCACTCATGTCTACCACCACCCTCACCCCCCAGCACTGTGGGGCACCTGCCAGCAGGCCCCCACTCATGTCCAACTCATGTTCCCCTGCACCCCCACCCCCCAGCACTGTGGGGCACCTGCCAGCAGGCCCCCACTCATGTCCAACTCATGTTCCCATGCACCTCCACCCCCCAGCACTGTGGGGCACCTGCCAGCAGGCCCCCACTCATGTCCAACTCATGTCCCCCTGCACCCCCACCCCCCAGCACTGTGGGGCACCTGCCAGCAGGCCCCCACTCATGTCCAACTCATGTCCCCCTGCACCCTCACCCCCCAGCAGTGCAGGGGCAGCCTCCACCAGGCCCCCACTCATGTCTACCACCACCCCCACCCCCCAGCCACCAGGGGCAACCTCCACCAGGCCCCCACTCATGTCTCCCACCGCCCCCACCCCCCAGCAGTGCAGGGGCAGCCTCCACCAGGCCCCCACTCATGTCCCCCTGCACCCACACCCCCCAGCCACCAGGGGCAGCCTCCACCAGGCCCCCACTGATGTCTCCCACCACCCGCATCCCCCAGCAGTGCAGGGGCAGCCTCCACCAGGCCCCCACCCATGTCTACCACCACCCCCACCCCCCAGGGGCAGATTCCACCAGGCCCCCACTCATGTCCCCCTGCACCCCCACCCCCCAGCAGTGCAGGGGCAGCCTCCACCAGGCCCCCACTCATGTCTACCACCACCCCCACCCCCAGCCACCAGGGGCAGATACCACCAGGCCCCCACGCATGTCCCCCTGCATCCCCACCCCCCAGCAGTGCAGGGGCAGCCTCCACCAGGCCCCCACTCATGTCTCCCACCACCCCCACCCCCCAGCAGTGCAGGGGCAGCCTCCACCAGGCCCCCACTCATGTCTACCACCACCCCCACCCCCCAGCCACCAGGGGCAGATACCACCAGGCCCCCACTCATGTCTCCCACCACCCCCACCCCCCAGCAGTGCAGGGGCAGACTCCACCAGGCCCCCACTCATGTCTCCCACCACCCCCACCCCCAGCCACCAGGGGCCGATACCACCAGGCCCCCACTCATGTCCCCCTGCACCCCCACCCCACAGCAGTGCAGGGGCAGCCTCCACCAGGCCCCCACTCAAGTCTACCACCACCCCCACCCCCCAGCCACCAGGGGCAGATACCACCAGTCCCCCACTCATGTCCCCCTGCACCCCCACCCCCCAGCAGTGCAGGGGCAGCCTCCACCAGGCCCCCACTCATGTCCCCCTGCACCCCACCCCCCAGCAGTGCAGGGGCAGCCTCCACCAGGCCCCCACTCATGTCTCCCACCACCCCACCACCCAGCAGTGCAGGGGCAGCCTCCACCAGGCCCCCACTCATGTCTACCACCACCCCCACCCCGCAGCCACCAGGGGCAGATACCACCAGGCCCCCACTCATGTCTACCACCACCCCCAACCCCAGCAGTGCAGGGGCAGCCTCCACCAGGCCCCCACTCATGTCTACCACCACCCCCACCCCCCAGCACTGTGGGGCACCTGCCAGCAGGCCCCCACTCATGTCCAACTCATGTTCCCCTGCACCTCCACCCCCCAGCACTGTGGGGCACCTGCCAGCAGGCCCCCACTCATGTCCAACTCATGTCCCCCTGCACCCCCTGTTATGCCCTATGGTCGCCCCAGACCACATTTGAACTGTGTTATGCCCTATGGTCGCCCCAGACCACACTCGAACTGTGTTGTGCCTTATGGTCGCCCCTAGACCACAGTGCACTTAGCCTGTCCCTGACGGCATTTAACCTGTCTCTGATTGCATCTAGCCTACATATGATTGCTCCGTCTAGCCTAGAGGTACCTTGCAAACCAACTGCTCGAGCCTAAAACCAGGCCACAATGATACTAACCTTTATTTACCTGTCAGCCTTTTGGACCACAATGCCTAAAGTAAACTACTATCCGAGGCCCACACTACAGGGCTTACCGCCTGTGGATGAAGGACTCTTAACTCCCCCCCTAGAACCCAGCCATCAACTTTCACACTCACTTATTACCCACCAATCACTAACATACCTTCCCTGTGACATTGCAAATAGAAACGCAAAACTACGTTCAAGACTACCTAAAATTTACGAACCATTAGCTAGACTCAATACCTCTTGCAATAGAAGTAACGCTAACATCCGAAACACTCCTCCTGTAAAAATTGACCTCCATCGCAACAACCGCCTAAATAAGCAGCCCAACGCTAATAATAGCATACCAAAAAAGAAAAGTAATACCACCCAGGCCACAGCAAAGCTGAACATCCAACTGAAGTGCGCCCTTATTAATGCCAGATCACTAATAGCACACGCTACCGAAATTGCGGATCTCATTCAAATAGGAGACTATGACATCTTCGCCATAACAGAAACTTGGCTGCACCAATCTGCAGGACCTGCCCTAATGCTTGCCTTACCCCATAATTACACCATACTTAGAGTAGACAGAGTCAACTCTCGAGGAGGTGGCCTAGCTATTATTGCTAAAAATAATCTCACCCTAAAAATTGAATCAAGTTCAACGACTAACTCCTGCGAATCATTAACTGCTAAACTCCTCGCATCTCCCTCTCAAACTATTACTATTCACCTTATCTATAGACCACCAGGCCCTATTGGCACATTCGAGGAGGACATTTCCACAATCCTCTCAAACAACCTAAAAACTTCATCCCAAGCTATCCTTCTGGGAGACCTAAACCTAGGCTACAATGACCCTAAAGACCTGCAAGCAACCAATATCACTAATGTCATCTCAGAACTAGGCTTCTCCCAAAAAATCCTACAACCCACACACGAAAAAGGCCGTATACTTGACTGGGTTGCTGACTATAACTGCAATACAACGATTGTCGATATCACCTCACAATTCTGGACTGATCATGCACTGATAACTTTCCTCTTAAATGTTAACCTGGCCCTACCTATTGAAAATGCTCTGGCTCCCCCCTTGCCAACCAGAAACAAAAAACTTATAACTACAGAAAAACTGCTACCACTCATCCTCCCCAGATTAAACTCTCTACCTGACTTATTGGACACCTCATCACTAGTAAATGAATTCAACTCTTCCATGGCTACAGCTCCAGATACTATTGCCCCACTGAAACTGAGAAAGAGCAAGCCCAGAGCCCACCTAAACACCTGCTTTACTCCTCACCTCAAATCTCTAAGACTTGAAAAACGTAAATGCGAATCTGCTTGGCGACTAACCCCAACAGAGACAAATAAAATTACACTCATCAATGCCTCCAAGATTTACAAAAATGAAATAAAGAAAGCAAAAAGAGATAATTTCAACAACAGAATACTGCAGGCCAAATCTGGAACGAAAGAACTATTCCTTATACTAAAGGAACTAGAAAACCCTATTCCTGTCCAAGATAACTGTGACAAAAATAAAATATGGTGCTCAAACATCCAAAAAGCACTAAATGACAAAATTGCCACACTCCAAACAAAAATTGAGACAAAGAAACAGAATATTCCACCCTCAACTAACCCAAGAGGCAAACCACCAATCAGCACTAAACTAGACCATAAATTTAACTTCTCGAAAGTAACTATACTCGAAACTGAAAAGATAATACTTTCACTCAAGCCATCCAATTGCCGAGGCGACCTATGCCCAGCCCAACTAATAAAGGACGCGGCCAGAGACCTCTCCCCATTCATCTCTAAGCTTATTAATGCCTCCTTTGCTTCAGGCACTATACCAGATAACCTCAAGCAATCCTGGGTCCTCCCCCTCTTAAAAAAACAAACACTGGACCCGTCCATCCCGACTAACTACAGGCCTATCACAACGGTACCCTTCCTGTTAAAAATCCTTGACAGGGTAGCCTACCTGCAGATCCAAAAACATCTGGAGCTGCACCACCTTTTAGGCACAAGACAATCAGGCTTCAGACCTCAGCACGGAACTGAAACCGCGCTCATCGATCTTAAAACTCAGGTTGATGAGCTGAGAGACTCGGGAAAGATGGCCCTACTCCTCTTACTGGACCTCTCTGCAGCCTTCGACCTAGTGGATCACGATGTGCTCTGCACCCACCTAGAAACAGCTGCCCATTTCTCCACACATGCCATCGCATGGATCAAATCATTCCTAACCGGTAGAACTATGAGAGTCTTCTCTACTTCTGCTGCTGCTGACCCTGTATCCATCACATGTGGAGTCCCACAAGGTTCTTGTGTCTCCCCCACTATGTACAACATCTTCACGAAGCCCTTGTTCGATGATCTAGATGATCTGGGTGTTACCTACACTAACTATGCGGATGACACTCAGATTCTCATACCACTTTCAGGGGATTATGAACAAGATTTGGCATTGGTGAACAAGACCTATCTCATCATTCAGGCATGGATGGCCACCCACGGGCTATGCCTGAATGATGACAAAACGGAACTTATCATACTGGGGAACAAACAAAACATCAACAGACTAAAAGAAGAATACTCCTCCTTCGTCATAGACGGCAACACTATCAAGGTGGCAAAAGAGGTAAAAACATTAGGGTTTTACCTTGATTCCCACCTCTCCCTAACCAAACAGGTGAGCGCAATGGCATCCAGCACCGCATATACCTGCAAGCTGATTAGAGCCGCAAAACCATAACTATCCACTGCCAATTGCCTAACCCTTGCTCGAGCATTAGTGCTGTCGAAATTGGACTATTGCAACGCACTATACTTAGGGGCCAATAAACATACGTTGCAAAAGATTCAAACACTACAGAACAATGCTCTTAGAGCTGCCTTAGGAATTCCAAGAAGGGAGCATATCTCAGAGGCTAGAAGACAATCCAACTGGCTCTCCACAGCGGACAAAATCAAACTCAAGACAGCTTCTCTAACTTTCAAAAGTATCAACCATCTAGCACCCAAATACCTAACTGCTAAATTCAACAGAAAAATCTCCACTAGACCCACCAGAGAAGTATACTCCAACCAGTTAGTGATACCCCCATTTAAACTAAGTACGGCCGGAGGAAACAGCTTCCCGGTCAAAGCGGCCCAGCTTTGGAACTCCCTCCCTCCCGGCCTGAGATCTAACCAATCCTACGCTCTCTTCAGATCTAACTGTATCAACTGGATCAAAGAAAATGACCGATAGTCCCGCCCTACACTAACATAACTACTGTCCTACAGACGTACTATGCACATAATTATATACTCTCTATCTTCCTACTGCATATTTCCTGTACATATTATGTTATATGTTTATTTTATGCACAATGTATATTCTCCCTACTGTCCTGCATTATGTAATTTCTACGATGTATAACCAACACTTGTAAGCATGCGTAACCTGTAAAGTTTAAAGTATCCTTGAACAACGCGCCCGGTTACCCTCGGGTTTGGTGCGCGCTATAAATAATAAACAAACAAACAACAAACAAACAAACCCCCACCCCCCAGCACTGTGGGGCACCTGCCAGCAAGCCCCCACTCATGTCCAACTCATGTCCCCCTGCACCCTCACCCCCCAGCAGTGCAGGGGCAGCCTCCACCAGGCCCCCACTCATGTCTACCACCACCCCCACCCCCCAGCCACCAGGGGCAACCTCCACCAGGCCCCCACTCATGTCTCCCACCGCCCCCACCCCCCAGCAGTGCAGGGGCAGCCTCCACCAGGCCCCCACTCATGTCCCCCTGCACCCCCAGCCACCAGGGGCAGCCTCCACCAGGCCCCCACTGATGTCTCCCACCACCCCCACCCCCCAGCAGTGCAGGGGCAGACTCCACCAGGCCCCCACCCATGTCTACCACCACCCCCACCCCCCAGCCACCAGGGGCAGATTCCACCAGGCCCCCACTCATGTCCCCCTGCACCCCCACCCCCCAGCAGTGCAGGGGCAGCCTCCACCAGGCCCCCACTCATGTCTACCACCACCCCCACCCCCAGCCACCAGGGGCAGATACCACCAGGCCCCCACGCATGTCCCCCTGCATCCCCACCCCCCAGCAGTGCAGGGGCAGCCTCTACCAGGCCCCCATTCATGTCTCCCACCACCCCCACCCCCCAGCAGTGCAGGGGCAGCCTCCACCAGGCCCCCACTCATGTCTACCACCACCCCCACCCCCCAGCCACCAGGGGCAGATACCACCAGGCCCCCACTCATGTCTCCCACCACCCCCACCCCCCAGCAGTGCAGAGGCAGCCTCCACCAGGCCCCCACTCATGTCTCCCACCACCCCCACCCCCAGCCACCAGGGGCCGATACCACCAGGCCCCCACTCATGTCCCCCTGCACCCCCACCCCCCAGCAGTGCAGGGGCAGCCTCCACCAGGCCCCCACTCAAGTCTACCACCACCCCCACCCCCCAGCCACCAGGGGCAGATACCACCAGTCCCCCACTCTTGTCCCCCTGCACCCCCACCCCCCAGCAGTGCAGGGGCAGCCTCCACCAGGCCCCCACTCATGTCTACCACCACCCCCACCCCCCAGCCACCAGGGGCAGATACCACCAGGCACCCACTCATGTCTCCCATCACCCCCACACCCCAGCAGTGCAGGGGCAGCCTCCACCAGGCCCCCACTCATGTCTACCACCACCCCCACCCCCCAGCCACCAGGGGCAGATACCACCAGGCCCCAACTCATGTCTACCACCACCTCCACCCCCAGCAGTGCAGGGGCAGCCGCCACCAGGGCCCCACTCATGTCTCCCACCACCCCCACCCCCCAGCCACCAGGGGCAAATACCACCAGGCCCCCACTCATGTCCCCCTGCATCCCCACCCCCCAGCAGTGCAGGGGCAGCCTCCACCAGGCCCCCACTCATGTCTCCCACCACCCCCAGCAGTGCAGGGGCAGCCTCCACCAGGCCCCCACTCATGTCTACCACCACCCCCACCCCCCAGCCACCAGGGGCAGATACCACCAGGCCCCCACTCATGTCTCCCAGAACCCCCACCCCCAGCAGTGCAGGGGCAGCCTCCACCAGGCCCCCACTCATGTCTCCCACCACCCCCACCCCCAGCCACCAGGGGCAGATACCACCAGGCCCCCACTCATGTCCCGCTGCACCCCCACCCCCCAACAGTGCAGGGGCAGCCTCCACCAGGCCCCCACTCAAGTCTACCACCACCCCCACCCCCCAGCCACCAGGGGCAGATACCACCAGGCCCCCACTCATGTCCCCCTGCACCCCCACCCCCCAGCAGTGCAGGGGCAGCCTCCACCAGGCCCCCACTCATGTCTACCACCACCCCCACTCCTCAGCACTGTGGGGCACCTGCCAGCAGGCCCCCCACTCATGTCCAACTCATGTTCCCCTGTACCCCCACCCCCCAGCACTGTGGGGCACCTGCCAGCAGGCCCCCACTCATGTCCAACTCATGTTCCCCTGCACCCCCACCCCCCAGCACCGTGGGGCACCTGCCAGCAGGACCCCACTCATGTCCAACTCATGTCCCCCTCACCCCCACCCCCCAGCACTGTGGGGCACCTGCCAGCAGGCCCCCACTCATGTCCAACTCATGTTCCCCTGCACCCCCACCCCCAGCACCGTGGGGCACCTGCCAGCAGGCCCCCACTCATGTCCAACTCATGGCCCCCTGCACCCCCACCCCCCCAGCACTGTGGGGCACCTGCCAGCAGGCCCCCACACATGTCCAACTCATGTTCCCCTGCACCCCCACCCCCCAGCACTGTGGGGCACCTGCCAGCAGGCCCCCACTCATGTCCAACTCATGTTCCCCTGCACCCCAACCCCCCAGCACTGCGGGGCACCTGCCAGCAGGCCCCCACTGATGTCCAACTCATGTCCCCCTGCACCCCCACCCCCCAGCACTGTGGGGCACCTGCCAGCAGGCCCCTACTCATGTCCAACTCATGTTCCCCAGACAACATGTCATCACAATCTAGATCCCCGGTCCCTATGGTCAGCCTCCAAATGCAAAACACCCACCCGAGTATTGCATCCACCCACTCAGAAATGGAAATAACATGATAGAACTGCAATTGCAAGTTTGGAAACAAACACATGTCCCTCACATACACCCAATGGGTGTCAGTGAATCTCCAAACCCGTATCATGATATGCATGAAACCAATGAGATGATACTACACATTGAAGTTTGATCTAAAAATATGTATTAAAGAAAACAAGAAAATTGAATCAAAAATAAACTAACAGAAATGGGAATGTAAAAAAAGTAAAAAGAAGCATGTCCATGAAAAAATGTAAAACCAAAAATCAGAATCCAAAGGAATGGTGTCCAAAGTCACAGTCCAGAAAAGAAAATCCAATGTGAAATTATAATTGAAAGCCATTGCTCCATGGGTAAATAGTAAAAAGAAAAGAAAATCCAACAGTGAACTATGTACAGGTGAACAAGCCAGGGTCCATGATCCCAACAAAAGAAATGAAACCTATCTAACAACACTACCTAATAAAAAATAACTATATACAAAAATGTGGCCCATTGTCCAAAAGGTCCAAAGAAAAAGCAAAAACAAAGGAAACCTAACACTAACTACATAACTATTTACATGGGCAGCGGGCTAGTCCAACGGCTCACTGGATGTTGTCATGGGCCAGGGCATCATCGAACTCCTGTTCAATGGCTTGGAGGCGGGCATGTTCCCTGGCCCCGAGGTCTCGCAAGGATAAAGCAGTGTCCAGCTCCAACTCCCTGCGAAGACCCTCGAGGCACTCAGCCCGATTCAGCACCCTCCGCATGGAGTTCTCCGCCGTGACCATTGTGAGCCGTTCCTCCTCTGCCCGCTGCCGCTCCGCACCTATCCGCTGGCCCAACCACTCCCATACGGAAGCCACTCCCATTCCAGGGTTCTCCTGCCCTCCGGCCGATGCCTGCACCCCTGATGTTGATGGCCCCGAGCCATGATGCCTCCCACGTCAAGCCTGCCGCTGCCTCCGATGCAACTGCCTGTGCCAGCACGACGGCATCCAGGCTGATGGTATCCACCGACGCCGTCGTGCACGTGCCCTGCCCGATGATGCTGTCACATCCTCCATCTGCTGGGGTCCAGTTGCTGGTGTGTCCACCCCTGCTGGACCTCCGACTCCCGACTGTGGCAGGGATGGGATCCCCACCGAGCCGGCTGCATTGGTCGGGGCAGGTCCACAGGGGGCCCTGGTGGCATCTGGGCCGGAAGACGGCATGGAGAACGACTGGTGCATAGTCTCCACAGAGGAGGAGAGGGTCGCCAAATTGGCCGACACATGTAGGAAACCCCCGACCATGGCTGTACCCAACTGGGCCACGTCGGCACGGTGCTCTTCGTGATGACGTGTGTGCTCCTCCCGGGAAGCTCGCACCTCATCACGAATTGCACCTGTGCGCAACGCGACACCAATCAGGACCTTCTCCATACGGCCAGGGTTCCCCTCGTACGCAGGTGTAGGGGAGTCAGATGACATGGACATCGCCCCTACCTGCGGACGGGCCTGGGATGGGGCATCCCTGCTGATGCATGGTGGTGCAGTCACAGTGTCAGGGACAGTGACATGCACAGGCCCCTCGTCGGCGACCTGTGCTGCCTCCTGCCCCTGCCCCTGGACTGCAACACTTGCACCAGCAGGGATGCCCCCACCAGGCCCCATGTGCGCCTCAGTAGCGGCCTTCTCCTCCTCTGTGGAAACCACCAACCTGGATGGCTCCACCCCATCTTCCGCCATTGCAAGCCCCTGTGGGGGCTCACCCACCCCTTCCGCTGCAGCCATGGGGGAATCCCTGCCGCTTTGCCCCACAGAGCCGTCTCCGCCCTCTTCTTCACGTGGCGCTATGTAGAGGGAGACATAGAACACAAGCATCAGGGTACTGTACAATGGTCCCCTAGACAGGAAGCAACAGGAGATGAGTGGCACTGTCAAAGATCACTTCCATCATGTCCCTCCACAACACATGGCTCAGTGCAGGTAAAACACATGCGGTAACAGGCATGGCGCATGCTATGGACATTAGCATACATGTCCAAGTGATTCTTGAAACATACAATGTTGTTTTGGAACTCTCATGCATCATGTGCCATGCCTATCACATGCACACACTTCACCCTAGTTTCATCCATCTGGCCTCGTACACCACAGACACAGTGGATACAAGGATGACTAGGCTGCATCAGTGAACGGGAACATTGCGACAGACATGTGTCATGCATCCCTGGCATTCACAAGTCATAGACACGCTGGTCAGACACACAGACATGGACAGCATACATGTACATGGCATCAGCACCCATCCCTCACCCATGTCCAGGAACAGAGACTGGCATGCTTTCATGTGACCATTCCGCATAGGGCAACCCATGTTGCATTTGAACACATGCACCAACCGTGTGGTTCACACATTACTGGTCTCACATGCATGATGTCCCTGCACACACACATGCATACATGGGCTATGTCACAAATACAGGCAAGTATCAGACAACCAGCACACTGCGACATGCCCTCTCTCACACAGCAATGCTTGGCCACTTACCGCTCAACTCCAGACGGGTCTGCCTCTCAAGGATCTGGCCGTGGAGCGCTGGGCCTACGCGTTCCAGGACCCTCATCTGGATGGTAATCATGCGGCCCCGGCCCCCCTCCACGAGGCGCCGGGCCTTCAAGAGGATCCTGGACCTGCAGTCATCCCAGCGCTTCTTGACATGTTGGTAGTCGAGGACTGCCACCCCCTCCGCGTTGATGGCAGTCACGATGTCCGTCCAGATCCGAGTTCGTCCTTCCTTGTTGGCGCGCTTACTTCCGAAGAGGGCATCATACTGCCCCAGGACTTGCTCCACCAGGACACCAACTTCGGTGGCACTGAAGCTGGTGCCCCTCTGCCTCTTTGGCCAGGGGGTTGCCAGTGGTGCCAGATGTTGCAGTGCCTGACATGGCAACCCCAGAGGCAGGAGTGGGTGGGCAACTGGGTCCTGGGGCTGGGTTGTGGAGCAATGGTATCCCAGTCGGGAGTCTTCTGTTCCAGCAGGGGTGGACACAGCAAATGGACCCCTGCAGATGGCTGATGTGCAGGCACCAAATGGCAGGGCACAGTGGCAGCAGGCAGGCAGGCAGGCAGGCAGCAGCAGATGGCTCGTGGGAGGCTGCTCGGGGCTCTGGGGGGCAGTAATTCGGCCTTTTGGGCAGGAGCGTGGTCTTCCGTGTGCTTACGCGTGGCCAGCTTGATACGGAGTGATTTGGCACGTGAAAATCCTGCACGTCTGCGTGTAAATCGAGGAAAGGCCCTTAGCGCGTATGCACGTCAGCATGCATATGCGATTTCATTGGACCAAAGGCCCTTAGCGCATGAGCGCGTCTGTGACGTGAGGCGCGCGGGTGTTTCCCTCATTACACGTGATGACAGAGCACACGTGGATTTCCACCAATCGCGTGTGGAACTTCCTGCGCACCCCAGAAATACACGTACCCAGGCCAATCGCGTGTACGCTCACTTCCCTCTGATTACACGCGATGACACTCGGACGTGCAGTTTTATTTCATTGGCCCAAAGGCCACCATGCGCAGCTGTGACGTCACGCGCATGGCCGTAGAGAATGACGTGTGCAAAAAAGAAGAGATACGCGTCTGAGTGTCAAAGCGCGTAATTGGTGGAAATGGCCTCATTGCGTATGCGCGTCTGTGACGTGTGTATAAAAGGTACGTGTAGAACGCCATTTCCTTGTACGTGCTTTTCGTGGAGAGCGAGTGGGTGAAATCTGTACTTCTTGTCGGTTCACACGCGATTTACTTCACAGCGTTTCCAGTTCGTACTCCCTGTTACCTCTGACAGCTTTTTCTCTTTTCCTCTTTTTTCTGGGCCTGTTTCCTCAAACAGCGTTCCCTACTACTGTTGTCGTGTCTCCTCAGACAGCGTACAATTCTTCTTTTGGCGGGGGTGTTGCCAACGTGCACACGCGCATATTTTTCATGCTTTTGTTCCTGGCGGACGGTGAGTCGCGCACGTATTTAACATCTGTGCTTGCCCCGTGTGTCGCGTACCCCTTCAGAGGTCATTCTAGGCTGCATGTGACACGCATATGTTCATTCTTGTGTTCCTGGATGCCACAGCGTAGTGCAGGTTTATTTTTCCACGCACGTGGTCTAGGAGGGGTTGCGTGCTGCTTACTTCGCTTTTTTGGGGTGCCTGTGCGTTGCGTGACCCATCATCTTTCCCCAGGGGTGACATACAGCCTTGCTAGAGCACTAGGGTACGATTACCATCTGGTACCCAACCCCTTTGACCCCCAATTGCCCAGGACAATAGTTCCCATCGACTCCCATATGCACAATAACATCAGTGCCATGGCTGGGAGGCGAGCAAGCCGTAAGGGTGGCAAAGGTGGCCGAGCCCCAAGTGGTGGCCGTGGTGGATCCGGTAGGGGACGTGGCCATGACTTGCAGGGTGCCCCTAGCCCCCCATGTGTGGAGGAGCAGTCAGGGACACCCATGCCCACCCCCCCTGGTTGAGGTTACCGTGGCTGACACCATCCATGCTCAGCCCTTGTTGGACCAGCCCACTGTGCAACCAGACCTGGCACAGGGTGACTCCATGGCTGACTTCCAGGTCAGCAGGTCTAGGCACGTGCGCCGGTGAACGTTGGTGTCATCAGGCCACGTGGATCAGGGGCAGCTAGGTCATCTGCTGCCCCGCATAGGCAGGCTGGGGAGGCTGCAGGGGCAGCTGCGGCTCCATCCACCCCACCTCTCACACACCCATCCAGGACAGTGTCGGTCCAAGTCCATCATGCTGACATTCCCCCTGACACCATCACACTTGAGATAATGCCTGCACGAACTCCCATGCTGAGTGTGCAATCCCACGCTCCTGCCCCTAGTGTCCAGAGCGGCCAAGAGGAAGAGTGCTCGTCCAGTAGAGGCTGATGCCCCAGACATGGCTACACAGTCCAGCCCGTCAAGGAAGCCCAGCTTCAATGAGGCCGAACTGAATGCACTTGTAGAGTATGTGTCCGCACATGACCGCGAAATGGTGATTGTTGCAGGATCCAAGACAACACCTGCACAACGTCAGGCACACTGGCAGACCATTGCGGACATCATAAGTGCCCTTGGAATCGTGAGGCACACAGCTAATGAATGCTACAAGCGGTGGAATGACCTGAAGCGCAGGGCAAAGAATAAGCTGGCCTCAAGTCATGCCGCAATTCTAGTGACTGGAGGTGGGTCTCCAGCAGACGACATAGAACTCACTCCACATAAGCAGGTTGCTGGGACCTACGTCACGGAGGAACAGATCCAAGGCGTGGGAGAATTCGCAGATTACGAGGCATTTCCGGTGTGTGCACATGCATGTGTGTGTCATCCATGTGCATGGTGTGTGTGTGAGGGCTTCTTTTTGGGTGCCAGGGGAGGGTGTGTGTGCCTGAGTGGTTTGGCTCACCCATGTGCCTCTTCCTAAACATTCTTGGCAACAGCATTTGGGTATAGCAGCATCCCCTCGGCCAACATTAGACATCCAGCCCAACGCACGCCAGTTGCCCTTGGAGTGTCATCTTGCCACTACACTGTTGCTTATTTACCTCTGTTCATTCAGGCAGATTGTTTGCATACCACCACTTTTACTCGGGATTTCTCAGTCCTATTGTCACATGGCTGACATGACCATGGTACAGTGTACTGGCTCAGTTTCGTGGACACGATTAGTTTGGACATGTCCCTGTGCTATAGGACCATTTTTGACTGCCAGCTGCAGGTTAAACATTTGACCCATTACAATGGAAATAACAAACTGGACTGAATGAACAATTGGTGACCTCCTCTCCCTCTTCACTTCATGGCTAGGGTACATGCCATCTGTGTGATGGCATGTGTATTTGACCTGGCAATCACTGGCCAATGTGTGATGCCACTGCTAGGCAGCATGCAGCAAATGTGTTCATCTTTCATCTTGGTGTCATCAATGTGTGCCATCTGACTCCCAATCGCACGCAGTGACGGTGCATGCAGGGGAGTGTTTTAGTTATGTGGGACATGTGTCAATCAAGTACTGTTTCTGTAGCCTCTCATCCCTCATTGTGTGCCATAGTGCTAATGCCTGTTTCCATTTGTTTTCTTTTATGTCTTTGCAGGGGAAGACGCACCTGATACTGCTGGGGTTGTGGAGATGGTGCAGACCCAGGAGGGGTCTGAGGGCCGACCGACCACCAGTGAGGGACGTGGTGTGGTGGTGGGTGAGAACCCACAACTGCTGCAGGTCGTGCTCTCAAGGGGTGTCTCTGGCTGCACCTCCCCCGAGCTGTACTCAGGTGTCGATTCGGGTGATGAGACCTACGTGCCATCGCAGGTGAGTGTTCCTGGGAGGGATTCTGTTCTGTCCGACCCCCACCTGCACCAGGGTTAGAACCCTCAATGGGAATGTCAGTGTTGGCAGGTACGCCTTTGGTGGTTACGGATGCACGGTCACACTCCGCGACATCTGATCCTGTTCCTGGGCCAGCAGATCAGAGGGGGAATGCATTCCTGCAGCCTCAGGCAGTGCCGGCACAGCAAGGCGCAGTTCGCCTTGCCCCAGACAGGTGTGGTGCCCGCCGACGTGGTGGCCGTACGCCACCTGGCAATACCGCATGGGAGCAATCCATTTACGGTATGGCAACCCAACAGGCAGCATCATCAGAGATGATGGCTCAGGCCATGGATAGGGTGGCCACTTCCATTGTCCCCCCCGAAAGGCTGATGGAGCGACTACAGCAGGCAACTGACTCCATCTGCCAGTCACACAGGGAGGACATGTTGGCGTCCGACAGGGACAGGCGGGCGGCACTGGCGACTCTGCAAGAAGCCATCTCCATAGAGTCCCAGGGCCACAGGGAAGCCCTGAGGCAGGAACTCCTGCACCTCAGGACGACTCTTGTTGAGCTTGAGGCTTCAACGAACCGAAGGACAGAACAGCAGCTGGAGCGTCTCACCCGTACGCTCTCAGCTGAGATGCAGGCAACTAGGGCGGAGGTCCGGGCATCCCGTGAGTTGTTGCATGAGGACCTCCGCACACTTATCCTCCAGAATGAGACCTACCACACCCGCATGCTTGCAGCCATGGAGGAACAGACTGGGGCTTTGCGTGGGCTGCCTCCCATAGTGCCACCACCTCCGGATGCAGCTGCAGAGGGTGAGGATAGTGACAGCAGTGATACTCACACAATAGGGTAGCCGTGTAGGCCATGAGCCCATGGAGGTGGGTGGGTTTTGGTGTGCACCCTGACTCAGACCTCCTGGGTGGCCTCCCCAACCCCCCCGGGCCCATTAATGGCCATTTTTGATTTTTTTTTTTTTTTTTTTGTGGGACAGTGTGTTGCCTTGTGTGGCTCCCGTGGGCATACGCTGCATTGTGGCTGGGCACATGCAGGCTTGTCATGGATTTGGTTCAGATGCTTGGGTTTTTGTCACACACACCCCTCCTGCTTCCCGTTTCCATGGGCTTGCAAAGGGTGTGCCCAAGTGACATTGACGTACATGGTGACATTGGACTCCCATGAGCTGTGTGGGCAGTCTGTAGTCAATACTGTGTATACATTCATAGTGCATATTGTTGTTGTATTGTACACTGCGTGGTGTATTGATATGTGCCTCTGCATCCATCTCATCCTCCATATTTGCAGGTCCATTCCTCATGTCTTCACAATGCGGTTCACCTTGGAACTGGAGTCCATGTTGTAAGCAGTGCACCTACACTCTTGCGTGGCGCTAACACTGTATACTTGGAAGTGTTCTGAGGGCTGTCATCATCACGTGGTGAGGCTAGCTAATTTTTAAGTCTGTAATGTCATGTTTAAGGTAGGTTGGAGGTTGTGTTGGTGATTGGTATTCTTGGTAAGTATTTGGTAATGTGGGTTGTAGGTCCTGCATTACTGTGAGCATTTCATGTGTGGACATGTTTCCATTAGGGACACTGTAGCTGCTGAGACTTGGGGCATGTTGTGGGGATTAATTTCTTACCTCTCACATTGCATGACATGCCATGGTGTGTTGTGTGGCTGTGCCGGGGAGGGGGTGGGTGACATGGCACTGTTTTCATGTAGTATTTTGCGAGTGGGTATTCATTATGCAGCATGGAAGTGTCTTTTCATGACACTGCATTGGTGGTGTTTGTGTAGGTAGGGATGCACACATTGTGACACTTCCACATGAACAATCTCAGGCTGCTATGCTTCTGACAGTTGACAGTCCCTTTGTTCGTCTTAATTGTCAGGTCGAGTCATCATTGCTTATCAGATGGTATGTGCCAGGCCTGTGTGCACTCCACTGGGGTGTGATTTCTATGTGAAGTAATAAGCCACCAGCTGCGTACGGGCTGCCTCACCCCGTGCCCTCTCCCCTCCCATGCGCAGCGGCCGTGCATGTGGTTGGGGATGTGAGGGCACCACCATGTCCACAGCCAGGCCCGGGCGTGTTGCAATATTGTGCAGGACACATGCTGCCACTATGATCCTGCACACTACTTGGGGCGCATACAACAGCTGCCCGCCAGAACGGTCAAGGGAGCGAAAGCGTGACTTTAGCACTCCGAATGTGCGCTCCACTATGCCCCGGGTTGCAATATGGGCTGTGTTGTATCTTACCTCTGGAGGCGTGATGGGGTTCCGAATTGGCGTCATCATGTGGGTGCTCAGAGGGTAGGCACTGTCCCCTGGTGAGGAGGTGATGGGTATCATTAGTGGGGTAGTGACATAACTCTGCATCTGACATGCATGCATGTGCAGTGGCATTCATACTCACCAAGCAGCCATGTATCGCCATGCCGCCCAGCTTCTAGGTCTCGGCTTAGGGTAGACATTCGGTAAATTAAGCTGTCGTGGGTGGACCCTGGATAGTTGGCATATACTGAGGTGATGATTCCCTTAGCATTCCATACTACCTGCACGTTGATGGAATGCCAGTGCTTGCAGTTCCTATAGATGTGCTCAGATGCCCTGGGGGGACGTAGTGCCACATGGGTGCAGTCAATGGCACCTAGCACTTTTGGGAATTGTGCCACACCGTAGAAATCGAGGGTGGCAGCCTGCCATTCTGCAGGTGTCCTGGGCAGGTATATGTGCCTACGGACTGATGGGCGTGCAGTGATGATGTTCAAGACCTGGTGTAGGCAGCGTGACTGCATGGCCTATGACACCCCACCCAATATGGCACTTGTCCGCTGAAATGATCCTGTGGCCAAGAAGTGCAGTACAATGAGGACCTTCTCCTGGGGGCTGAGTGCTTGGGAGCACAGGGTGGGTGATGTGAGGTCATCCTCCCACTCACTGACCAGGTCCAGTATTATGTGTGGGGGAAACCTGTACCTCCCATACACCTGGTCATCAGACATCCCAAAAAGGCTGGTTCTGGGAGTGAAAATTCGGGCCCTCACTATCCTCCTCCTCCTCCTTTGGTAACCCACGGCCACTGCTGCTAGGAATGGTATATTCATCCTGGCTTATGAGCTTGTTTGTTGTTTGCGCGCACTTTTATGCTGCGCGGGTCGACGTACACCTGCTTCATGCTGGCGTACGTGTCTCAGGATTGGGCCATTTTTCGGGAAATGTCGTAGGCGAACGTGTGAATCTTCCCGCCCATCCCAGGAATACACGTAGCACGCTCTCACAGGCACAGTCGCGGGTAAATATTCTCGCCCACCCCTGGAATACATGTAACCCACTCTCACAGGCCCAATCGCGTGTGGAACTTCCCGCGCACCCCGAAGTACACGTACCCAGGCTAATCGCGTGTGGAAATTCCCGTGCACCCCGAAGTACATGTACCCAGGCAAATCGCACGGCTGGGGGGTGGGGGTGGTGGGGGACATGAGTGGGGGCCTGGTGGAGGCTGCCCCTGCACTGCTGGGAGGTGGGGGTGCAGGTGGACATGAGTGGGGGCCTGGTGGAGGGTGCCCCTGGTGGCTGGGGGGTGGGGGTAATGGGGGACATGAGTGGGGGCCTGGTGGAGGGTGCCCCTGGTGGCTGGGGGGTGGGGGTGCCGGGAGACATGAGTGGGGGCCTGGTGGAGGCTGCCCCTGCACTGCTGGGGGGTGGGGGTGGTGGGAGACATGAGTGGGGGCCTGTTGGAGGCTGCCCCTGCACTGCTGTGGGGTGGGGGGGTGGTAGACATGAGTGGGGGCCTGGTGGAGGCTGCCCCTGCACTGCTGGGGGTGGGGGTAATGGGGGACATGAGTGGGGGCCTGGTGGAGGCTGCCCCTGCACTGCTGGGGGGTGGGGGTGGTGGGAGACATGAGTGGGGGCCTGGTGGAAGCTGCCCCTGAACTGCTGGGGGCTGGGGGGTAATAGGGGACATGAGTGGGGGCCTGGTGGAGGCTGCCCCTGGTGGCTGGGGGGTGGGGGTAATAGGGGACATGAGTGGGGGCCTGGTGGAGGCTGCCCCTGGGGGCTGGGGGGTGGGGGTGCAGGGGGACATGAGTGGGGGCCTGGTGGAGGCTGCCCCTGCACTGCTGGGGGGTGGGGGTGGTGGGGGACATGAGTGGGGGCCTGGTGGAGGCTGCCCATGGTGGCTGGGGGGTGGGGGTAATAGGGGACATGAGTGGGGGCCTGGTTGAGGCTGCCCCTGGTGGCTGGGGGGTGGGGGTAATAGGGGACATGAGTGGGGGCCTGGTGGTGGCTGCCCCTGGTGGCTGGGGGGTGGGGGTGGTGGTAGACATGAGTGGGGGCCTGGTGGAGGGTGCCCCTGGTGGCTGGGGGTGGGGGTGGGGGTGAGGGTGGTGGGAGACATGAGTGGGGGCCTGGTGGAGGCTGCCCCTGCACTGCTGGGGTGTGGGGGTGGCGGGAGACATGGTTGGGGGCCTGGAGGAGGCTGCCCCTGCACTGCTGGGGGGTGGGGGTAATAGGGGACATGAGTGGGGGCCTGGTGGAGGCTGCCCCTGGTGGCTGGGGGGTGGGGGTAATAAGGGACGTGAGTGGGGGCCTGGTGGAGGCTGCCCCTGGTGGCTGGGGGGTGGGGGTGCAGGGGGACATGAGTGGGGGCCTGGTGGAGGCTGCCCCTGGTGGCTGGGGGGTGGGGGTGGTGGGGGACATGAGTGGGGGCCTGGTGGAGGCTGCCCCTGGTGGCTGGGGGGTGGGGGTAATAGCGGACATGAGTGGGGGCCTGGTGGAGGCTGCCCCTGGTGGCTGGGGGGTGGGGGTAATAGGGGACATGAGGGGGGCCTGGTGGAGGCTGCCCCTGGTGGCTGGGGGGTGGGGGTAATAGGAGACATAAGTGGGGGCCTGGTGGAGGCTGCCCCTGGTGGCTGGGGGGTGGGGGTAATAGGGGACATGAGTGGGGGCCTGGTGGAGGCTGCCCCTGGTGGGTAGGGGGTGGGGGTGGTGGGAGACATGAGTGGGGGCCTGGTGGAGGCTGCCCCTGCACTGCTGGGCGGTGGGGGTAATAGGGGACATGAGTGGGGGCCTGGTGGAGGCTGCCCCTGCACTGCTGGGGGTTGGGGGTAATAGGGGACATGAGTGGGGGCCTGGTGGAGGCTGCCCCTGGTGGCTGGGGAGTGGGGGTAATAGGGGACATGAGTGGGGGCCTGGTGGAGGCTGCCCCTGGTGGCTGGGGGGTGAGGGTGCAGGGGGACATGAGTGGGGGCTTGGTGGAGGCTGCCCCTGCACTGCTGGGGCATGGGGGTGGTGGGGGACATGAGTGGGGGCGTGGTGGAGGCGGCCCCTGGTGGCTGGGGGGTGAGAGTAATAGGGGACATGAGTGGGGGCCTGGTGGAGGCTGCCCCTGGTGGCTGGGGGGTGGGGGTAATAGGGGACATGAGTGGGGGCCTGGTGGTGGCTGTCCCTGGTGGCTGGGGGGTGGGGATGGTGGGAGACATGCGTGGGGGCCTGGTGGAGGCTGCCCCTGGTGGCTGGGGGGTGGGGCTGGTGGTAGACATGAGTGGGGGCCTGGTGGAGGCTGCCCCTGCACTGCTGGGGTGTGGGGGTGGTGGGAGACATGAGTGGGGGCCTGGTGGAGGCTGCCCCTGCACTGCTGGGGGGTGGGGGTGGTGGGAGACATGAGTGGGGGCCTGGTGGAGGCTGCCCCTGGTGGCTGGGGGGTGGGGGTGGTGGGAGACATGAGTGGGGGCCTGGTGGAGGCTGCCCCTGCACTGCTGGGGGGTGGGGGTAATAGGGGACATGAGTGGGAGCCTGGTGGAGGCTGCCCCTGGTGGCTGGGGGTTGGGGTAATAGGGGACATGAGTGGGGGCCTGGTGGAGGATGCCCCTGGTGGCTGGGGGGTGGGGGTGGTGGGAGACATGTGTTGGTGATCAGTAGTGCAAGGTGACATGTGGGTTGGCTGGTGGGCATGGCCATGGTGGATGGGTTGCCTTTGGGACATGAGCAGGGGTGCAGGGTGGTACCCTGTGGTGTGGGCTGCCTGCAGGGGCCGTTGAGGGTGTAGAGGGAACACCTGGGGGGACCCACATGGCCAAATCACGTGTAGCATTCCCCGGCACCACCGAAATACACGTACCCTGCAGAAATCGCGTGTGAATCTTCCGCGCACATCGGAATACACGTACCCAGGCCAATCGCGTGTGGAACTTCCCACGCACCCCCACCTAGCCAGGCCAATCACGTGTGGAACTTCCCGCGCACCCCGTAGTACACGTACCCAGGCCAATCGCGTGTGGAACGTACCACGCACCCCCACCTACCCGGGCCATTTGCGTGTGGAACTTCACGCGCACCCCGAAGTACACGTACCCAGGCTAATCGCGTGTGGAACCTCCCGCGCACCCAGGAACACGCGCACACGCTATTTTTCACACAGCGGGTGTCCGTGTTTGTCGGTGCCCCTTTGCACCTCATTTGTCCTAGAGGGCCACTGTATGGGCCATTCATCATGGCTGTATATGGGTTCTTTTTGTTAGCGCACATTTTGGCACACATTTTTTTCAGTCACAGGGGTGCTACCGCCTGCTTTCTTGTGGCGTACTTGTTTGGCCCTGTGCACGTCTTTGACCGTGCGCTGGTTTGCCCTATTCGATTCCATGAATACGGGTTGTAGGCGAGCGTGTGGGTGTTCCGCGCACTTGTCTCCTGTACTTCCCCCGTGACGCCCATATTTTCACGCGTTGTTCCCCATTCCTAGTGTTACGCCCCGTGTTCCGCCTACTTTTGTGATGTGCGCCACGCTATGTGCGATTTTGCAGTGGCCGTGGCACACGCTGTTGGATGACCTGTGCGCCGGCGTGCGCGGCGCACATTTTTAGCGCACATCCAATGTTTTTCTCGCGCACGGACTTCCATGAATCGCTGTGCGCTGCTTTTCCTGCGATTTTCGCACTTGCACTGCGATTTTCGCACTTGCACTGCGATTTGCACGTTTTGGCACCTCTGCGCGAGAATTTTCGGCGCACATTAATTCCATGAATCGACCCCAATATTGGAATATCTTTCTTGGAGAAAGGAAGACACCCAATCAGAATCATATGAGCAATTTCCTGATAGTTCCAGTGCCTCCCGAAGCTTCCGATATCCAACAAATCGAAAACTGCCGAGAGGTCCCAGAGAATCAGTAAGCCTGACTTGCCTTTGTCCAGTATGGCCAGCATTTCAGATTGGAGGTCTAACAGAGCAGATTCTGTACTGTGGGTTCCTCTGAAGCCTGACTGTTGTGGGTGGAGAAGGTTGTTTCTATCTACATAGCTCTGCAGTTGTTCGGTAGCAATCTTATCAAGAACTTTCAAAAGGAAGTTGCAGTTCGTAATTGGCCTAAGATTAGAAGGGTCCTGTTGGTTTAATTCTGTTTTTTTTGGGAGGGTGTTTCTGTAACTGTTTTTATGATAGCCGGTACACTGCGGTCTCTGAAGGAGGCATTAACCATCCTTCTGAGAAATGGGGTGAACACCTGCATGTTTTCGAATATTAATTTGGAAGTTAACACATTTTCGGGGCAGGATGTACAATTCATATTAGTCAATGTTTTTTCCATGTCTTCCATGGATATTGGGACGAATAGGAATTTTGAGTTAGATGATTTTGTGAATTCCTCTTGTAAGGGAGCCAGAAGGGTGGGCTGATATTCTTGCAGTTAGTTATGTTTTCTCGAGCGTTAGAGATTTTATTAAAGAAGGCAGTTTGGACTTTTTCACAGTCCTCGTCTGAAGGGTGGAATGGTGAGGAGAGGGATTTCGGTTTTTCGAGTGATTTTAGTATTTGGAATCATTTCCCTGTGGTGTTTGTAGTGGTTCTTTTTAAGTTCTGTGAGTTTTGTCCTGTAGATGATTTCAGTGTCCTTCCAATTCTTTTTGTTTATCTCCGTTGGGTCTTTTAACCATTTCCTTTCTAATTTCCTTTTATTTCTTTTGAGTCTTAATGTTTCTTCATTAAACTAATGTTGGTGGTTAATGTTTGGTCTACTTTTTTTCTCTTTTTTGGGACGTGGAGGTTGAATATTTCTTGGAAGCATCTATTGTAAGTCTGCACAATTTTTTCGCATGTGTCTTCATCGGATGTGGTGTTCATTATGAGGTCTATTCCCTTTGATAGTATTAAGGGTGTGATTTTTTGAAAATGTCTGCCTTGAACAGATTTGGGTATGTTATTTGGTTTATCGACCAAATACATGGGTACATTGTTGTTTCTGTCATATTGACGTTATAGGTAATAGTCCAATCTAATTGGTTTGCTGAGGTAGATGTAGGCTCCTTGTTTATTACCTTGTAGGCGCAATTTTGTATATCAGTCTCTAGGTTGATGGCTTCTTTGTCTAAGGTGTTGCCCCGCCACCTATTGATGTCACCGAGGAGCATAGTGCCTGTGTTAGTGGTTTTAAGGTTGTTTAGTATTTGGGTCAGTTCTTCATTAACCTCTTAAGTTCCATTGAGGTTCCCCCCCAGAGCCAATGGCTTTTTTTTAAAATCGCAGTATTCACCGCCCAAACCCGCCAACATTTCCCCCCCTCATTACCCCTTAAGTGCCACCGACGAGCCGGCTCGTCGGTGGCAACCTGGAGCGGTTTTTACCGACGAGCCGGCTCGTCGCTGGCATTTAAAGGGTTAAACTCTGTGACCAACGAGAGTGGTCTGTATACCACTATGATGATTATGTATCTTGTGTGAGTAAAAGAGAAATTCAGATGCAGTATTTCGCATCCTGTGCATTCTATGGGGACAGGGAATAGTTTAAGGTTCTGTCTGGCTATAATAGCCACACCATCTCTTTTTCCAGATTCCCAGTTTTTAAAGTAAATAGTGTATTCTCAGGGGACTGCTATGTCAATGCTAGCTCCCATTGGTTCGTGCAACTATGTCTCAGTGAGTAGGATGTCCAGGTTGTCTTCAATGATATAATCGTGAATTTCTTGGGCATGCCTATTTAATGATCTTTTATTTAGCAATGCGATTTTCAATTGTGGCAAAGTATTGGGGTTTTCTGAGCTGCTTTGTTCAGTTGTGTTCTCCTTTGAGAGGTCTGGTTTTGTTTCCAATTGTTCAGTATTGGCTGCCTCTGCTGTTGTCTTTGATGTTAGATGTTTTGGACAAATGATATCAATTGAGGGTGTGCCTAGGTCAAAAATATCGTCTTTAGTATTTATGTAAGATTGAGCTGTTAGCTGGTTTTGTATGAGCTTTCTCTATGGGCTAATAGTTGGATTACATTTTGGTACCCCACACCTAAGTGGGAGATATACCCACTATTGGAGGTAAAGCAGGGTTTTTCGACGAAACGCCAGTGTTTGCCATGGACTGGCATAGACTGGCTTGACGCAGAAGTGCCGGCGCTGAAGCACCTGACATATCCCTAAATGCGTCGTAGGATTTCTGGGAACACGTAAAGGTAAGTGAAAGTATTAGTGTTGGATTCTGGTTTAGAAGCACGGGATATCTCCTCCAACAAGCACCGAGGGTAAACTGATGCAATCAGTGAGGTTCTTTACAATGATAATGCCCAAGCAATGTCAATGGCACAAAAGTAATGCAGTTACCACAAATAACAATGATTTCACTAATTAACTATTATGCAAGTATCGTCTGGCAACAGTAGTTAATGACTTCATCTAAGTTCAAGGGAACGTCAAACTACACTGTCCTAACAGAAGTACCAAAATACTCGGAGCAGTCGAATATGGCACGCTGAGTATCCGTTGTCAACTTCTTTGCTGCCTACAGCAAACTAACCTTGGGTTGATTATGATTCCAAGGGGTTAAATGCCTATACGCCGGGACTGGCGCAGACTGGCTTGACGTGGAAGAGCCGGCGCTGAAGCGCCTGACGTATCCCTAAATGCGTCGTAGGATTTCTGGGAACTGTAGTTCCAGAACAGTGATTCCTCACTGCACCCGTCCAAGCCTGGATGGGGAGGTGGTCCCTTGGGCAGCGCAGAACACAAAAAGGTAAGTGAAAGTAGTATTGTTGGATTCTGGTTTACAAACAAGAGATGCTGGAGTTTATATCTCAACCACAGAGGGAAAACTGCTGCAATCAGTGAGGTACTTTACAATAATAATGCCTAAGCAATATCGATGGAACAAATGTAACGCAGTTACCACAAATAACAATGATTTCACTAATTAACTATTATGCAAGAAGCATCTGGCAACAGTAGTTAATAACTCAGTTCATCATCTAAGTGCAAGCGAACTTCAAATTACACTGTCCTAACCGAAATACCGAAATACTCTGAGCAGTCGAATATAGCGCGCTAAGTATCCGTTGTCAACTTCTTGGCTGCCAACAGCAAACTAACCTTTGGAACGTGTGTTTAATTTATGTATGTTTCAGACCTTTGAACAATTATGGGCATTAGTATCCAGCGAGGGTCAATGAGCTTTTTACAAGCAAGCTCATTGGTCCTCGTCGGGGCATTACCCAGCCGGCAAGGCTCCCTCACTGCCGAAGTGTCTTGTCCCTTCTCCCTGTTCCATGGCAGCCATTTTCTTTGTTTATTTTTTTTACATTTATTTCAATGGCCGACATGGAAAAGGAGAAGAGACTGCTTGTAGTCCCTTCTCCAAATCCCTACCGGCCATTTATTTTGCTTTTTTTCTCAATCGCAGCGTTGTTTCTCAACTGGAGGAAAATAATTGCAATTAGTACCCCAGTATGACGTGCCGGAGTACTAATGGTAATATGACCCTTGGAGGGAGGCCATTACAAGTCGGGTAATGCCCCGGGGCTCCATTAAAGCCCTTTGTTCGCCCTGGCTTCCAACTATGGCCCCGGGGCATTACCGACCTGTAATGGCCCCCCTCCTCGGGTCATATTGCCTAATTAAAATTTTGCTACCTGCATTATTCGTATTTGTCTATTCCTTTAAAGCTGTCATCATATGGATTCCATGAAATAAGTCCTTAACTCTGAATTGAGTCTTGAAAGGGGTTGGTAGACCTTTTGCATTTGGAAATTAGTTTTAACAATTGATATCGAAAAGTACCTCTTTTACTCCCTGACGTGAACAGCCCAGTCCCTTTTAGTCCTAAACAAGAAAATCCTACTTTTGGCATTTCTGTCAGAAAGCACAGTAATTTATTAAGTAAAGGGCTTAGGGCACAAGAGAAGGGTTTTAAGATCACTACTCCTCTCTATTGCTAGATTACTTCTACGTCAAAAGTACAATTGGTTCATTTCATATTTAAAAAAAACTCTTAATTTTTGTGGAAGTAAGGACATGGCGGATGCCTTAAAGAGTAATGATTCCTGGAATTGTGGAGCTGTGGTGTCTAAAGCATGTTGGGATACAAATGGAGTGCATGTGATTCCAATATCAGAAGAGCTGTGTGTAAATTATGTTAGGGGTACATTTTGTAAAACCTTTAGTAGCAGAGATTGTATTAAATTAACAGATTTGGGAACCAAGTAGGAGAAATTTACTGTTAATGATATTTGATAGGTTATCATTAAAAGATTGAAAATGCCTGGCCCGGACAGTCTAATTAGTTTGGTACCAAAAGCCCTTGCTTAGATTGCAGTATAGATGGGCATTAAAGGCTGAAAGTTGATGGTCCTATTCCTACAAACCTCAACTCCTGTTAAAACGGAGAACAAACCATTTCTATAAAAGTTGCTATGTCAGTTGCACTAGAAGAACAAAAGGGGGGTCTGTGAACGTGCCCAGCCCCAGTCAAAATGAAAACATAAAAATAAATAATGTACCAATAAAAGTAGAAAATGAAAGATATGGAATGATGGGGTAGACCATGAGGACTTTTCCTCTTTAAAACGATAAGGAAGGACATATTCTTTTGGCTTTCCCTTCACAACATCACCCATATACCCCTACCCTAGTGTTTCATATTTGTTTTTAGCTCCTAGTGGACTTTGGTTAGGGTGCCTTCCTTCTCTTATTGACACCATAATTGGATTCTCCAAATGTGGACTGTACATTCACAGAAATTGCTGAGCTTGGACATTTGGCCTCCCCTGGGTGACTGGTGAAAGGTCGCTGAACTTGAGACAGTGGATTGCACCAGTCTGAACCAGCTCTAACAATGAACTGCACATCAGGACAGGAATTACGTGAGGAGGTAGAGGCCCTATGGGCCCGTCTGAGGAGAATGGGACCGGAAGTATGTTTGTGCCCCCATGTTCACCCACAAGAGCTTCACCTTGTGACATCAAATGGACATGAACATTGAAGGCAAACTAGTTTCTCGGGACCATAAAAACATTTGCCCACTTAGGATTTCTCAAAAGTCGAGCATCTGAAAATGAAGGAAAGGAGCAGTCCTGGAGAGTGGGGCAGGTTACTTGTTTGTAAATGGGTTAATGGCTAGGATGCTGTCTGTTTATCTTGCAAGTCAAATGTGAATAAACCTTTTTCCTAATCATAACCTGGAAATTAACACTGTTCTTTTTTGACATTCACAGGGTGAATTTACTAAATCAATTACAAGATGTGGGTTGTGGCATGGTTGCATTTTAGTCCCATGCATTTTTCATCTATATATTTAAGACCTTCAATCTGCTTCTCACAAGATTTTAAATTGCCCTCCTAGACTGGGAATGGGCCCTTTTCCATGGCTAGAGTATATGCAGATGACATTTTCATCATTGCTAAGAATCTCATCAGTTTTCAATGTAGTGTGATGAATCATATGCAGTCATCACTGAACCCCAGTCTAAACTCTCCTCCCATGTGGCCAGGCGAAGGCAGCTGCTACCTGATCCTGACCCTGGGGTTGGTATCATGAGGGAGGATCACATGAGAGGAGATGGCTGTCTGGGAGATGTGGTGATTCCATTAGGAGGGAAGCAATATTCACCCTTTCTCTGTGAGGAAGACCCTATAATTCCAAACATCTTGATGGCATGTTGTCAATATTCAAATCCCTCCAGTTGTCAAACCTTAAAATCCCTCCTTGTCAGACAGCCTAAAGAGGATGCCATTTACGCTTCATATGTGCCTAACACCAACTTAACATCTTCTGTCTCTGATGTTTCTGATTTAAACAGAAAAGTAACATTAAAGGGTTGGAAACTTGTTTAGACTCCAACTCCATAAAGCCTCAAGGACTCAGACGAGGAACAGGAGGAACGAGTCAAAGTGTATTGAAAGGAACTTCCAATTGAACGTGCAGACTAGTTGTTATACTTGCAAACAGCTGCGCTGAGGATTTTAAACTTGATGAACATCTTCAATGGAAGAGAGGAGGGCTGCACAGCAAAAGGAGCAGGAAGCATGACCCACAGCAGAAGGAGAGACAAAGACGCGCCGTGCTGAGAGAGCAAGGGGTTTGCAGGAAGCCACCTAGAGGCCTGCTTCCCTGTTGAAATGGAAAACTGGTCAAAGTACAGCCGGAGGACTGTTGGAAGGCTGTAGGGGTGGCAGCCCTTTGAGACTGCCTCGGTTCCATTGGTGAGGAGTGGTGAAGCCGACAAGGCAACCGGATGAGGGTCAAAGAGCTTTGTCAAAGCTACGCATTGCACCTGTTAGACCAGAGAAGTCAGGGGTCCCAGTGTATGTCAGCAACCGTACAAACAATTGCATCATTTTGAATACCAACCCGATAGACTGGAAAGGCAAAGATTGTACAAGTCCCCTTATATGAAATGTCAATTTGGGGAAAGTTGGAACAAACATTGCCACCAGCCAAAAGATATTAATGAAGAAGATGAATGGCAAAGATTGTACAAGTCTCCTTTTATGAAACATCAATTTAAGGAACATGGTAAAAAGCTTTGCCACAAGCCAAACAATATTAATGAAGAAGTTAAAAGGCAAAGGTTGCACAAATCTCCTTATCTGAAATATCAAATTGGGAAAATTTGGAAAGAGCATTGCATCAAGCCGGAAGATACTAGGGAAGAGGTTGACAGAAAGAACTTGAACAAATATCCATATATGAGATGCCAATATGGGGGAAGTTGGAAGAAGTAATACTTCTCAAAAGATGTAAATAGTGAAGGAGTGCAACTGTGCTATATTTAGAAAGAGAGTGAACATTGTCGAAAGGCCTGGTGAAAAAAAACCTCAGGCAGAAAATGCTTTTTGGAGAAAGATACCTGGGAGGAGAGTAAACCAGGGTATATGCAGGATCCAGCAGGGGAGGTTTTCTGGCAGGGGAGTATACCAGGTAATCCATAATGTTTATGAAAGAAAGAGACACAGTGAAAGATACCTGGCAGGAGAGTATACCAGGATAACTAAAGATACAATTAAAGAATTCCTGGCAGGGTAGTATACCAGGAAACCATTCTCAGAACAGCAGTGTGAAAGATACATTTTTGCCATCATGTCATTTGTGAAAAAGTTGTGAACAATAGACATTATTTCATCCTTTAAAGCTAAAGAGACTTATTTTGCTATTTTCCAAAACATTGTTTTGGGAAAAGATTTTTCTACTATTTCTGAGGAATGATTGTTTGGGAAAAGACACTTTTTGCCATCCTTAAGAAAGTGCTTTATGTGAAAGGGAGATTTCAGCCATCCTTTAGAACTCAGACTTTACGAGACATTTCAGCCATCCTTAAAAAACAGACTTTAAAAAAACACTGTGGTTATCATACCTGAGATAATCCAGGAGAAGGGAACCCCTCCTGGATGCAAGAATTATTTATTGAATGTTCCTACTTATTTCATATGCACTTTATATTAAGTAACATTCAGAACATTTGCCTTGCATCTTTGATTGTTTAAGTCTGAGGGTCAGATATAGTTTGGACACAAGGACTGTTTTCATAATTATGATGACAAGACTCGGACTGATCTTTAGCTTTAGTTTCCTAGCTAGGGAAACTCATTTCAGGATAGGGACAGAAATGCCTCTATCCAACCCTTTTGAGTTAATAAAATGTCTGATGTTGAATACATTACAACTTTATGTCCGTGTCTCATTTCTGACCCCTCACTTTAGGCATAATGCTATTTGACATCACTTGGATGAAAACTCCTTGGCGATTATCCTTGAAAAAAATGTAAACTATGAGGCTTGGTGGGAACAACAATTCACCTGGTTCCTAGAAAAGAAAACTAAGGAGGAGGCCCAGAATTGTATTCATTTAGGTTTCAACTTCACAAATAGAAAATTGGACTATGATACAAATGGCCGGATGTTCATTAAACGTTGTCCTGCCATGGAACAGATTAAACAACTAGATAATAAGTATGGTGTGAATTAAGGCATTCAAATTAAAGAAGTAACCAATAGTGTCCTACGTAATAGAGGTCTTCACCTTTGTAATGCTTCATTTGCTTAATGAATTAAAAAGTAATATTTTAAGATCTTTATTATGTCTATCCCCTTCCATCATGGTGTTAGTTATCAGTGCTGAAATGGCATTGCAATAATTATTTCTGTTTCCATGGCATACATAAACTTTGCAGGTCTAATGTCATTGTACTGCATTTTAGAAAGTGATGTTTAATAAGAAAAACATACCATTGTATCACTTGTTATGGTATAAAGTAACATTTGTGTCATTTTAAGGGTTCTTATAAAAACAGTTTAATGGGAGCAAGGCGGGGATTGCGCTCATTTTAGTAAATTCTCTAGTCTGAGGGAACATGTGAATGTTTTCCCATAATATGGGGAATTACAAATCTGCAGCTCAAAGTAAAGAAATTGTGAGAGCATTTATGAAATTCGGTTTCATTCAATGTCCACTAATAAGGGTGAAGGTCCACATGCTAAAATTCCTCATGATCAGCACTTTTGGTGTTTTTTTAAGAACTCCTTAATGATTGAAAGATTGAGGCATTGGTGTGGCATTCAATAGTTTGAAAGTTTCTTTTTTCAGTAGATGGGACATCTATTCAATAGGCCAGTGGTGGGAGTGTAGGGTTGCAGGTTGCTTTGTCTTGACTGTATATTATCCAGTGTGCATGTCTTCTGCATGTAAAGTATAGCAGAGCCCTCAACTATAGACAGTTTTCCATAGGGTTTGATATACTATTTATAATACCCATTCCCCCTCTTGCACTGCAACCCATAGAATACAGGTAAGCCCCACAAATATTCGGCCCAGCTGTCACATAGTCACTGACATAGCAGCAATCTATGCCCCTGAATACAATGCTCTGCAGGATTATGTTTTAAATGTGCCATCTCTGCTAAGAATTGAAAAATCACCTAATTCTCTTTACTATTCACATACATTTTAATGCCGTTTTGATTTACATGCTTGCACAGATGGCGGTACTGCATCCTCCCTGTCTTCGTCGATCTGGGAAGTACAACAGGTTTGTCCCTATACGGTAGACTGCCATGCCCACTTCAAGGTCATATATGATGTCTGTATGGGCTCCCAGAGCTTTCAAAAAGACCAGTATGTGACAATGATTCATATCGAATGCCTATTGGAAAAACTTGTGATCACACTAACTGAACAGAATGTCTCTAAACGGGATAACAATGCAGTACCCATAGAGTTCATGCAAGACGAGAACGTTATTGACATGGAGACATTACAGGTTGGGTTGGAGGAGTCAAGTGAAATAAAGAAAAAAACTCCCTTAAGCACAAACAAGTCTGTCACAATGTGCATCGAGGAAAACAATCAAACGAGCCATAACGGGTCCCCTTTAGCATCAATAATTCTATCTAGATCACCCACAGACCAGAAAACCAAAACAGTGAAAGGGAAAAAGAAAAGATCACAGAAAAAGAAAGTGGCAAAAGGGATTAGCAAGCACCTAAAAACATCATCCAAATACTGAACCTCTGGATAAGTTATTTATGGTGATTGATGAAACCACACAACAACCCTCTAAAACACAGGGGTTCTCGAGGAGAGGTAAAAAGAAAAAGCTTGCTAAAAAGAGAGGACGTAAGCTGGGTAACAACCTCGATGGCTGGCTGATACAGAGTACGTTGAATTCCCTAATGACTCAAAAGAATAATGAGCAGCAAGATGGAGTGGCTACTTGTCGCATTTCGCAGGCCAGTTTTAACACGGAATTAGAAGTGGGGAATTACTTCTCCTCATCCCATGTGAGTGAAGTGAGTGAAGAACTGGTCATAGATAGTGCTCCATCGCCTACACATCTGACATCTACCAAACCTGGGTATAAATCATTTAAGGAAGATTGTCCAGAGCTTACACAAGGCAGAAGCGAAAACAATAACAGTAATTGCCTCATAATTCGGGACATTTCTGAGTCTGAAGAAGACTGAGCCATTAATAGACAACATGTGCTGTTTATATTAATCCTGCTAGCAGAACCGGGTGCCATTTCAACCGAGGATATTGAAGACGTCCACATAGTGGACCCTTCCTATCACAGGAGGTTGTTAATCCATTACTATTCAACTAAAGTAGTGTCGTTCATACTGTCGCACCTAGTCACCTTCTTATAGATGTGCATGATCTATCCTCGGGTAGTTCTGTAAATCATAAGTGGTCAGAATACCACCCGGAGCTTAGAATCACGTGTAACAAGCAAGGATGATGGACCAAGGCTATGGATGCGAAGATGGAGAGAGATAATCTACAGGCTATCACTGACTGGGCCTGAGTACCACAGGCACTAGTGTGCCATTAGGCACCCGTTCCAGGGGCTGTAACATGTGTTAATTGCCTGGTGGCCCACGTTAAAAGCCCAAGCCCGAGCACCTGGAATGGGTGATTAACAACATTAACAAAGCGGTAACCCAGGGTGCTAACAAAGATTCAAACGGATTTAATTCATTGAACGGGATGCGTGAGGAACAAGGACCTGGAAGGGGTGTTTAACGCCATTACCAAAGCAGAAACCCGGGGTGCTAAAAGAATTTAAAAAAGGATTTCATTAATTGAACGGAATGTGCAAGCCGTCCCGGTCAATGAATAAAATCCTTTTCCAAGGTGGCCACCATGGAAAAGGACAGCGAGGCTCTTTGGAATGCCCCTTCCCTTTCCAGGACGGCTAGAGAAGTGGGGAAGCAGCTGCGGCGGTGGACTGCGCCGCCACAACAAACAGGGTGGGGGTGGGAAAAGGGCAAACAATCAAACAAATAAGTGAAAGGAGGGTGAGGGGAAGATGGCGGGAGGGGGAGCCAGCGACAGGGGTCATGGAACGCGGGCTTGCATCGGCCGTTCAAGCCTGCGTTTCTAGCCACCTGATTGACTAGTTCCCCCGCCAGGGAACTAATGAAGTATAAACGTAATTCCTAACATGCTCAATGATTGCCTTCAGATTCTGTCCTGCAACACCACAGGATTTAAACATTTGGCAAATTCTCTTTCCTCTCCTGTTTTTACAGACACAGACATTTTCCTGTTGCAGTAAGCTTGGCTGAGGTAAACATTTTCTCTTGATGGCTATAGTACTGTTTTGAATGCCGCTTTGAAGGGCCTTAGAGGCTGACCAATTGGCAGCCTTATAATTGGTATAAAAAATACCTTATGTTTTGTGAAAGTCCAAATGTTGCATGATACTCCTTACCTTGCAACCACCATCAATTTTCTTAATGTATCGAAATATGCTTTAATTATTAATGTATATAGTCCCCGGGAGGCTCCCATTTGAGAGACATATTGGCAGTGATCGCAGAGATAATGGCAGTGCACGATCGTGGAAAAGCCAAAATTATAATTATCATCAGCAGAGATTTTAATGTACAGTGTAGTCCCCGTATGATAATGAGTACCATGTGCAAGGGGCTCCTGAAATCCCTGAAGCCGGGCTGGCCATCAATGAAGGAGGTGATTTAGGAGTCACGTTAATGGGATTCATGGTCTAGCAGGGGATTATTATGGTAAACGGTCCTGCAAAGGGTGTCACAGCCCATTTGCCCACGTGGCGCATGGTTGTAAAACAGGCAACCCTTTATATTTTTGTGGATATGCATAACGGGGTGAGTGTTGTTGGAAAGTCTGTTAACGGTACAGATTACAGTGACCATCATATTTTAAAATTGACGCTTGCAGCTCAGGTGGTGTCCGCTGAGACCTGCATGGAAGATGCCCTCTCAGTAAATGGAACCAACTATGTTGGTCTAAACAAAATGTCAGAGCATTAAATCGCAACTTGAGATGGGTATGTGCCAATGAACATAAAATGGTCCCTAGGTCCTTGGAGGAACTTGATGGCTGGATTCTGATTGTAGCAGACAAATGTGCGAAGCAAACAGTCCATGTGTTGCCTAGAACAAGATGCAGCACACATGATGGGCCAATTACAGATAATATACTATGTTGTAGCTTATAGCGTGAGGCTCTACTTATCTTAAAGAAGTAGAAGTTTGTTGCATTATTGTAAATGTTTGATGAAATGTTTTAATGATGTTATACTGGTTGCAATGATTAACAGCTTTTTTGTTTGAGTCTTTGTATTGGTGTGAAAAGTATTTTTTTACTGTAGCACACCAAATAAAATTTTAAAAATACAATAAAAAGATATCATCAATCTCACCAGCAGAGACAGCATGCCGCAACAGCCCGCAAAGTTTCCTGGCCTGTTGCTCTGGCACTTCAGTGTTTCCTCTACCCGTGATCCAGTCCCACCCCAGTCCCGCTCAGGATGCCTTGCGCTCCCGTTGTGTGCTCCATTCTTCAGATTCTTGGCAAACCCAGCTGTTTTCCCCTCCGAGGTACTGTACTCCCCGCTCTTCTCTCACTTGCAGTCTCTCAGGTGGTCTCTTCCTGCTTTGAGCCTTTCTGCAGTCTGGTCCTCTCCTCATTGGGCTTATTTGTCTCTTGGGGACTTCTGCAGTCTCCTCTCAAGAAGTAACCATCTAGTTGGCTGTCTACTCGACATTCATTCAGAAATATGATCCATTCCACAACTTCGCCATCTGATCACAAAAGGTTTTTCACTTCTTGACTTTTCCGCATGGATTTCTCTATTGCTGAGTTAATTCTTCTACTTGTTCCTTCAGGTGAAGAAATGACACCATGACCGAACAGACCCTATCTCTTCTGATCTTGATCCCAGGCCTATATACAGGTAAGGCCACTCGCTGGCCCATTGCGATGCCACCTGTTTTGGCAAAAGATGGAAAAATTACAGTCACTTGTGACTGCCGTCCAAATGCTCACCACTGAGGATTATTTTAGGTTATTTATAACATGCTTAATACCCAGAGGTTTCTAAGCGCACCCGGGGATCGAACCTATGATGCTCCTCGTCGTCTTGTTTCCAAGGTGCGCGTTACTCCTGAGATATCCTCCCGAGGATCATAACCTCAAGGACAAAAACGCCATTCTGTGAACGGTCATGTCAGCATGCTACCAGCCCCAAAGGTGACACTAACATGGAAACGCTTTATTGAAAGCCCAAAAACAGAAAGAGTTTCGAGATGCCTGTATGGTCAATTTTTCCTTAGTACAGGCTTCTTTCCAGACAAACCAGTTCAAGGTTGGAATCATGATCACACACATGGCTGGCAGTGCCTGTGCCTTGGTCACATCTTTGATGACCCACGCGTAGATGATTATCAGGGATTCCTGATGGCAAATTAAGGCATGGGTAACCAGCCAGAATTTGCATATTCCATGCATTAATCTTGATTAGATTATGCCCAGCCTACTGAGGATATTCTGATATATACCAAACACATTAAGCAACTGTCGAAGGTGTCTGGTTGGCCAGAGGATGCCTCTTTCTACCTGTATCAGTGAGGCCTAACTGAGGACTTGAAGGACAAGATAACCAGGTTTCCCCACCCAGCCTCCTTCAACGCCTTGGTGACAAAAGTCATTCAGATTGATTACCAGATGCAAGAGCGTAAACAAGAGTGCAAGATTACATGAAATTCTGTTCCACAACCTTTTCCTTTATCAACTATGCATAGCTCAGAAGGATCTGAACGAGCAGAAACCATGCAGATAGTGGTAGCCCGTGCCTACTTACCTGATGATAAATGTGAAAGATACTTCTCTTGAGGCATGTCTTGCGGGTACTCGAGGGCATTTGTTAAACAGAATGCTTCTTGGCACCACCAAAGAAGGTTTTAAACACCACCTCCGCATCCAAGGTGAGACAATGGTCAGGGACAATATCAACATTCTAACTGATACAGTTCTATTAGTGATCCATGTCACCATCTCTCCCACCACCACATGGGAAGTGGTAGTTCCTGGCCTAGAGTATTGTGGGCCATCAAGGGCATGCATTAATAACTCTTGGGCTCTCAGACATGGTATAGTCCGAAATGATAAGGCCTTGGCACAACCGATCAAAGGAGTTGATGGAAGGCCCTTGGCCCTGGACCTGTTACAGAACACACAGAAACTATGGTCATGTTGCTCTCCAGTCATGCAGAATGTATTTCCTTGGATCCTATCCAGGTAGCCCACATCCCTGTAAAGTCTGCAGGCTGTTTCTTGGCTCCGAGCGTTGCATCGCCTTTGTCTATCCTCCGAGATTCTGTGCAACAACTGCCTTGATCAACAAACCTTTTGTGACAAGAACACCGGCTCCTTGCTACGTATGGTCCCCCAGTTAAATATCAAGACTTTGTTGATGGTTTCTAAAAAGGGAAAGAAAAGACTCTCCCCCCTACCGAGGTGATGACTGTGCTCTTAACCTGCTCCCGAATACCACTATACAAATTAGTTGGATATATATGCTCTCCCCGTCTGAAAAAACGTGCTCTCCAGGAATACCTGCTAGAAAAATCTCAAAACGGTTGATCAGAGTCAAATAAAACTGGGGAGTGTCTTTGTACAATAGCACGATTCACTGGACCTTAGAATAATAAATGTCTTCAATAAATAGATGTCATTACAAGGTCTAAACTGTGGGTCTTGTTTCTGGAAATGTAGCTCTGCTGAAAGGTAATGGCAATTGTTTGAATACAAAACCATCTAATTGATGTGTGATTATTATCGCCTTATAGGTGTCTCTGGAATTGTTTTTTACGGAAAGGTGAACATTCCGTGCTTGCCTTAGTTGCCTCTGCCCCTATGTAATGGAGCGGGACCAAAGAAGTCAAGATTGTGAGTAAGAACAGTGTTTGGTCTTGTTTCATGTTTAGGTAGGGCTATTAGGTTTCGCTTGCTACACCTATTAGCCAAAACTATTGCTTTAGAGTACATTTACGAAGGAATGGCATATGAGGAGGGACACACAGCATGTAGGTGTTGTTTGGTTATGTGCTCACCCATTGACTGCCCATGGCCATGCTAATGCCTATGGCCATTCCCCCCACCCCCCAGTTGCACCTCCCCATCCAAAAAACCTCCTCAATGGCAATCCTTGAGCTCACTTTAATCAAGCCTTACCATTAAACTTTGCACTCGAAGTGCCTGCCAGTGTTTTTACAAAGCAGTCTTATGAGAGTTAATGACTTATTTGGAGTTGTAAACCCGCTACTGGTGTAAAACAAGTGTCTTTTCAGGTCTGCCTTAACCTTCTGTTTTTAAAAGCACTCTGAGTGTCCTTCACTGAAGTCCTGTTAACAACAAGCATTGGGAAAGTCAACAGTTTTTGGCTTGTGCAGAAGTATTAGGAATTTGCCAGGTACTGCTATTAGATGCGCAGGTACTCGCAGGGACTTTCCCATGTCTACACAAAAGCCTACACTGTTGGCATTGCAATGCTTGTTTCTCTGAGGTGTGTGTCTGTTTCCTCTGAACTACTTTGAAGGATTCCTATCTCTTGCAATTGGGGAAGGCCTGCAATAGCGCTGGCCTTTAGCCTTAGAATGATGTTTATTGGGGAATTAAAAGCTGCCCTTGGCCGTGGAAACCCAAACCTATTTGATTTGCCTATTTGCTGGTATGTTATGCACTTAATTTACATTTCCAACAAACATGAAGGCTGTTTTTGATGCCCAGATGGTAAACAGAACAAAATGTGGCTATCATGTTTTCCGGGGATTTCTTTTTTGTGTCCATTAAGGGAAATGCATTCAGCATTTGTTTCATAATTTCTCAGAGTTCTGTGTGCAACGGGAAGCACATGGCAATGAATCAAAACCTAGAATTCTAGATATGTTCTGCCTTGAGAGGCAGTTCAAAGCTGGGAATTCATCTGTCGAGATCGCCTCCCATCCTACAGCGGCAAGAAGCCAGGGAAATGGTGATCATAGTGCTTTAGCCCTAACGTAACATTGTAGTTAGCTGAGATTCTGCTCAGCTTTTTCCACGCAGATCTGTAACATGTGCCTCACTCCTCACCAATGCTATTGGCTTTCATTCCGAAATATAGAGTTGAGCTAGTGCTTTGGATACGTAGAGGGATACATAGAGATACAATCGATCTCTTCAAAAACTTTTATTTAGTGCTACACAAACAAGACTATTTTAGGAAGGTTCTCACGCGTCGTTTAGGGGCCATTTTGTCAATGTTCGATGGAATTCGAGTTCCGGAGCTTGGTGGGATTTTATTAATCCTACATTAAGAGCAAAGAGCTGATTTTTATCACATGGGGTATTTATTTACGGAAATCTTAAAACTATAACCGGCAATAATTTGAGATGATGCGTCTCACATGCATTAAAATCCTGCATGTCAAAAACCTCCACGTGTGCATACCTTGCTCGGAACAAGGACGAGCGTGTGATTTATCAGTAAAATAATGCAAGTGTTAAAGGAAGCCTTCAATGTTGAACTCATGTGATAAAAACCAGATGATTACAGAAATACCAAAACAAATCAGAGGGCACAAGAACAAAAGGCAGTGCTATTAAGACCACTGAAGTTTTCCAATGCACCCTCCCTCCGACTTCACCCTTAGTGATATATACATATTTACATTTCAACTATTAATGAGACATTCTTCTATAACTCTTTCTCTGTTAGAGCTGTCGTTATTGAGCTGCTGCTTGAGAAGCTGCTTGTGATATCCCCTTTTCTGAATGTAAGGGATTTTATCCGCTCTATCCCCATGAGCCTGTCTGTTTCCATTTCCTTCCCACTCTCCCCCTCCCTTCCTTATCTATGTCTTAGCTCTTGCCCTATCTGAAATGTCGTCAGGCCGAGCACGATAGTTAATTTCACATCCTTACTGTTCATGGCCTGTAAGAATGTGGTTGAATTTTCCCTTGTTCCCTCCCTTGCCTTGAAGCGCTTTGAAACACATTGTGTATAGGCGCTATATAAATAAACGATCATATCATATCATATCATATCAGACGTTTCTCCGCAGTATAGGTATTCCCTTGTTTTCCTCTCCCTATTTCTATTTGGTTCCATCTTGAGGGATGTCCGATTCTAAAAGGGCAAATAGAGAAAGCATAGGCAGGTCTGGCATCGTCTTGCTCATTGTGCCAATTTTAGAGCTGCCTGTCTCAGGGGGCAACAAATCACACTCTTCAATCATTATTATTATTATTATTATTATTATTATTATTATTATTATTATTATTATTATTGTTATCATTATTGCTTCATCAGAATAAGATGAAGAATGAGATCTTTCAGAGAGCTCTGAGAATTCTGCTTTTGCCCCCCTCACCCTCCATGTCAATGCTCCTTCTTCTTCCTTCCACAACACAGCAACAGTGACAGTCTGCATTCAACACTTGCACTCTTCGCCTGCTGAAAGATATATTTTGCATTCCTTGTAGGAGGATGGTTAAGACCCAGGGGTGGCCCCTTTGTTCCTGTTTGTGCACCACTAAGTGCTCAACAGTTTTTTTAAGACTACATTTAATTTATTTTATGTAAAAAACAATCAATCCTTACTTTATCCCCATTGACACATTTTTAGATAATATGGATTGGTGCAAAACCTGTTTGCACCATTCTCTATTATACAAACCACAAAATAGTTCATAACTTCAATTGATATATTTTTTTGCACAGGTTAAAGTTTAGATAATCTGGCCCCAGAATGGCAACTTTACTTCCTCAGCTTCTCCCATTGTTTCATGGGTTCCTCTGTCTATAATGCAGGGGCAGATATATCAGTGTGCTGTTGATTCCATAATTTAGCGCACTCCATTGTTTTGACAAAGTAAATAACTATTTTTGTAATTCATGATAAAGAATTACTTAGTGGGGCGTAAATATAGATATTTTGTTAAGGATTAGGGAATAGGGTGGGGTCTAGGGATGGTAGTGGGACTAAAGGAGCCTGAAGGAACCACTAATTTTAAAAGAAAAATGTACATCAACAAAAAGTGTATCTGATAAAGTAAATTACCACACTCTCATTTACTCCTATAAAATAACACAGAACCTAATTTAGCATTCCTGTCACTGCGTACTCCATGTCCAATCCCAAAGCAACCAGTTCAGAAATGGGCTATGGATGCTGTCCTGCTTCCCACAATACAAGTGCACCCCCAACACCTCAGGCACTTCAGGCATCAACACAAATAATACACAAGAGACCAGAAGTAGAGAGAAATTGGCTGTGATACAAACACACCAGTGCATGGGAGGGCTGCTTAGTGCTCTGCCCCTCCCAGGACTGGCTAATCCTTATATAGAAACTGAGTGGCTAAATCCATTCTCCACCCATGACACAGTACGTATAATAACAAAAAGGTCCATTACGGAGAACAGGGGGAAGGAAGCCTGCAGTTGCGAAAGGCTTTCAGTGCCTTATATGCAAGGCAGCCTCTGGCAGCGTCTGGCCTTGGGATTTGAGCCAGCAGTGTTGGTGTTGTTGTGTACATTCTTATGAATTTTACCACACTAACTGCCTCAACCTTCTCACAGTTGAGAATGTCAATATGAAATTAGATAGGGATCTCATCATGGAGACCAGAGACTTGATTAAAACAACACTTGAAAGTGCTGAGAGTAATGGATGGATTACCCCTAAAACCAAGTAATTCCTCACTAATCCCTTCCGTATAACCCTGGTCTTCTATGCCTTACTTAAAATTCGTAAACATGCAACAATACCCCCTTTCAGACCAATAGTAGCAGGCAGAGAGAGCATGTTTATTCCTCTTGCCATATATGTTGACAAACTGCTACAACCACTTGTGCAATCTAGAGACACATATTTACGTCACACTACTGATTTCCTTAACCACTTGGAGAGTTTAGACACAATATCAACTACCCATACACTCTTTGCATTAGATGTTGGTAGTTTATGTGCATCAATACCTCATCAGGATGGTTTGGAAGCAGTTGAATTGCTAATACTTAGAGATGACACAATGTGAGACAACACACAATTCATAATTGAATTACTTTACATCATTCTACACAATAGTTATTTCAAGTATGACAACACATACTATGCTCACATCCAGGCACCACCATGGACTCAGCAATGGCTCCAGCCTATGCTAATACTTTTTTATGTACTACCTAGAGAGGAAACATATTTTGGAGAATGAACAGCGGTCCAAATATCTTGTACTGTGGAAAAGATACATAGATAACATTGTGGGGATATGGTCAGACACCAGATCTGAACTAATGTCATTCTGTGAATATATACAAGAGATGCATCCTCGTATCAACTTTAAATAGGAGATAGGAGAATCCTCTCTACATTGTTAGGATGTTGAACTTAAAATAACTGAAAATGGTATTGCTACTACTCTTTATCATAAGCTCACTGATATTAATAATGTATTACAGTATGCTAGTTTCCATCCCAGAAAGATGATACCGTGCCTACCATATAGTCAGTTCCTTTGTGTTAAGAGAATCACTACTAACACCACATTACTAGATAAGGAATATACAGACCAGAGGGCTTCATTTGTGAAGAGAGGCTACCCAGTGGAGATAGTAGATCGAGCTACAAAGAAAGCTGATACAATAGACAGGAAGACACTACTTCACCCCGTCCCCAAAGACAAGGGAATTTCACTTCTCTACATTTTTTAATTCTCTAGACAAAGTCTACATTTAAACAAAATCATCTGCAATAATTGGAAACACCTTCATCATGATCAACAATTGTTAAAACATTTCCCTAAACACCCCATGATGGCTTACAAGAGAGGGAGAAACTTTAGAGGTAGATTAGTGAAAGAAACCATCCTGATGCTCAGAGAACTTTGACAACGTGGAAGAAGGGCGCATTCCCTGTTTACAATGCAGTAACTGCAATAACGTCATCCAGGGCAACACTATACAGCACCTGCATCCTGGCCAAAAGATTGCTTTAAAAGACTTTGCGACCTGCATTAGCACAGGAGTTGTTTATGTAATAAAATACCCACGTGCCGATCTATATGTTGGCCAAACGATTAGATCAGCAAGAGAACGTTGGCTAGAACACAAGTCCAACATACGCACACAGAATGTTAAATCACCTGTGGCAAGACATTTTAAGGAAGATCAACACAATTTATCGCAACTATGATTTTTGGTTTTGGAAATGGTACAGACTTCATCCAGAGGGGGAAACAAAACTAAGAAACTCCTCCAGAGAGAGATGTATTGGATCCACCTTTTGGACATAATACATCCCAAAGGAATGAACACAAACTCAAACTACATTGTTTTCTCTACATTTATACATTTATAATGATAGGGACTTAGTTAACTATTGAGTAGAACCTTTCTTTTATCAGGATCGTAACTGTAGATTACATTCCCTTTAGATCCACAATGTCTATGCTCCTGTATATCTCAAATCAATTTCATGCAGATAACCTACTATTTTAGTGGAGTTGAAATTCTTGTGGGAATATGATTATGTATTTATTTATTTATTTATTTTTGATATTACACCTATTGTTGATGAACATGTTTTGACTGTATCAATTTTTTTATTGATCAATACAAATACTAAGGTATTCACATGGTACCTGAAACATCCACTTCAATATATATCACCTTGTTTCCTCCATGGACATGTTTACTTTGACTGTACGAGATTCATTTATATTTATTTTCCAGTGTAATATTGTCAAACTAATCCAGGATGAATAATGGCTTACACCCTACTTTTTGATTTTACACTATCAAGATGTTCATTAAGATGAACTACATTTCTTGTTACTTAATAATTGGACATATTGATCTCATTTGATATATCAAGGATTTAGTAGTTCAACCACCACTCCAGTACTATTTATATCACATGATATATTTAATTACAATGTTACCTACTCTATTCCTTTTCACTCTTTACCTCTATACAGGCCCTTATTTGTACTAACACGCAAACACGTTGCTTCTGGATGCTTTCCCTATTTTAGTATGTTTTGGGAGACATGATACATTACTGACTCTTCCTCTCACACTGCATGACCGAGTCTTTGTTTCATTTCCATGCCATTTTCGAGTGGCCACCTTTAGTTTACTCTTCCCTCATTTCATATATAGGTGCATGGCATGGTTTCTTATTTTACTTGTTATTCTCAGTCTGTTACCTTATGCCTTGTTACTATTTTTATCATCTAGTTTTTTATTCATTTTCCATTTACTTTACAAGTTTCTCTTTCTCTGAACATTTCTATTCCTTGTATCTACACAGATCTCACTTGTGACCTCCACTAGTCCGTCTTTTAGTTTCATTATTACATTGATATGGCGACCTTATAAGCAACAGAGTTGCTCACACTAGTGGCGGCAGCGGCGGCGACTCACACAGATTATAACATAATGAAGTCTACTAGAACAGGTCAGATCGTTCTCCATTTTTTGATACCATGTTAGATTCCACGTGTTGCTCCTCATTTGACTTTCATTATTATTACAGCTACCTCTATACTAACGGCTTAGATCGTTTACTTGACTCTGTAACGTTCATTCTTGGATGATATTCTGACAGTTCTTGGAATACAATTGTAAAGGTATGTGCAGTCTATCAGCCTACAGCTCCCTTTCTGTCGAGAACTGGCTTCCTTGGGTCTCTTTTTAATCAAATTGGCTTTCCTCAATTACAGACAGAAATTATATTTGCACGCCAACCCCAAGGGAACTCCCCCTGACTTCTTGGTGATTCTACAAATGTATTCCAGCTTCTATTTTCTATTGATGAAATAGAATCATGGGACATTGGTGACTGTTGAGGTGATATGCATGTATAATTGAACACAGTGTCCTGTTACACCACCGGTTTTAATATACATTCTATATGCACTTTGTTTTAGTTGAGCTTGCTGAGATCTACTGTTTCTGTACTTTCTTACTATGTATCACTCAAATATATTAGTACATGGGATGAACAATCCAGAACATCTTGACTAGTTATTTCCACGAATTAATGTAAATAGTCTTGTACTAAGGATATTTGTACATCCAGCATTAATGGTTTCAATAGAATGATTTTCTTATATAACTTGTATTTATGAATTTACTGTGTTGACAGTATGGCCAATATATTGTAGACTATTGAACTGCACCTGATGAAGGAAACATGTTAGCGTTGTTCTGATTTATTTTGAAAATAATAGAAGATTGGAATACAAAAAGTATTCTCGACCTACATTATTACTATTCTTTCTTGGAATGTATATTTGAGAATTACATGGACTAAATGTGATTCAACTTACTATGTAACCAATACATTTCTGTAATTGTGGCTGTCATATTCAGCAATAAGGTGTGCAAGGGACGGGAGTGTCCGATACACTTCGGACACCATTTGCTTTGTATCAATTATCCAACTCTGTGTCAGGGTTGAGTTACCTCCCCTCAACCCAAGTTCTCCCTAAAAGCGGAGTCTTACATATGTACTTGCAATATCAGATTAATAAGGTGTGCTTTTGTGTGAACAATACTTTTGGCTGTGCACATTCTCAGCAGGGGCCTGAACTGGCCTCGGGAGCCTGAGGCATCATGCATTCCACAGCTCAGCTCTGCTCTGCAACCTTCATTGGCCTGGGTGTTTCAGCTGTAGGCCAATCTGTAGGCCAGTCTCATTGCATCCTATGTGCCTCAAAGAAACAAATGCAGATGCATCCTACAAGCAAACCACTGGAAAGGTAGTCTTTGGGGATGGTTGTTGCTCAGTGAGTCGTTTACATTGATTCAATCCGCTTTTGGCGTGTTTTAGGTGGCTGTGTGGGAGGAATGGTGTGTTTGTTCAAACGTTTTCTGCCTAGCTTGTGGTTTTCAGTGGGGTTTATTTTGTGTTTTTTTTGTGGACTCCCATCCTGTTTTCAGAGGTGGTCTGCATCTATCGTGTGAAGGTTGTGTGGTGTAGTCCTTTGTTTGTTTCTGGCTTTCTTACTTGTACCACCCTACCCCTTGCAATTGGCTGAAACAGTCAGGTGTCTCTTTGCCTCGGTCTCTGGAAGCCATTTTCCCTTGCCTTCCTACTGTACTGCAGATGCATCCTGTAGGAAGACCACTGAAAAGTAATCTTAGGGGCTGGTTGATGCTCAGTGAGTAGTTTTGCATTTATTTCAATCCGTTTTTGGCCTGTTTTAGGTGCCTTTGTGGAGGGAACTGTGTTTTGCTTTGCAATCATTTTCTGCCTAGGTTGGGGTTTTCAGTGGGGTTTATTTTGTGTTTATTGCTGGACCCATTTTCTGAGCTGGTCTGCATCGATGGTGTGCAGTTTGTGTGATGTAGTCCTTTGTTTCTGTATTTCTTACTTGTCCCACCTTACCCCTTGGAATTGGCTGAAACAGTCAGGTGTCTCTTTGCCTATGTCCCAGGCAGCCATTTCCTCTTGCCCTCCTGACTGTACTGCAGATGCCTCCTGCACGCAGACCACTGGAAAAGTAGTCTTATGGGCTGGTTAATGCTCAGTGAGTAGTTTTATATTGATTTCAATTCGTTTTCGGCCTGCTTTAGGTGCCTTTGTGGAGGGAATTGTTTTTTTTGCAATCGTTTTGTGCCTAGGTTTTGGTTTTCAGTGGGGTTTATTTTGTGTTTTTAGTTGACTCCCACTCCATTTTCTGAGCTGGTTTGCATCTATGGTGTGCAGGCTGTGTGCTGTAGTCCTTTGTTTCTGTATTTCTTACTTTTCCCACCCTAACCCTTGCAATTGGCTGAAACAGTCAGGTGTCACTTTGTCTCTTTGCCTCTGTCCCTGGCAGTCATTTAGAGCAATATGTCAAATTTAGCCATGCATCACACTCAGAGTGAATCGTGAAGATTATCCATGCATCACACTTACACAGAATTATCAAGTTTAGCCATGCACTACATTTAGAGTGAAATTTGAAGTTTAACCATGCATCACTTTTAGACAGAAATGTGAAGATCACTCTTGTGCCACACAAAGATAGAATTGTGAAGTTTAGCCATGCAACACATTTCGATAGACTTCTGAAGTTTAGCCATGCATCACACTTAGAGTGAATTGTGAAGATTATCCATGCATCACACTTAGAATTGTGAAGTTGAGCCATGCGCCACAATTAGATAGAATTATGAAGTTTAGCCATGCGTTAGCCTTAGATTGAATAAACAAGATTAGTCATGCGTCTGACTTAGATTGAACCAGGAAGATTAGCTATGCCTAAGACTTAGAGAGAAATGTAAAGTTTGGCCGTAGGTCAGACTTAGAGTGAAATGTGAAGTTTAGCCATGCGTCACTTTTAGATAGAACTGTGAAGATTAACCATGCGTCCCACCTAGATAGAATTGTGAAGTTTAGCCATGCGTCACTTTAGATAGAATTGTGAAGTTTAGCTATGCGTCACTTTGATTGGAATTGTGAAGTTTAGCCATACGTCATACTTAGAATTGTGAAATGTAGCCATGCATCAGATGTAGGACTTCATTACGAATTGGGTCGTATCCCAGCGGTAATACCGCCCAACTTTAAATGTGTTACTGCCAGTGGTCGACGTGAGCGGGAGCGGTCGGGCGCGGTGCTCCTCTACATTTTTAAATTACGTTTTACAGCTCCTATACTTTTATTTTAAAAAGAAACCGTTCCGGAATGGTTTTGTTTTAAAATAAAAGTGTAGGAAGACGTTGCCACTTGCTTTTTCAGTGCACTGCACTGAACGTTCCCTTAAACAGCAGGTGAACGTGTTTGGGGGTTTGTATTGTGTGTGGGAGAGGGTGTGGTGAGGAGGTTTGTGGGGAGTGGGTGCAAGCCAGCGGGGAGCATAGTTCCACTACTTCTTTTCGTACCCTTTGACCACTGGTTACTGCCAGCCGGGTTGGGCGGTAATGGTAAATCTCGATGGGGCTGTGGGTGCTATTACTTCCTGTGGTAATAGCACTGAAAATGGGGCGCTAAATGGTATTTTCACCTCCAGCAAAAAGCTGGAGGTAACACAGCCCATTTAGCGCCCAACTCGTGATCAGGCCTGCCCTTAAAAGCGGCAGTAATAGCTTTACAGCTGCATTTAAGGGCTACTTCCCAACTCGTGATGAGGCCCTTAGATTGAATAATGAAGATAGCCCATGCGTCAGACTAAGATTGAATCATGAAGTTTAGCCATGCGTCAGACTTAGATAAAATGGAGAAGAATAACCATGCATATCACTGGATAGAATTGTGGACATTAGTAATGAGTCCTAATAGATGGGACTGTGTAGATTAGCCGCATGGAAACATTTAGCGGGTAAGCAATGCACTAACCACCCCGCTTACACACCACCCAAATACTAAACACGCCCACTGGGCTAGCCAACATATACCCGACACACACACACACACACACACAACATAAGTAACACACACAACAAACAAACCAGGACACTGGACCATACCTGTACGGACACAACAAACCAGTATGCACAATCTTATATACCAGCAATCTACACATAAAAAACACAGACACACCCCAACACAACAAACAGTCACACAGAAAACATCCCATCCCTTATGCTACGATACAACAAGACACGCAACATACTATCTGCAAGCCAACACACACAGACGCTTGTGTCTCCTGATTCTGGATCTATCCTATCACTCTTCCCTCACTAACAGCCCTGTCCTCTTTCTTGCAGAGTCACGTGAGCGCCTGGAGACTGCCTTTGGTGGTATTGGTGTGCAGTATTAATCAACATAACATAACAAAAGAAAAGGCAGCATCAGAGATGGTAAACGCATCTAGATGTCCATGCAGTGCGTGTGATCCCAACTCATAATTGATCTTTCTCATTAAATAGTAAAATACCATGCGTTTACCATTACTAACATACTCATAATGAGGTCTTATGTGTTGTGTTTCTCATTTAAATCAGCCCTTATCTAGCCCGAATTGCCAGCTCTTACATCCTCTGGAAGTCCGGCAGCAGAGTTAGCGAATGCCTCTTTCAGCTGGCTGCCCACTTCCCCTGGAGCGCTCTAATGTTCACATTTCTTGCTGCTCACAGTTGCTCCTATTCATTACTTTCCGTCTCTGAGCTATTCGATTAATAACTGGTCTGTGTTCCGCCACCTACCTTTGTTCCCCTCCCCAAAGCCATCGTATTGACGACTGGTGACATAGTCTGGAGCCTTGGATTCAGTCTAGGGATCAGTGGACGTTGCAGTTTCTTTAATCGAAGCCTTCGGGGTGCACCTCCTACTTAGCTTGCATATTGCACAAAGACCAAGCATTGAAGTTCACCTGCTCGATGTTGAGTTAAACTTTTTTAATTGAAAAAAAAATCTTTCTTTCCAAGCAATGTTTACGAATGTTCTGTTCGGCGTTTGAGGACCAGCACCACCTGCTTAACAGCAGTCAATGCAACTGACATCCATTGTAGTCTCTTTGTCCATAATAAACGCCACTTTCTCAAAGGAGGTTATTAGTTCGTTTGACATTAATTAGCTTTCACAACCTCATGTGGGACCCTAGCAATTAAGTTGCTTTTTCCCTTGGTGCTCTCAAATAAATCCCTTTTTTGCTTGAGTGGTTTACTTTGTAATTAAGTCAAGCTGAAATTAAGGTCATTTATTGGATTGTTTTCTGTCCTACCTCCATTTTCTCTGCATGAAACTCAATTCGAGAATACTCACTAATTCTGTCATGTCTGTGCACATGTGCATAGTTCTGATGTTTACCTGGGATACATGAATGTCACATAATATCAAAATACAATACTTCTTAAGTATTGGGGTGAGGTGCAGTGGCTACATACAGAAAGAATGTCTCAGGCCAATGTACATCGGTATGTTTAAATAGATAAAACTAATTTAACTAACCTCATGCAAATCTTAATTATAATTGAGTTTTAAATATATGTGCATACCTTGCAATAGCCTAAGCCCTGTTTGGTGAAGCATAAGACTAATTTGCAAGCTAAAAGGAGACTACCATCTGGAAAGATCAGGTAATTAATAAACAAACATGCCAATGCCTAATTATTTTTAAACATTCAGTTCTCAACATATGCGGTTGTTGATCATAATTCTATCACATTGTGCAATAACAAAGACTTGCAAGAAAGGGCACTATGAATCAATTCAACAGATGGCTAGACTTCCACGCTATGATTAGAGCCATGACTCATACTGTCGAATTTCGAATCCACAAATTAGGTTGGTGATTAAAACAATCACATTTACATGGTAGCAATTCCCAAACAAAGATGTCCAATGTTTTAGTGTGAACGGCCAGGCGTATCTGAGTAAACTAAACATTGGATAGTGCTGCTGTCATCGAGCTTTGCCGTAAATGCTGCTTGTGGGCTAGATGTATAATTGTATACCGTCTGGACAGTGGGTACTCAATTGGTGGCTGTGTAGGTGTTTCAGGCTACATCTCCCGTTTGACACAGCGAGCATGGTAAGCAGTAAAGGATCATGTGAGTTGAAGTTCAACACATCTGAAAGGTCACAAACTCGAATGTCCCAGCATCTATCCTCATTCTCTTCTGCTGTTTGTGCCTCTCAAGTGTAGGAAATGGGATATGCAAATAATCTTTGGTGTAAACTGTGTATATCTTTGCCTTAGCTGCCTTGACGAAGCACACACACATGTCTGAAATAAGATAACGATTGTGTGATGTAATCAATGACATGAGTAGGCTGACTCCCTCCCCATCAAGTGCTAAGGTTAATGGTGTTATACGAGCCTCCCTGTTTGTGAGGGTCTGGCACCTGACCACTCTCCATCATATGCCACGAGCCTCTGTCACTTCCCCTGACACAGAGAACAGAATGGAGAATAAGTACCAGGAAGACTGTGTCACTGATTGTCAGTATGGCTTCCCAATCCATCAGGGAAGGGATAACCTTTTCCACCCTAGTGGAAAGCTGTTAGTAGGAGATAATTGCTTAAGGAGGGAGTCTTCAGAAGTTCTAATCGGAATAAGAGGGCTAACATCCTTGCTTTGTTATATTTCGTGCTAATGCAGTTCTGTATGTTTATAAATGCACCAGTACTTTTTAGTTCATTAGATGTGCATTTCTTGATATATGTATTTAATTTTTAAAGCACATTACATACGATGAAAGAAAATGAGTCTCCTATAACATAGTAAGAAGACAAATGCCAATAGGACACATCTTTTTCTTTCCTTGAAAAACTGAAATGAGTGGCACAGATGAAATAATGGGGGAGGACGTATAACATTGCAGATCAGTCCCAGAAATACAAATAGAGTAACACATGGCATGCACCATTCCAGGGGCACCATTGAGTCCATACACACGTTCAGTTTCTCACGCCCCTTGCAGTGGGCAGGCCAGTGCCAAAGGCAAGCCTATCTTCAGATGTCCTTGCTGTGGACAGGCGTGTGCCATTTCCTTGCCACTCATCACCCCTGTGCCTCCTCCTTCATAACACCCAATAGTCTTAGGAACATTCCATAAACCTTTTTCCTAGAACATTCCTCCACAAGATCCCTGGCATCATTCAGCCTTTTGCTGTATTATGTATTCTTCATAATCATATTGCTTCTTCTTCTTAGGTTTAGTTGTTTATACCCCTGGCCACGTGGATTGCTGTGTCATGCTAGCTTGCCCATCATCCAATTCCTAAAGGCTGCTTTGGAACGCATGCCCTGTTCTCAGCAATAGGCCAGATGATGATCATTCTACACAGCGCTTAATCCCAGTGGTACCCTTTTATAGGAATATTATTACGGATAACACCACAGCTAGTAATACTAGACTTTCATCTCACCATAGCGCCCTTAGCTGGGACAGAACAGTAGAAAGGAATATTAACCCTAACATGTTTTAGGCAAATAAGAGAGCAATAGTGGAGTGCTGCTTACATTGAAGTCATGACACATTGGGGTTATTAAACGTTATACAATCATTGTCAAGTATTAGGATACAGATTTCTATGACTCAAAAACCTGCAGGAACTGGAAGGGGGGAGCCTGGCTAGACACTGATTTATTTTAAAACAGCAAACAGTGCAAACATTTGGAAGCCCCTCGATTGAATGAAAACTGTTCTGTTCTGATAAACCCGACCTCTGGTGCTGATGGGGGTCGGAGTTACTCTTGCAGACCCGCGTTGGCCGCAGGTATACAGGTATACATCGTACCAATAAAACACTCACGAACACTTTGTAAAATTACTCGCTCCGGACTGACGTAGTTCCGGGCAAACCTTTTTTTCCCTGCCCACAACACATGCCTCCGGTCTCCCTTTGTTCACGTGACTGGGCCTGCCATTGGCTCCACCACATTCCACCCAAACTTAGAATGTTAAACAACATAACTTTCTTGTAAAACACTAGTCTCTTACTACTGTTGCTCTGCCCCGCTTCATCAGGGCTATAGCCCCTGCAGTACGTACCCGTGGAGACGGGATGATGCTTTTGGACTCTCTCTCAGCTGGTACCGCGGATGGGGCCTCTCCGGCTCTTCCACTCTGGGGGAACTTGGGGCTGTCGTGTCCTATTGGGGGAGCTGTTCAGCCGCCACCTGGGATGAGGAGTCCTCCTCTGTCTACTCCAATGCTTCATGTCTTGGTGGAGGATTCTCACCAGTTGGTTGGTTTTCGGCTGTTCTTTCCACATTGTTTCTGGGACTTTTTGGAAATGAGATATGTTTCTAGTCACCACTTCGGTCCCCCGGGTGGCAGTTGCTTTGCCTGGTGTCTCGAACTGTCCATTGGCGGGACTCGAAATTTAGCGTCATTTTGTTTTGGGGTGCCCTGTTTTTCACTAGTACAGTGTCCCTGGTTGTAGCTCCCTGTGCCGAGCGTGACACGCTTGGCTCTCCAGCTCGTTCCTCCTGACACGTCTTTCTTCGATGAGGGGTATACCGGGATCAGCGTTTACTCAGCTCAGGTGCATCGGGAGCTCTGCTTGAATCGGCACCCCAAACATGAGTGCTGCTGGGCTCACCCACGTTGACATCTGTGGGGTTTGACGATGGGCCCACAGGAACCTGTACACTGCCGCCAGCCATGGGTGGTTGTGTTCTTTTGCAATTCGTATGACCTTATTGAGGGACCCCATGAACCGCTCTGCATCGCCATTGGCCTGCGGCCAGTACAGAGTGATTTTCCTGTGTTTGATGCTCAGGTCCTGGAGGAATTGTTTGAGGTCCTGACTGGAGAATGGTAGGCCATTGTCACTCCTCAGTTGGGCGGGTTTTCCATGAACTGCAAATATTTTTTCCAGCGCGGTGATCACTGATTCTGCATTTGTGGATTTTACATACTCGACTTATGGGTAACGGCTAAATTCATCGACCAGGACTAGGAGATACTCCTCTCCAGCTATGGTGCAAAAGTCTATACTGACTGACTCCCACTTTGTATTGCTTCATGGTGAGCTGATGATTGGTTCTGGCACTGCTAGCCTCCTCGATTATTGGCATGCCATGCAGGATTCAACCAGCTCTTTCACGCGTCGATGCATTCGCGGCATCCACATTCTGGACTTTAGGTACGATTGTGATTTTACTATGCCTTGATGGCCCCCATGCACTAGCTTCAACACCCTCTCTTCCAGCATACCTGGTAGGATAATTCCGTGTCCCTTTAGCAAAACACCTTCTCTAGACAGTGTGAATTTGTGGCGGATCCCAAACAAAGCCTGTTATTTTTCTTGGGCTGTTGGTGTGTGCTGTGCTACTGCTGTCAGGTTGTTTTTCCAGTCTCCTGATTGGACTGCTTGAATGGTTTGTAGCAGGCAAGCCGTCCTTGTTTCGTCCGCTATCTCTTGCAGTGTGAGCGATCGCGGCTGCGCAAATGCGATGACATGGCACACGTGCTCCTCTGTTTCTGTTGCATGCTGTTCTTCGAGCTTCGTGGCGGAACACGGATGGTGGGAGAGGTAGTCCACTGGATTTTCAGCTGCAGCCCTGTATTCCACATCGATGTTAAATGGTTGTAGTTGTAGCATCCACTTTTCTTGCCTTGCTGGGGAATGTGGCGCAGACCCTTTAAAGATTGGGATCAATGGCTTATGGTCTGTGAATACCTTGGCCCGTTGCCCTAATAGGCATACTATAAAGTGGCGGCAGCCCCAGAGGAGTGCCTCTTTCTCAATGTGCGCATAGTTCTGCTCTTTTTTCGCTAGTGCTCGGCTGGCGAATGCTATCGGGTGTATGCTGCCGTCCTATCTACCCCAGACCCTCATGTCTTGACATCACTCATATCCCCTCTCAACTCCACCACTACCCCTGGCAGTCCCCTGACTGTACACCCCCTCCCCACACCCCTCACCTCCACTGCTATCCCAGTCTGCACCCTCAAGTCCTGACACCACACACCAGCCTCCCTTTCCTCTGCCACTGTCCAAGGCAGAACCTGCAAGTCCTGACACCACCCACCAGCCCCCCTCACCTCTACCACAGTCATAACGCTCAAGTACTGACACCACCCACCAGCCCCTTCACCTCAGCCACTACCCCAGCTAGCCCCCTCAAGTCCGGACACCACCCAGCAGCCCCCCTCACCTCAGCCACTACCCCAGCCAGCCCCCTCAAGTGCTGACATCACCCACCAGCCCCCTTACCTCTGCCACTACCCCTGGCAGTGCACGCCCCTCCTGACACACCCTCACCTCCACCACTACCCCAGTCAGCACCCTCTAGTCCTGACACTACCCACTCTCACCTCTGCTACTACCCCAGGCAGCATCCTCAAGTCCTGACACCACCCACCAGCCCGCTTCACCTCTGCAACTACCCAAGCCAGTGCCCTCTAGTCATGACACCACCCACCATCCCCCCTCACCTCTGCCACTACCCCAGTAAGCCCCTTCAAGTTTTAACACCACCCACCAGCCCCCTCACCTCCTCAACTGCCCCAGTCAGCCCCCCCAAGTCCTGACACCACCCACCATCCCCCCACTTCTGCCACTATCCCAGGCAGCCCCCTCAAGTCCTGACACCACCCACCAGCCCTCCTTGCCTCCACCACTATCCCAGTCAGCCCCCTGACAGAACTCCCCTTCCCGACACCCCCTCACCTTGGCCACTACACCAGTCAGCATCCTCAAGTCCTGACACCTCCCACCAGCCCCCCTCACCTCCACCACTACCCTAAGTCAGCCCCCTCAAGTCCTGACACCACCCACTATACCCCCTCACCTCCGCCACTACCCTAGTCAGCCCCCTCAAGTGCTGACATAACCCACCAGCCCCCCTTACCTCTGCCACTATGCCAGTCAGCACCCTCTAGTCCTGACACCACCCACTGTCCCCCCTCACCTCTGCCACTAACCCAGGCAGCCCTCTCAAGTCCTGACACCACCCACCAGCTCCCCTTGCCTCTGCCACTACCCCTGTCAGACCCCTGAGAGTAAACCCCCCTCCCTACACACCTCTCACCCCCGTCACTACCCCAGTCAGCACCCTCAAGTCCTGACCCCACCCACCAGCCCCCCTCATATCCGCCACCATCCCAGTCAGCCCCCTCAAGTCCTGACACCACCCACCAGTCCCCTCACCTCTGCCACTACCCCAGTCAGCCCCCTGACAGGACACTCCCCTCCCCACATACTTTCACCTCAGCCACTACCCCAGTCAGTTCCCTCAAGGCCTGACATCACCCACAGCCCCCTTACCTCTGCCTCTACCCCAGTCAGCCCCACTAACAGGACACCCCCCTCCCCAAACCCCCTCACATCCACCAGTACCCCAGACAGCACCCTCAAATTCTGACACCACCTACCAGGCCCCCTGACCTGCACCACTACCCCAGGCAGCCCCCTGAAAGTCTGCCACCCTGCCAGTCCAAAGTGGTGCTGCAACCTACCTCAACCTCTCTGGTCTGCCTCCCTCATGAAGCAGACCTGCCACATGTCTTCCACCAACATGATCACTAGGTAGCATTGTCGTTGTATCCAAGACTGGAACATCTCCTGTCACTCCCTGGTAAACCAAAATCTAAAACACCTCTACTGGACAGCATACTGTTGCACCACCTACACTTTGGTCATCCCATGTACATGTGACATGTAATTGCAATGCAAAGTGCCATATGTATACTGCCAATGTGCATTTCAATGGCCTCGAAGCACTGCAACTGAATGTTTGTGCAGGGCAGATGTACACAGAATCATAGATTGAGCATATCCACGAAGAATGGCTGGGTGCATTACAGCCCGTGCAAAAGTAGCCAGGGTGCTAGGGGTGGCAAAGTCCCTGTCAGGGACATAAACATGACAGGCCTGTGGATGGGTGATGGTAAGCCAGTGAGAGAGTGTGTGACTCAGTGAGACAGGAATTGTGTGCCCCCAGCAATTATGGGACTCCTCTGCATTGCACTGGCAGAGGTGATGCATGACATGAGAGCAGGCAGTGTGTGACTGCAGATGTGTGTGGGTGGGTGACTGTGACATGGGAGTCACACAACAATCAAACGTCAAATGCACAAGTGATGTGTCCAGGCCACCCATCCACAGTGAGCCCACTTCCCACCGCAGCAACCACAAGGCCAAATACACAAAACAGTGAGTAGAGTGTGGGCACATACACAATACCATGCATGTGCCAAGAGAACACCTGAATAAGAGTAGACCTAAAATGAAACCAACGCAAAAGAAACATCACCTCCAGTAGCAAATGTGCAAAGGCAATACAGATGACACCACATAGAACCCACAATTTAAACATGTGGAACATGTGCCAATACACATGAACAGGTGGCAATTCATCCGCAATGAGAGACCAGAAAAACAATTATACGACATTCACACATCACCAAAACCATGCTGTATGTACACCATCACCCACACAACTGAAGCCTTCCTGCCAACAACATCAACACACTGATGCCAAACACGCAGTGCCCCTGCACACGGAATGGAGTATGAAAATCATCCAGTGCACCGTCAAGCTGTCTGATGGCCACAACCCCACATGTCAAGCGCATCTGCACTCCTCACCCAGCAGACATCATAGCATCAACATAACACACACATTGAGGCCACAATACACATGACCGACAGTGAAAAGATGCACTGGGAGAACATTAAAACATCAACAGACAAATAGACTGCACGAAGTGTGGAATGACCTGATGTAAAACCTGTATTAAAATTGAACTATATACATAATAAAATGGAAGGAATGTCAAAATAGTCCCAGGAAGAAAAGTAAAAAAAAAGTAAAAAATAAAACCTAATTCTAAATAACTATTTATACAGGCAGCAGGCTAGTCCTCTCCAATCTCAGACAAAGCTTCCACCAGGGCTGAGTCGTAAGCAATATCTTCCCCCTCAGGCAGGCCCCTGTTGTTCCCTGGAGGGCTTGTTGGGTGGCCACCATCTGCTGCTCTGCCTCTTCTGCCATTCTGCAAGTTGCGTCCAGGATGGCAGCCCGCCTCCATGCATACTGCAGCGCCACCTCAGCCCTGGCCACCATTACTGCAGCCTCCCTTGCCTGCTGCCTCTCTGCCACCAGCTGCTTCAGGTACCCCAGAAAAACAGATGACCAAGCCTGCATGGCTCCCCTACGGTCCTCCTGCCTCAATGGTGCCACATGCCTCCTCGAGGTGGTATCTTCTGTGTTGGTCTGCCTCCTCATAGTTGCCACCTGCTGCCGCCATGCAGAGTGCAAGATGTGTAGCTACGCCCTCCAACCTGATGACTGTTGTCGGGCGTTAGCACCTGCACTGCCCTCAGGTGCCTTCTGACCATCCACTGCCTGTATCTGTGTCAGTGCCTTGGTAGGCACAGTGACCACCTCATCTGATGTAGAAGGGACTCCCACTCGGGCAGGGACGTTAACTCAACCATACGGAGTGGCGGTGGTGGGACTAATGCACAGGTGGCGTGCTGGAATGTGGCCCTTAAGGCACCCTTGAGGATGACTGGTGCACAGAGGAGGAAGTGGAGGAGAGGGTCACTTCAAGGAACAGCCCACGGAGCCCACCCGATAACAGTGCTGTTGCCAGCAAGGCCATGAGGTGGCAGAGCTCATTGTGATGACATAACAGCTGACTACAAGTAGCATGTACATCATCACGTATAACTGCGGTCCACCTCGTGAGACCCGTCAGCAGGGGTAGCACAAGATCCCGAATGGACATATCGGCTGGCATGGGGATGCAGGTCTGGGTGGAGGCATCCCGAAAGGTGGGCACTTCTGCAGCCAATGGCCCAGAGACCAGAATTTATGCAGGTACCTCCATGGTGGCTGGCACAGCTTCATGTCCCTGGGACATGGTTGCAGCATGTACATCTTCCTCAATGGCCCCACCTGGACCCATGGGCTAGCCTGCAATGGCCACCTTCTCCACCTCCATTAACCTGGATGACTCCAGGGTGTCTTCCCCCATGGATGGCCCCTGTGTGGAATCACCCTGTGCCACCATTGCTGAGGTGTCCCCTTCCTCTTTCACTCCTGGGACTTACCCCCAGCAGCCACGCCCGATGGTCCAGGTGCCTTGGTCTGGCGGCCCATCCCTAGGTCCATGCTCCACAGCACTTCATCCACCCACTTCGCCAGCTGCACCAACTGTGGGAAAGCGAACAAAGGACTTTGATATCAGTCAACATCGTCAAAGCATGTCTGGCATAAACAACCTTTACAGTAACATGAAGTCACCATGGGTCAACCAGCAACAGCCAGACACACACACACACCCATGCAATTCACATGATAACTGACATACAAGTGTAGGGTCAATGATGAGTCAAAGTCACTGCACATTCACATGTCAACACTGCACATGTGCAGTAGTTCACAAACACATAGCAAGAAACATGCTATGGCACAATAGCAATGGCAAAGCGACACAACTGCACCATGCTGCATTGCCACAGCAGTCATGGCACAGGGGCACAGGGATGGGCAGGGAGTCAACTGGTAGGTTATCCAACCATGGATTGCATGGAAGCACAGGTGGACCGGTGTACTACTGGAAGCACATTGTTGGCAAGACACAGAGTTCAATGCTGGATCTCACAAAACACTCATAATTGTACTGCGCACAGCATGGCCATGCAAACACCTGCTTGGGCGGCGATCCACACAATGACATGAAGCAACATGCCTCCCTGACAGCCTGACCTCTAAGCATGCACCAAATACATGCACAAATTGTAGTGGTACAAGTGAGTATGTTGTAGCCCCAAGCACATAGACATGGCATGATCACACGTCAACTCAGACTTCACATTCAGTGGGATGACAGATAACATCAACGTCCCTGAAAGGTCAATGCACCAACATGACAATCACCAACATCCATAAACACGTGTCACCTCCGGACATTGAGGGTGGATGGCTACACTTTGAAATAGACCATACAACAATCTGCCCATCATGCATGCCCCTCACATAGGCACAACATCGTAATCTAGCACCCTTACTATCCAAGCATGCATAACCACAACTGACATTGCATGTTCACAAGTGGCGCAAGTCAACAACTATGAACACTGCACATACCAGTGCATGACCAATCAACAGATGTCTGACATCACACATGACGAGCATTGTCTGTGGCTGTATTGATACACACATGCTGCATACAAAAGGGAGTAACTGCAATCATGCACAACACACATACACTGTAGAGCGGTGCACAACATGGCTACTCACCAGCAGCATACAGATGTCATTGCCACTCACAGATCTGGGGATTTAGCTCTGGGTCGAACCTCTGGGTCGAACCTCTGCAGGATCTGCACATTGGTTGATGAAAACTTGTAGCAGCCCACATGGTGCATCACCACGGTGACACCGGCCTCGAGAGCTGCTAGAGCCTTGGTGTGGGTCTGGTAATTGAGTTCCTCCCATCGCTTATGAATGGACTTCGGGCAATCTGCAACCCCCTTTGCGTTGATGACAGCCTTGATGGTCACCCAGATCTGTCAGCTGCATTGCTGGGCCAAAGAGGGCATTATAATTATCCAGAACCTGATCCACCAGGATGCCAACTTCATTGGAGGTGAAGTTGGCAGCCCTCTGCCTCGCCTAAACGGGGGTGCCACTCAGTGATGAGGAGGATGGACCAGAAATGGCAACCCCTGAGGCAGGTGTGGGTGGTAAAACTGGTTCCTGGAAATGGGCTGTGGAGCAGTGGTGGTGTAATGGAGAGGTGGGAGTGCAGGACAGGCCAGACACAGAAGCACAGGCAATGGTGGGTCAACAGGCCCTCCGATGCAGTGCAGGTGGGCAGCAGGCTCTCACTCTCGGCAGGCAGCAGCAGGTGGCAAGTTGGGAGGCAGTACAGGTCAGGTGGATGAAGTAGAAATGGCACTAGAGGCATGAGAAGGGGTGTTGTCATGCCTTGTGTCTGATGCAGCTGAGTACAGAGTAAAGGCAATTAGCATGTAAATTGCATGCTACGGCTGCACGCAGCATGCCTAGGTGGCTCACAGCAATGACAGTGATACTTAACGGATGCTACGCGCATCACTGGTCAAACGCGTGAAGGTACGAAGATTGACGAGTTTCACAGACACGCATCTGGGAGTGCTACGTAAGCCGTTACCTTCAAGTAATGATTACCACATTTTTCTTTTTGGGGGTTGCATCTGTGCATACACGCATGTATTTTTTTCCATTGTGAGGCCTACAGTAAATCGAGTATGCAATATTTTTGTTTTGGGGTGCCACTGCATATCATGTACCACTTTTTTTCCTTTTGGAGGCCTTCAGGGTATCGTGCATGCAATTTATACTTCTTAGGGTGCCATTGCGCATCGCGTATTGCCTTTTCTCATATCTGAAAGCTTTCTGAGTATCAAGTACACAGGATTATTGATTGGGGTGCCTCTGTGTAGCACGTACCACATATCTTTGCTTTTGGGGTACATTGGAGCCTTGCTGAACAACGCATCTACATAGTACATTATATAGACAGTTCCCTTCCTCATATTGCACAGAACAATATATTGGTGTTCATTCCATTCATCCATTTATTCTGCACCATGATTGGTAAGGCCCCAAAAGGAAAACGGAGAAGACAGGGACGTGGCGATGACACATGTGCCCCAGCCCCATGAGGACGTGGTGTGCCTCAGCCCACAGGTGACTCAGCACCTGTACATGGACATGGTCGGAGGCAAACAGGTGAACCAGCAACACCAGGGGCCACTAGGTCCAAGTGTGGATGCCCTGCAGAGAAGGAAGGGGCTCCACCCCAAAACACGGCACAGGAGAAGGGTCCACAGAGGAAGAAGTGCTTCACTGATGTGGAGCTTCAGATCCTCGAAGATTATGTCACAGAACAACATCATGAGATGTACCAGTTTGCGGGCAGCACCCATTCTCCTGCACAATGAATGGTGCATTAGCAGCAGGTCACAGTCATCTGTGTATGTGATGTGGAGAGGTGCAGTGCTGAACAGGTGCACTGGCCACTGAAGGGGGGCCAGATGAGGAGGAGCAGCTGACCCCAATTGAAGAGGCTGCAAGTAAGTACACTCATCAGTAGTGAGCAGATGCAAGGGGTGTGATCAGATGCAAGGTGTGGGAAACGTGGAGACATATGAGGATGCATACGGTGAGTGGTATTTGTGTGCATCATATGAGTGGACAATTATGGTTGACCAACCCATACATGTATTGTAGTACAGTTGGCTGCTGTTGTCAGCCATCCTTGGACAATGCATGTTTGCTACCATATTCACTTCTGTGACATGGACTGCATTCTGGGAGAATGCAGATGTTTGTGTGACAGTAAGTACACATCACTGTCTACTGGGCCTCACAGCTGTGCCAGTACTTGCATGCAGGTTTGCAATGTCAACAACATGTGAACATTGCAAGACCCCATGACTTGCCCCCTGACAGGCATACATCACCCACAAGGCACACCTCTATGTCAAGCTGAAAAGGTCCTCATCCACATGAATCAATCATTGCCACATTCCTGGGACCCATCTCTTTGCATTGTATATGAAGTACATATGTCGTCCACACACATCATTTGTTGCAGAAGTGCATGTTTGAGCTGTCACCTGCACTTGCGGAATGCCTTGTCAGAATGCATATCCAAGCTGCCTGTAATGACACACTGTGATGTGACCAGTCTGCCCTGTGTAGCCGGCGTTATGTTCAAACAACTAAACTTGTACATTGCAAGTGCCCACATTAGACAATTGATAGGTACAATCAGCTGATGGTGGGTCATCATTCCAAGGTTGTCAGTCGGGTACTCTCCCATTGATATGTCTGTAGACAGCTCAATGCGAAAGTTTAGGGCGGGATGAATTATACCATTGAGTGTGCCTCTCTGAATTGCATGTCATGTATGTGCATGTTCAAATAGTAAATATTATTAAACAGTTAAAATTTGAAACACCAGTTTGACATGAAGGCCTGTATGTGGTTATCAGTCGATAAATGACAGACTCATGTCTTGTTGCTAGCATCTCTGTTGATGACACTCACCCAAACATCGCTGTCTGTGTCCTTGAGACATACATACTTGTCCAGACATGTGGATTCTGATTGAGAGGGAAGGACAACATCACTCACTCAGGTGTAGCATGAGGGCTCTGTTTCTCCTCGTGTCATGGGATTTGAAGATGATGAAGTTCTGCTTCTCAGTCTGAGCATCTACGGTCACCAATACTGACACGTCTTTGTAGAATGATGCTCATAGACAGGGACTGATGCCCCAACAAAATCACACACACAGGAGACATGAATGTAGGGATCGATTGTTGCACCTATGTTCAATTCCCAGACCATGAATGAGCTTTAGCAGTATAAATGACAAAAGGATAAATGACAAAAGCTGCTCTTGATATGTCTCATGGGGTCCACCTTTAAACTAACACTGCCACCTCACCCTTATGCATGCCTCATGGGTAAATCATGCACAAAAGAGCAGGACCGTGCTTTGACTGACAGAGTGGACATTAGCATCTCTAGTACGTGTAGAGGTGGAGCCAAGTACCCCCACCCAAAGCACCTCCCCCATGCTGCCTATATGTTGGGAGCCAGAGTGTGAGACATGTGCAGTGCCAGTGAAAATACCTATTCCAAAGAGAATCTTAGAAGTAAGGTTTGCATTGTGGAAGCCATACATGCATTCATGATAATATGATGGCCTTTTGAATGAAATCCCGGAGGAAGTGTGACTACTGAGCAGAAGAGAAGATTGGTGAAGTCATGAAAACACGGAGCTGATGCACCCAGAAAAGATGAGATGCTGAGACAAGAGAACATAAATATTCTATAGGCTCTACAGAGGAGGTGTTAAAGATGAGCAACACTTCAAGCTCGAGATGAATATGTTCATGCTACAGAAATAATGAAGTCATTTTACAATTGTACAGATGCATTAACGCAAGTAGACCAAGTATTCTTAAAGGCTGGCTATGTAGTGAATAGATTGCCGTGATGCGCCAACATATGTGCATAGGAAATGTATGGACTATGAATGATTCCACAACGTACTTTAGCAGAGCTAGATCCCGTAAGAAGGAAGGCTTTTTCAGTGTGTAGCAGTTAGAAATTGAAAACTGAACCATGGAGGTGAATCAAAGAAAGGCTTGGTCAAGTCCACCGTGAACCTGAATGTTCGAGCAGTGGTTACAGAACGTGTGAAAAGAACAAAACTCCGGTCTTAAGTGAGAAACGAGAACATCGAAGACATCAGAGGTTCATCATTTAATAGTGTTTTAAATGCAGAAAGACTTTAAAATGAGGTCTGCAGTCACATGGTCAGATGAAAATAGACATTGGGATGCGCTGTATCGATACAGAGAAGACAGAGTATGCCTATACTCCCTCAAATTCTCCAGCACAGAGAACATTTCCAAGGCCACGTTCACAGCCTTAATTGACTAGCAGACTGCAAGAGTGATGATAGATGACAGGCTAATTGGTGGGAAGCTATGGTTATGACCAGCCGTCCAGCACCTGGATGGCAGCCCGCATGCTGCTTACACAGTTGGAATATTACAGTGGGGTACAACGGTGCCAACCAATTGTAGAGGGCCACGTAATAGAACACCCTGTAGGTTGTATAACCAATGGGACGTCGTGTATTTGATGACGTTCGTAGAAACCTGCACTAGAAGAGGGCTCATTTGCCCCACCCGATGTTAGAAATCCAATCACCTTCCCGGACAAGTATGGAACGTATACCTGGATGTTCCCTGTAAGCCTATCACCTTCCCAAGTAGGTTTTTGTAGTTGCAACGTAGGTTGACATCAATGATGACAAATGTTTACTGTGAATGTTGTTTGTTTATGAAATGCATTGAGTGTGAAGATCGAGTGAGTTTGTTGATGTTCGTTGTATTCCCTGTTTTAGAAAAGTGATATTAAAACAGATGCACTTTGCCAACTTCCTGAGTCAGTTTGATGATTGATGTTTGAGTATATTTGCATCTCCATCCATCTCAAAGTATTGCTACCTCATCTCAAAGGGCTGGGTTGGACACCCCAGTTCACAAGTGCTGGCCCGCAGCCAGTGAATTCCATGGTGTTGCAGTGTGGTATCTGGGTTTGGTACAGTGGAGCACTGAATTTGAGGTGAATTCTGTGATAGATTCATGTGATTGAGTGTGGGTACAGTGTCACACATGCGTAGTAGATGCATATGTCAATGTTTCCAGTGCACTATTGCATGTAACAGTGACACATAGCTGGCTCAAGGGACTACTGAGTTGTGCTGTCACACATGGCCAGGGCAGATATAGTGACTTCACATTGTGTAACATGACAGTACAGGAGTCATTCAAAGCAAGACTTAATGACTGTCAATCACTCACTCATGGACAGTCATTGCCTAACACTTCACATGACAATGCTATTGGAAGGGCACTGTCATCACAAACAATATGATTTGACACTGAATATACATGAATTGTGCTAGGCATAAATCAGGGGACCCATGCCCACGTTCAATTACATACAGGGTGCTGGAAGACCTGGTGTTGTCATTGACATGACACATCAGACGGTAACAATCATATGTGTATTCAGATTTTTGTCCAGGACAGGGAGGGCCTTACTGCGAGGATTTTAATTTGGCCAGCACACTCATCATTGCTGCACACATATCATGTCATTGACTGTACATGGACTACGTTTTGCACAATGACACAATGGACCCTGCTGCTGTCCTAATCAAGGTGCATAGTCGCATTTAGGAGACATCTGACAGTGGGTGGCATGTTGGGAAGATGTAGAGGATGTCGATGGTGAGGGAATGCATGTGGGCCATGTCCCAATGCATCCACTGAAGCACTTTGGACAAAGCATCACAGTTTGCCTTTCTCAAGTATGCAGCACATGTAGAAATGTAGTGAAATGCGTGAAAAGTCTTCATGTGGAAATTGACATGACATTGTTATCAAGGACATAGTTGGAATCACTTAATGTCTGTCATATATTGTTTCTGGTAGTATATGTGGATTTAGCTGTCTAACTGATGCCATGTTCTGCTGGCCTTTAGCATTAGAGTGCCCCGATGTAGTACTTCTTGCTAGGTTGTGTAATCAAATGCTTGTTGCATGGCCCATCATTTATGAGTAGGCCACATTTGTACGGCTCTGTGTACACTAACTGCATGGACAGGACCCGGGGGGCTGGGGTGTGTGTCAAAAAATGACATACATCTGTGGCGTACAGCTCACAGTGTGACAAGTCACAATGTGTGATGTATGTGTGCACAACCATTTTGTGCCTGTATGCACTTTCATGCACATGCACATTTTGTCAGGAAGGCCGACTAGAAGGATCTCCAGCACATCATCTTCCTCCTTATCTATGTGATTCCGGGTTAGATTTTATGAAATGTATTAGGATCCACACAGATATACACAAACACGGCTGGAGACTACCCCAGCAATCCAATGCACCATTTGAAGTTTTAGCTTTAATCCCAACTGGACAGGACAGCCAAACTCCACTTTTGAGAAAATTCTCTCAGGGATATAGATTGGCCTGTCAGGGTGACTCCCTCTTCAAATCTGAACTGTATGCACAAAGGGAGCCCTGGTATGCTATAAATAATAACCATAAAAATAACCTACACATGCAGAACAGCCATTTTTGGCATTCCTCATGTTCAAGACTACAAACCAAAATGCCCAGGTGTAACATTCTTAGAACACTTTGGAAGAACAACAGCCACCATGCATGCACATGTGTCTGCCAACAGGGTACAAAGACTATGGGATGGTGCACCAAAACAAAACATGTAGCTTCCACCAACATAATCTACAACACATTATCTGGGTGGGAAAACTCCCCCATGGACAAATGAAGGTGCTCCAGGGGCACTATGCTGCCCTAGTAGCCATATGGGCTGCTAAGGGCAGCAGACCATAGATATGTTGCAGCTGAACGATGACTTCTGTGTCAGTCTCACTGACAGCACTCAGCCTACAAAACCAAAAAGGCAGCAATAATTCAAGGGTACTGATAGAGTTAGCCAAAAGAGAGCAGAAATGACTTTCTTATCTAACATGTCCTTTGTTCATTTGTCCTCATGCCACCTCGCAGTAACTGGACAGGTAATGTGCAGAACCAGAGCAATGCCTTGGTGAGGGCTATATGACTCCATCCTAGTTAACAAAGGATTCCAGCCTACTCTGTAGAGAGGAGAGTAGTGCATGGTGTCTAATTCTGTGACAGCCTTTCACAGCACTCTACAGGAAGGGAACTGTGGCAAGTGGTCCCATTCACCCACATCGATACCTCTGATAACTTGTACATTTCACAATTCTGGGATATGGCTTGGTTTCAGTGAAGCCTATTAGGTACATTTCAGCGTAAACAAACTCTCCAAAAACTGCTCCCCTTTGTTATTTAGTTCTGTAAAGTCATTGAAACATGACTGTAATTCTATGCCACGCCCAGCAAAATACTACGTTTCTAAATGTAGCTTCTCAAAGACTTTCAACTGTTTTAGGAGTATCTTTCAGGGTTCATATTTGTATGATTTCCCGGTTTGGCATCACAACGACTCTCATGCACTCTGGGAAAGTTTCTCACAGTTCCTGTGCGCAGTGTGTTGCGGTTTATCACAAGGCCACACTCAACTTCGGGAGTTCATTACCCCCAATGAGTGTGGCACACAATAAAGCACTATACGTTTTTTGTTAAGGTTCAGTTTGGTAAGGCCTCCAACCCGTCTCGCACCCAACCCCCAACAAGTACCCGGTGCCACAATGGACTAGGAGCCAGGCCGGAGTGTATTTAGAATATATCATTTTTATTCATTTATTTAAACCAAATTTGACAAGTAGATTAACATCAGCCACCAGTGCTGCGGCAACACAAGAACAAAAATGACTTTGTTAAATGAACCTGTGAGATGACACTGAGATATGCAGTCACAATTATTTCTTTTTAAATCACCCACCAATACAGAAAAGAACAATTCACGACACACAGTGATTGCTGATTTGGTTATGATACTTTTCCCCCAGCAACCCTCACCCTCCAAACATCAATTAGACTTGCCCCCGCTGAATTGAAGGCCAGTGGCAGAGAGTGGGAACGCAATGGGGAAATCGTTTTTGGGATTCTACTCACATATGCAATATAAGGGAAAGAAAAACAATGGGAAATTCGTTTTTCCACAGCTGAAAAGAACAGACATGGCTTTGTGGTTTTGGTCAGAGCACAACGGGAACAAGGGGGACATTTAGTTGTTCTCCCTGCACATGCAAAGGCACTACCAGGCTTCACACTTTTGATTAAACATGAACTGGATCAATGGGGAATTTTGTTTTTACACCCTGCACACTCACGTGGAAACAGGTTTTTGGGATTAATTATTTTGGCAGATCTTTGTCTATACCGGCTTACAACACACTGGGAAGAGCTTGTTGGTTTCAAATGCCAACAAAAACATCTCATGATTTCAATAGGGGAATTAATTGATTTACTTTAATTAAATATGCTAAGGATCTACACAGACAAACATTATATTTTGCTACGGGGAAATAGCTAGAACAACACTTGAAAAATGGAGGGCATACACAATCTATGGCTATGGGGATAGTTTTACTCACAGGAGAGGCCTTGGAATGGGCATCAGGGAACCGCAAGGCACTGCTGGGACAGCTATGGTGTCAGTAAAGGAGGGTCTCCTCTAAATCCTCCACGGGGTCCCAGTCAGCTTCTATGTCTCCTGGTTCCTGCATCTAACCAAGACTTAGGCCTCTCTGCTGGGATGTTTCTCACAAGAGTTCAGCAGCAGGTTGCCTCCCAGAATAAGTGACAAAAAGCCCAGTTCTAATGCAAACTGATCTAGTGATAGAGCAAATGACATCAAAACTTGATATGAGTCCTGTGAGAGGGATAGGTTGATTTTCTCTACCCGCATCCCACCTGTATGCTAATAGGACAAGGTGATGGGTGGAGTGAGTCAGGACAGCTGTCAGGGGAGAAAGCTTTGTCATCCCAATTTGACAGTGGGCTCCGCATGTTTTAAAACTCAATCAACATGGCAAGTACCCTAAATTTCCAAATATTTACATGTATGAATATATTTTAAGGATTTGGAGGCAAATCAGATGAGGCTAGTCTGAACCTCATACAAAAAATGGAATCGGGGTAGTCCCTTAAAGCATAAAGTGGATTGGGACTTTGTGGGATATATCTAATTTGTTTTGTATCCTATGCCACGGATATCACAATTATTGTTTGTGTTGGGTGTTCTGACCCACGTTTGGACTATTATGCTACAACATTTGGTGCTGTGGGCTTAGGAAATCCAAGATGGCCGAAAAAGCCCACATGTGCGCCAGAATCTATGAAAACCGCGCAGTTGTGCACACTAAAATGGTTGCCTAACTTGCCACCCACCAATGCAAGCAGGATGGGCCGGGGTGCCATGAGTGAAATGTGTGCCAAAGGAAAAACCGCACTTTAAAATCACCTTTTGTTTCTCTGAATGCCAACTCAAAATCCCTATGCAACACATCCAAAAATCTTACTGAACACCAGCGGACATCTGGCAGAATAAAGTCTTGTGGGCATACAAAATCTGGAAAGAGGATGAGCCTAAAACAATGTTCATCACAAGACTGGCTGTGCTGTGGATTTCAGCAGTTTAAGTAAATTTGGACTGAAAGACACTAAAAATCTAAATGTTTAAAAGAAATGAGTGACCTATCTTTGAGTGTCACATAGGCTGCAATTGTTTAAATGTCATAGTTTTAAACTTAGAATCAGCATTCTAGCTGCATATGTAAAAAATTGTTAGTTATTTGAATGCAGAAAACTGGGGAACAGAAATGACATGTGGCTAAAAACTGGCTTAAAGAGATTCCAATTTTGCCTGGCAACTACCCCCATCAGGAGTGAAACTTGATTCACAAGTAACTTCCCAGGCCTGGCTGTTTCCTGCTGGCCACACTAAGGATATGCCATCTCTCTGATAATTGAATTAAGGGGAGCCTCCACAGAATACAGGAGCTCTGAACAATGCAACCCCCTTCACCCAGGCAGATGGTTTATTGCAGATGTCGTAAAACAGCTTCCTCTTGGCAGAAGCTGGGAGGGGCAGGGTCTCTGAGCTTGGCAGAAACTGGAAAGACTGGTTTCTGTACCATGTGACCTGAAAAGACACACCCCCGTAGCCAGAATATGGTTTTAGAAAAAGATGGATCATTCATAGAGCGGACTTGTGAAAATTATTTAAATGATACCATAATTCTTGTGATTTTTCTGCCCACATTTTAAGACGTGTTAGGACCCGGTGGTATGTTCAGGGGGGTTTTAGCGGAAAAGAGGATATTACTCAAAATGTGTGCATGTGAAAAATCTGACACTTCATCAACTAATGTCCATACTCCTTGCGCACATGTGTGTAAATTTGGGTTAATGTCCGAAATTGCAAAATCAGTTAAAAAGTGCAAATGTTGCCATTTCTGAATGCAAGCCCCCAGGAAGAGCAGATTTGGACAGGGTATACCTCCTGTGATATGTGATGGGTGCGTGTAATTTTAAACGAATGTGTACCTGTGCAAATATGTTTTTTTTTAATCAAATATAGATTGTGTGCAATTTGACAGGGGAGGATCCTCTGACCCATAAAACCTACAGCATCACTCTGACTCACAGTTCCTTCCCCAATCATGGGAGAGGGGAGAATTGGGCCAATGGCAAGTGTAGAGGGGTAGTGTCTAATGATGCTGCACACAGATGCCAGATGATGATCATTCTACACAGCGCTTAATCCCAGTGGTACCCTTTTATAGGAATATTATTACGGATAACACCACAGCTAGTAATACTAGACTTTCATCTCACCATAGCGCCCTTAGCTGGGACAGAACAGTAGAAAGGAATATTAACCCTAACATGTTTTAGGCAAATAAGAGAGCAATAGTGGAGTGCCGCTTACATTGAAGTTATGACACATTGGGGTTATTAAACGTTATACAATCATTGTCAAGTATTAGGATAGAGATTTCTATGACTCAAAAACCTGCAGGAACTGGAAGGGGGGAGCCTGGCTAGACACTGATTTATTTTAAAACAGCAAACAGTGCAAACATTTGGAAGCCCCTCGACTGAATGAAAACTGTTCTGTTCTGATAAACCCGACCTCTGGTGCTGATGGGGGTCGGAGTTACTCTTGCAGACCCGCGTTGGCCGCAGGTATACAGGTATACATCGTGCCAATAAAACACTCACGAACACTTTGTAAAATTACTCGCTCCGGACTGACGTAGTTCCGGGCAAACCTTTATTTCCCTGCCCACAACACATGCCTCCGGTCTCCCTTTGTTCACGTGACTGGGCCTGCCATTGGCTCCACCACATTCCACCCAAACTTAGAATGTTAAACAACATAACTTTCTTGTAAAACACTAGTCTCTTACTACTGTTCCTCTGCCCCGCTTCATCAGGGCTATAGCCCCTGCAGTACGTACCCGTGGAGACGGGATGATGCTTTTGGACTCTCTCTCAGCTGGTACCGTGGATGGGGCCTCTCCGGCTCTTCCACTCTGGGGGAACTTGGGGCTGTCGTGTCCTATTGGGGGAGCTGTTCACCCGCCACCTGGGATGAGGAGTCCTCCTCTGTCTACTCCAATGCTTCATGTCTTGGTGGAGGATTCTCGCCAGTTGGTTGGTTTTCGGCTGTTCTTTCCGCATTGTTTCTGGGACTTTTTGGAAATGAGATATGTTTCTAGTCACCACTTCGGTCCCCCGGGTGGCAGTTGCTTTGCCTGGTGTCTCGAACTGTCCATTGGCGGGACTCGAAATTTAGCGTCATTTTGTTTTGGGGTGCCCTGTTTTTCACTAGTACAGTGTCCCTGGTTGTAGCTCCCTGTGCCGAGCGTGACACGCTTGGCTCTCCAGCTCGTTCCTCCTGACACGTCTTTCTTCGATGAGGGGTATACCGGGATCAGCGTTTACTCAGCTCAGGTGCATCGGGAGCTCTGCTTGAATCGGCACCCCAAACATGAGTGCTGCTGGGCTCACCCACGTTGACATCTGTGGGGTTTGACGATGGGCCCACAGGAACCTGTACACTGCCGCCAGCCATGGGTGGTTGTGTTCTTTTGCAATTCGTATGACCTTATTGAGGGACCCCATGAACCGCTCTGCATCGCCATTGGCCTGCGGCCAGTACAGAGTGATTTTCCTGTGTTTGATGCTCAGGTCCTGGAGGAATTGTTTGAGGTCCTGACTGGAGAATGGTAGGCCATTGTCACTCCTCAGTTGGGCGGGTTTTCCATGAACTGCAAATATTTTTTCCAGCGCGGTGATCACTGATTCTGCATTTGTGGATTTTACATACTCGACTTATGGGTAACGGCTAAATTCATCGACCAGGACTAGGAGATACTCCTCTCCAGCTATGGTGCAAAAGTCTATACTGACTGACTCCCACCTTGTATTGCTTCATGGTGAGCTGATGATTGGTTCTGGCACTGCTAGCCTCCTCGATTATTGGCATGCCATGCAGGATTCAACCAGCTCTTTCACGCGTCGATGCATTCGCGGCATCCACATTCTGGACTTTAGGTACGATTGTGATTTTACTATGCCTTGGTGGCCCCCATGCACTAGCTTCAACACCCTCTCTTCCAGCATACCTGGTAGGATAATTCTGTGTCCCTTTAGCAAAACACCTTCTCTAGACAGTGTGAATTTGTGGCGGATCCCAAACAAAGCCTGTTATTTTTCTTGGGCTGTTGGTGTGTGCTGTGCTACTGCTGTCAGGTTGTTTTTCCAGTCTCCTGATTGGACTGCTTGAATGGTTTGTAGCAGGCAAGCCGTCCTTGTTTCGTCCGCTATCTCTTGCAGTGTGAGCGATCGCGGCTGCGCAAATGCGATGACATGGCACACGTGCTCCTCTGTTTCTGTTGCGTGCTGTTCTTCGAGCTTCGTGGCGGAACACGGATGGTGGGAGAGGTAGTCCACTGGATTTTCAGCTGCAGCCCTGTATTCCACATCGATGTTAAATGGTTGTAGTTGTAGCATCCACTTTTCTTGCCTTGCTGGGGAATATGGCGCAGACTCTTTAAAGATTGGGATCAATGGCTTATGGTCTGTGAATACCTTGGCCCGTTGCCCTAATAGGCATACTATAAAGTGGCGGCAGCCCCAGAGGAGTGCCTCTTTCTCAATGTGCGCATAGTTCTGCTCTTTTTTCGCTAGTGCTCGGCTGGCGAATGCTATCGGGTGTATGCTGCCGTCCTATCTACCCCAGACCCTCATGTCTTGACATCACTCATATCCCCTCTCAACTCCACCACTACCCCTGGCAGTCCCCTGACTGTACACCCCCTCCCCACACCCCTCACCTCCACTGCTATCCCAGTCTGCACCCTCAAGTCCTGACACCACACACCAGCCTCCCTTTCCTCTGCCACTGTCCAAGGCAGAACCTGCAAGTCCTGACACCACCCACCAGCCCCCCTCACCTCTACCACAGTCATAACGCTCAAGTACTGACACCACCCACCAGCCCCTTCACCTCAGCCACTACCCCAGCTAGCCCCCTCAAGTCCGGACACCACCCAGCAGCCCCCCTCACCTCAGCCGCTACCCCAGCCAGCCCCCTCAAGTGCTGACATCACCCACCAGCCCCCTTACCTCTGCCACTACCCCTGGCAGTGCACGCCCCTCCTGACACACCCTCACCTCCACCACTACCCCAGTCAGCACCCTCTAGTCCTGACACTACCCACTCTCACCTCTGCTACTACCCCAGGCAGCATCCTCAAGTCCTGACACCACCCACCAGCCCGCTTCACCTCTGCAACTACCCAAGCCAGTGCCCTCTAGTCATGACACCACCCACCATCCCCCCTCACCTCTGCCACTACCCCAGTAAGCCCCTTCAAGTTTTAACACCACCCACCAGCCCCCTCACCTCCTCAACTGCCCCAGTCAGCCCCCCCAAGTCCTGACACCACCCACCATCCCCCCACTTCTGCCACTATCCCAGGCAGCCCCCTCAAGTCCTGACACCACCCACCAGCCCCCCTTGCCTCCACCACTATCCCAGTCAGCCCCCTGACAGAACTCCCCTTCCCGACACCCCCTCACCTTGGCCACTACACCAGTCAGCATCCTCAAGTCCTGACACCTGCCACCAGCCCCCCTCACCTCCACCACTACCCTAAGTCAGCCCCCTCAAGTCCTGACACCATCCACTATACCCCCTCACCTCCGCCACTACCCTAGTCAGCCCCCTCAAGTGCTGACATCACCCACCAGCCCCCCTTACCTCTGCCACTATGCCAGTGAGCACCCTCTAGTCCTGACACCACCCACTGTACCCCCTCACCTCTGCCACTAACCCAGGCAGCCCTCTCAAGTCCTGACACCACCCACCAGCTCCCCTTGCCTCTGCCACTACCCCAGTCAGACCCCTGACAGTAAACCCCCCTCCCCACACACCTCTCACCTCCGTCACTACCCCAGTCAGCACCCTCAAGTCCTGACCCCACCCACCAGCCCCCCTCATATCCGCCACCATCCCAGTCAGCCTCCTCAAGTCCTGACACCACCCACCAGTCCCCTCACCTCTGCCACTACCCCAGTCAGCCCCCTGACAGGACACTCCCCTCCCCACATACTTTCACCTCAGCCACTACCCCAGTCAGTTCCCTCAAGGCCTGACATCACCCACCAGCCCCCTTACCTCTGCCTCTACCCCAGTCAGCCCCACTAACAGGACACCCCCCTCCCCAAACCCCCTCACATCCACCAGTACCCCAGTCAGCACCCTCAAATTCTGACACCACCTACCAGGCCCCCTGACCTGCACCACTACCCCAGGCAGCCCCCTGAAAGTCTCCCACCCTGCCAGTCCAAAGTGGTGCTGCAACCTACCTCAACCTCTCTGGTCTGCCTCCCTCATGAAGCAGACCTGCCACATGTCTTCCACCAACATGATCACTAGGTAGCATTGTCGTTGTATCCAAGACTGGAACATCTCCTGTCACTCCCTGGTAAACCAAAATCTAAAACACCTCTACTGGACAGCATACTGTTGCACCACCTACACTTTGGTCATCCCATGTACATGTGACATGTAATTGCAATGCAAAGTGCCATATGTATACTGCCAATGTGCATTTCAATGGCCTCGAAGCACTGCAACTGAATGTTTGTGCAGGGCAGATGTACACAGAATCATAGATTGAGCATATCCACGAAGAATGGCTGGGTGCATTACAGCCCATGCAAAAGTAGCCAGGGTGGTAGGGGTGGCAAAGTCCCTGTCAGGGACATAAACATGACAGGCCTGTGGATGGGTGATGGTAAGCCAGTGAGAGAGTGTGTGACTCAGTGAGACAGGAATTGTGTGCCCCCAGCAATTATGGGACTCCTCTGCATTGCACTGGCAGAGGTGATGCATGACATGAGAGCAGGCAGTGTGTGACTGCAGATGTGTGTGGGTGGGTGACTGTGACATGGGAGTCACACAACAATCAAACGTCAAATGCACAAGTGATGTGTCCAGGCCACCCATCCACAGTGAGCCCACTTCCCACCACAGCACCCACAAGGCCAAATACACAAAACAGTGAGTAGAGTGTGGGCACATACACAATACCATGCATGTGCCAAGAGAACACCTGAATAAGAGTAGACCTAAAATGAAACCAACGCAAAAGAAACATCACCTCCAGTAGCAAATGTGCAAAGGCAATACAGATGACACCACATAGAACCCACAATTTAAACATGTGGAACATGTGCCAATACACATGAACAGGTGGCAATTCATCCGCAATGAGAGACCAGAAAAACAATTATACGACATTCACACATCACCAAAACCATGCTGTATGTACACCATCACCCACACAACTGAAGCCTTCCTGCCAACAACATCAACACACTGATGCCAAACACGCAGTGCCCCTGCACACGGAATGGAGTATGAAAATCATCCAGTGCACCGTCAAGCTGTCTGATGGCCACAACCCCACATGTCAAGCGCATCTGCACTCCTCACCCAGAAGACATCATAGCATCAACATAACACACACATTGAGGCCACAATACACATGACCGACAGTGAAAAGATGCACTGGGAGAACATTAAAACATCAACAGACAAATAGACTGCACGAAGTGTGGAATGACCTGATGTAAAACCTGTATTAAAATTGAACTATATACATAATAAAATGGAAGGAATGTCAAAATAGTCCCAGGAAGAAAAGTAAAAAAAAGTAAAAAATAAAACCTAATTCTAAATAACTATTTATACAGGCAGCAGGCTAGTCCTCTCCAATCTCAGACAAAGCTTCCACCAGGGCTGAGTCGTAAGCAATATCTTCCCCCTCAGGCAGGCCCCTGTTGTTCCCTGGAGGGCTTGTTGGGTGGCCACCATCTGCTGCTCTGCCTCTTCTGCCATTCTGCAAGTTGCGTCCAGGATGGCAGCCCGCCTCCATGCATACTGCAGCGCCACCTCAGCCCTGGCCACCATTACTGCAGCCTCCCTTGCCTGCTGCCTCTCTGCCACCAGCTGCTTCAGGTACCCCAGAAACACAGATGACCAAGCCTGCATGGCTCCCCTACGGTCCTCCTGCCTCAATGGTGCCACATGCCTCCTCGAGGTGGTATCTTCTGTGTTGGTCTGCCTCCTCATAGTTGCCACCTGCTGCCGCCATGCAGAGTGCAAGATGTGTAGCTACGCCCTCCAACCTGATGACTGTTGTCGGGCGTTAGCACCTGCACTGCCCTGAGGTGCCTTCTGACCATCCACTGCCTGTATCTGTGTCAGTGCCTTGGTAGGCACAGTGACCACCTCATCTGATGTAGAAGGGACTCCGACTCGGGCAGGGACGTTAGCTCAACCATACAGAGTGGCGGTGGTGGGACTAATGCACAGGTGGCGTGCTGGAATGTGGCCCTTAAGGCACCCTTGAGGATGACTGGTGCACAGAGGAGGAAGTGGAGGAGAGGGTCACTTCAAGGAACAGCCCACGGAGCCCACCCGATAACAGTGCTGTTGCCAGCAAGGCCATGAGGTGGCAGAGCTCATTGTGATGACATAACAGCTGACTACAAGTAGCATGTACATCATCACGTATAACTGCGGTCCACCTCGTGAGACCCGTCAGCAGGGGTAGCACATGATCCCGAATGGACATATCGGCTGGCATGGGGATGCGGGTCTGGGTGGAGGCATCCCGAAAGGTGGGCACTTCTGCAGCCAATGGCCCAGAGACCAGAATGTATGCAGGTACCTCCATGGTGGCTGGCACAGCTTCATGTCCCTGGGACATGGTTGCAGCATGTACATCTTCCTCAATGGCCCCACCTGGACCCATGGGCTAGCCTGCAATGGCCACCTTCTCCACCTCCATAAACCTGGATGACTCCAGGGTGTCTTCCCCCATGGATGGCCCCTGTGTGGAATCACCCTGTGCCACCATTGCTGAGGTGTCCCCTTCCTCCTTCACTCCTGGGACTTACCCCCAGCAGCCACGCCCGATGGTCCAGGTGCTCCCTCAGCCACATAGCTCCCCAAAGAAGAGGTGTCTCGGGGTAGTGGCTGGGTTCTGTGCCTTGGTCTGGCGGCCCATCCCTAGGTCCATGCTCCACAGCACTTCATCCACCCACTTCGCCAGCTGCACCAACTGTGGGAAAGCGAACAAAGGACTTTGATATCAGTCAACATCGTCAAAGCATGTCTGGCATAAACAACCTTTACAGTAACATGAAGTCACCATGGGTCAACCAGCAACAGCCAGACACACACACACACCCATGCAATTCACATGATAACTGACATACAAGTGTAGGGTCAATGATGAGTCAAAGTCACTGCACATTCACATGTCAACACTGCACATGTGCAGTAGTTCACAAACACATAGCAAGAAACATGCTATGGCACAATAGCAATGGCAAAGCGACACAACTGCACCATGCTGCATTGCCACAGCAGTCATGGCACAGGGGCACAGGGATGGGCAGGGAGTCAACTGGTAGGTTATCCAACCATGGATTGCATGGAAGCACAGGTGGACCGGTGTACTACTGGAAGCACATTGTTGGCAAGACACAGAGTTCAATGCTGGATCTCACAAAACACTCATAATTGTACTGCGCACAGCATGGCCATGCAAACACCTGCTTGGGCGGCGATCCACACAATGACATGAAGCAACATGCCTCCCTGACAGCCTGACCTCTAAGCATGCACCAAATACATGCACAAATTGTAGTGGTACAAGTGAGTATGTTGTAGCCCCAAGCACATAGACATGGCATGATCACACGTCAACTCAGACTTCACATTCAGTGGGATGACAGATAACATCAACGTCCCTGAAAGGTCAATGCACCAACATGACAATCACCAACATCCATAAACACGTGTCACCTCCGGACATTGAGGGTGGATGGCTACACTTTGAAATAGACCATACAACAATCTGCCCATCATGCATGCCCCTCAAATAGGCACAACATCGTAATCTAGCACCCTTACTATCCAAGCATGCATAACCACAACTGACATTGCATGTTCACAAGTGGCGCAAGTCAACAACTATGAACACTGCACATACCAGTGCATGACCAATCAACAGATGTCTGACATCACACATGACGAGCATTGTCTGTGGCTGTATTGATACACACATGCTGCATACAAAAGGGAGTAACTGCAATCATGCACAACACACATACACTGTAGAGCGGTGCACAACATGGCTACTCACCAGCAGCATACAGATGTCATTGCCACTCACAGAACTGGGCATTTAGCTCTGGGTCGAACCTCTGGGTCGAACCTCTGCAGGATCTGCACATTGGTCGATGAAAACTTGTAGCAGCCCACATGGTGCATCACCACGGTGACACCGGCCTCGAGAGCTGCTAGAGCCTTGGTGTGGGTCTGGTAATTGAGTTCCTCCCATCGCTTATGAATGGACTTCGGGCAATCTGCAACCCCCTTTGCGTTGATGACAGCCTTGATGGTCACCAAGATCTGTCAGCTGCATTGCTGGGCCAAAGAGGGCATTATAATTATCCAGAACCTGATCCACCAGGATGCCAACTTCATTGGAGGTGAAGTTGGCAGCCCTCTGCCTCGCCTAAACGGGGGTGCCACTCAGTGATGAGGAGGATGGACCAGAAATGGCAACCCCTGAGGCAGGTGTGGGTGGTAAAACTGGTTCCTGGAAATGGGCTGTGGAGCAGTGGTGGTGTAATGGAGAGGTGGGAGTGCAGGACAGGCCAGACACAGAAGCACAGGCAATGGTGGGTCAACAGGCCCTCCGATGCAGTGCAGGTGGGCAGCAGGCTCTCACTCTCGGCAGGCAGCAGCAGGTGGCAAGTTGGGAGGCAGTACAGGTCAGGTGGATGAAGTAGAAATGGCACTAGAGGCATGAGAAGGGGTGTTGTCATGCCTTGCGTCTGATGCAGCTGAGTACAGAGTAAAGGCAATTAGCATGTAAATTGCATGCTACGGCTGCACGCAGCATGCCTAGGTGGCTCACAGCAATGACAGTGATACTTAACGGATGCTACGCGCATCACTGGTCAAACGCGTGAAGGTACGAAGATTGACGAGTTTCACAGACACGCATCTGGGAGTGCTACGTAAGCCGTTACCTTCAAGTAATGATTACCACATTTTTCTTTTTGGGGGTTGCATCTGTGCATACATGCATGTATTTTTTTCCATTGTGAGGCCTGCAGTAAATCGAGTATGCAATATTTTTGTTTTGGGGTGCCACTGCATATCATGTACCACTTTTTTTCCTTTTGGAGGCCTTCAGGGTATCGTGCATGCAATTTATACTTCTTGGGGTGCCATTGCGCATCGCTTATTGCCTTTTCTCATATCTGAAAGCTTTCTGAGTATCAAGTACACAGGATTATTGATTGGGGTGCCTCTGTGTAGCACGTACCACATATCTTTGCTTTTGGGGTACATTGGAGCCTTGCTGAACAACGCATCTACATAGTACATTATATAGACAGTTCCCTTCCTCATATTGCACAGAACAATATATTGGTGTTCATTCCATTCATCCATTTATTCTGCACCATGATTGGTAAGGCCCCAAAAGGAAAACGGAGAAGACAGGGACGTGGCGATGACACATGTGCCCCAGCCCCATGAGGATGTGGTGTGCCTCAGCCCACAGGTGACTCAGCACCTGTACATGGACATGGTCGGAGGCAAACAGGTGAACCAGCAACACCAGGGGCCACTAGGTCCAAGTGTGGATGCCCTGCAGAGAAGGAAGGGGCTCCACCCCAAAACACGGCACAGGAGAAGGGTCCACAGAGGAAGAAGTGCTTCACTGATGTGGAGCTTCAGATCCTCGAAGATTATGTCACAGAACAACATCATGAGATGTACCAGTTTGCGGGCAGCACCCATTCTCCTGCACAATGAATGGTGCATTAGCAGCAGGTCACAGTCATCTGTGTATGTGATGTGGAGAGGTGCAGTGCTGAACAGGTGCACTGGCCACTGAAGGGGGACCAGATGAGGAGGAGCAGCTGACCCCAATTGAAGAGGCTGCAAGTAAGTACACTCATCAGTAGTGAGCAGATGCAAGGGGTGTGATCAGATGCAAGGTGTGGGAAACGTGGAGACATATGAGGATGCATACGGTGAGTGGTATTTGTGTGCATCATATGAGTGGACAATTATGGTTGACCAACCCATACATGTATTGTAGTACAGTTGGCTGCTGTTGTCAGCCATCCTTGGACAATGCATGTTTGCTACCATATTCACTTCTGTGACATGGACTGCATTCTGGGAGAATGCAGATGTTTGTGTGACAGTAAGTACACATCACTGTCTACTGGGCCTCACAGCTGTGCCAGTACTTGCATGCAGGTTTGCAATGTCAACAACATGTGCACATTGCAAGACCCCATGACTTGCCCCCTGACAGGCATACATCACCCACAAGGCACACCTCTATGTCAAGCTGAAAAGGTCCTCATCCACATGAATCAATCATTGCCACATTCCTGGGACCCATCTCTTTGCATTGTATATGAAGTACATATGTCGTCCACACACATCATTTGTTGCAGAAGTGCATGTTTGAGCTGTCACCTGCACTTGCGGAATGCCTTGTCAGAATGCATTTCCAAGCTGCCTGTAATGACACACTGTGATGTGACCAGTCTGCCCTGTGTAGCCGGCGTTATGTTCAAACAACTAAACTTGTACATTGCAAGTGCCCACATTAGACAATTGATAGGTACAATCAGCTGATGGTGGGTCATCATTCCAAGGTTGTCAGTCGGGTACTCTCCCATTGATATGTCTGTAGACAGCTCAATGCGAAAGTTTAGGGCGGGATGAATTATACCATTGAGTGTGCCTCTCTGAATTGCATGTCATGTATGTGCATGTTCAAATAGTAAATATTATTAAACAGTTAAAATTTGAAACACCAGTTTGACATGTAAGGCCTGTATGTGGTTATCAGTCGATAAATGACAGACTCATGTCTTGTTGCTAGCATCTCTGTTGATGACACTCACCCAAACATCGCTGTCTGTGTCCTTGAGACATACATACTTGTCCAGACATGTGGATTCTGATTGAGAGGGAAGGACAACATCACTCACTCAGGTGTAGCATGAGGGCTCTGTTTCTCCTCGTGTCATGGGATTTGAAGATGATGAAGTTCTGCTTCTCAGTCTGAGCATCTACGGTCACCAATACTGACACGTCTTTGTAGAATGATGCTCATAGACAGGGACTGATGCCCCAACAAAATCACACACACAGGAGACATGAATGTAGGGATCGATTGTTGCACCTATGTTCAATTCCCAGACCATGAATGAGCTTTAGCAGTATAAATGACAAAAGCTGCTCTTGATATGTCTCATGGGGTCCACCTTTAAACTAACACTGCCACCTCACCCTTATGCATGCCTCATGGGTAAATCATGCACAAAAGAGCAGGACCGTGCTTTGACTGACAGAGTGGACATTAGCATCTCTAGTACGTGTAGAGGTGGAGCCAAGTACCCCCACCCAAAGCACCTCCCCCATGCTGCCTATATGTTGGGAGCCAGAGTGTGAGACATGTGCAGTGCCAGTGAAAATACCTATTCCAAAGAGAATCTTAGAAGTAAGGTTTGCATTGAGGAAGCCATACATGCATTCATGACAATATGACGGCCATTTGAATGAAATCCCGGAGGAAGTGTGACTACTGAGCAGAAGAGAAGATTGGTGAAGTCATGAAAACACGGAGCTGATGCACCCAGAAAAGATGAGATGCTGAGACAAGAGAACATAAATATTCTATAGGCTCTACAGAGGAGGTGTTAAAGATGAGCAACACTTCAAGCTCGAGATGAAGATGTTCATGCTACAGAAATAATGAAGTCATTTTGCAATTGTACAGATGCATTAACGCAAGTAGACCAAGTATTCTTAAAGGCTGGCTATGTAGTGAATAGATTGCCGTGATGCGCCAACATATGTGCATAGGAAATGTATGGACTATGAATGATTCCACAACGTACTTTAGCAGAGCTTGATCCCGTAAGAAGGAAGGCTTTTTCAGTGTGTAGCAGTTAGAAATTGAAAACTGAACCATGGAGGTGAATCAAAGAAAGGCTTGGTCAAGTCCACCGTGAGCCTGAATGTTCGAGCAGTGGTTACAGAACGTGTGAAAAGAACAAAACTCCGGTCTTAAGTGAGAAACGAGAACATCGAAGACATCAGAGGTTCATCATTTAATAGTGTTTTAAATGCAGAAAGACTTTAAAATGAGGTCTGCAGTCATATGGTCAGATGAAAATAGACATTGGGATGAGCTGTATCGAAACAGAGAAGACAGAGTATGCCTATACTCCCTCAAATTCTCCAGCACAGAGAACATTTCCAAGGCCACGTTCACAGCCTTAATTGACTAGCAGACTGCAAGAGTGATGATAGATGACAGGCTAATTGGTGGGAAGCTATGGTTATGACCAGCCCTCCAGCACCTGGATGGCAGCCCGCATGCTGCTTACACAGGTGGAATATTACAGTGGGGTACAACGGTGCCAACCAATTGTAGAGGGCCACGTAATAGAACACCCTGTAGGTTGTATAACCAATGGGACGTCGTGTATTTGATGACGTTCGTAGAAACCTGCACTAGAAGAGGGCTCATTTGCCCCACCCGATGTTAGAAATCCAATCACCTTCCCGGACAAGTATGGAACGTATACCTGGATGTTCCCTGTAAGCCTATCACCTTCCCAAGTAGGTTTTTGTAGTTGCAACGTAGGTTGACGTCAATGATGACAAATGTTTACTGTGAATGTTGTTTGTTTATGAAATGCATTGAGTGTGAAGATCGAGTGAGTTTGTTGATGTTCGTTGTATTCCCTGTTTTAGAAAAGTGATATTAAAACAGATGCACTTTGCCAACTTCCTGAGTCAGTTTGATGATTGATGTTTGAGTATATTTGCATCTCCATCCATCTCAAAGTATTGCTACCTCATCTCAAAGGGCTGGGTTGGACACCCCAGTTCACAAGTGCTGGCCCGCAGCCAGTGAATTCCATGGTGTTGCAGTGTGGTATCTGGGTTTGGTACAGTGGAGCACTGAATTTGAGGTGAATTCTGTGATAGATTCATGTGATTGAGTGTGGGTACAGTGTCACACATGCGTAGTAGATGCATATGTCAATGTTTCCAGTGCACTATTGCATGTAACAGTGACACATAGCTGGCTCAAGGGACTACTGAGTTGTGCTGTCACACATGGCCAGGGCAGATATAGTGACTTCACATTGTGTAACATGACAGTACAGGTGTCATTCAAAGCAAGACTTAATGACTGTCAATCATTCACTCATGGACAGTCATTGCCTAACACTTCACATGACAATGCTATTGGAAGGGCACTGTCATCACAAACAATATGATTTAACACTGAATATACATGAATTGTGCTAGGCATAAATCAGGGGACCCATGCCCACGTTCAATTACATACAGGATGCTGGTAGACCTGGTGTTGTCATTGACATGACACATCAGACGGTAACAATCATATGTGTATTCAGATTTTTGTCCAGGACAGGGAGGGCCTGACTGCGAGGATTTTAATTTGGCCAGCACACTCATCATTGCTGCACACATATCATGTCATTGACTGTACATGGACTACGTTTTGCACAATGACACAATGGACCCTGCTGCTGTCCTAATCAAGGTGCATAGTCGCATTTAGGAGACATCTGACAGTGGGTGGCATGTTGGGAAGATGTAGAGGATGTCGATGGTGAGGGAATGCATGTGGGCCATGTCCCAATGCATCCACTGAAGCACTTTGGACAAAGCATCACAGTTTGCCTTTCTCAAGTATGCAGCACATGTAGAAATGTAGTGAAATGCGTGAAAAGTCTTCATGTGGAAATTGACATGACATTGTTATCAAGGACATAGTTGGAATCACTTAATGTCTGTCATATATTGTTTCTGGTAGTATATGTGGATTTAGCTGTCTAACTGATGCCATGTTCTGCTGGCCTTTAGCATTAGAGTGCCCCGATGTAGTACTTCTTGCTAGGTTGTGTAATCAAATGCTTGTTGCATGGCCCATCATTTATGAGTAGGCCACATTTGTACGGCTCTGTGTACACTAACTGCATGGACAGGACCCGGGGGGCTGGGGTGTGTGTCAAATAATGACATACATCTGTGGCGTACAGCTCACAGTGTGACAAGTCACAATGTGTGATGTATGTGTGCACAACCATTTTGTGCCTGTATGCACTTTCATGCACATGCACATTTTGTCAGGAAGGCCGACTAGAAGGATCTCCAGCACATCATCTTCCTCCTTATCTATGTGATTCCGGGTTAGATTTTATGAAATGTATTAGGATCCACACAGATATACACAAACACGGCTGGAGACTACCCCAGCAATCCAATGCACCATTTGAAGTTTTAGCTTTAATCCCAACTGGACAGGACAGCCAAACTCCACTTTTGAGAAAATTCTCTCAGGGATATAGATTGGCCTGTCAGGGTGACTCCCTCTTCAAATCTGAACTGTATGCTCAAAGGGAGCCCTGGTATGCTATAAATAATAACCATAAAAATAACCTACACATGCAGAACAGCCATTTTTGGCATTCCTCATGTTCAAGACTACAAACCAAAATGCCCAGGTGTAACATTCTTAGAACACTTTGGAAGAACAACAGCCACTATGCATGCACATGTGTCTGCCAACAGGGTACAAAGACTATGGGATGGTGCACCAAAACAAAACATGTAGCTTCCACCAACATAATCTACAACACATTATCTGGGTGGGAAAACTCCCCCATGGACAAATGAAGGTGCTCCAGGGGCACTATGCTGCCCTAGTAGCCATATGGGCTGCTAAGGGCAGCAGACCATAGATATGTTGCAGCTGAACGATGACTTCTGTGTCAGTCTCACTGACAGCACTCAGCCTACAAAACCAAAAAGGCAGCAATAATTCAAGGGTACTGATAGAGTTAGCCAAAAGAGAGCAGAAATGACTTTCTTATCTAACATGTCCTTTGTTCATTTGTCCTCATGCCACCTCGCAGTAACTGGACAGGTAATGTGCAGAACCAGAGCAACGCCTTGGTGAGGGCTATATGACTCCATCCTAGTTAACAAAGGATTCCAGCCTACTCTGTAGAGAGGAGAGTAGTGCATGGTGTCTAATTCTGTGACAGCCTTTCACAGCACTCTACAGGAAGGGAACTGTGGCAAGTGGTCCCATTCACCCACATCGATACCTCTGATAACTTGTACATTTCACAATTCTGGGATATGGCTTGGTTTCAGTGAAGCCTATTAGGTACATTTCAGCGTAAACAGACTCTCCAAAAACTGCTCCCCTTTGTTATTTAGTTCTGTAAAGTCATTGAAACATGACTGTAATTCTATGCCACGCCCAGCAAAATACTACGTTTCTAAATGTAGCTTCTCAAAGACTTTCAACTGTTTTAGGAGTATCTTTCAGGGTTCATATTTGTATGATTTCCCGGTTTGGCATCACAACGACTCTCATGCACTCTGGGAAAGTTTCTCACAGTTCCTGTGCGCAGTGTGTTGCGGTTTATCACAAGGTCACACTCAACTTCGGAGTTCATTACCCCCAATGAGTGTGGCACACAATAAAGCACTATACGTTTTTTGTTAAGGTTCAGTTTGGTAAGGCCTCCAACCCGTCTCGCACCCAACCCCCAACAAGTACCCGGTGCCACAATGGACTAGGAGCCAGGCCGGTGTGTATTTAGAATATATCATTTTTATTCATTTATTTAAACCAAATTTGACAAGTAGATTAACATCAGCCACCAGTGCTGCGGCAACACAAGAACAAAAATGACTTTGTTAAATGAACCTGTGAGATGACACTGAGATATGCAGTCACAATTATTTCTTTTTAAATCATCCACCAATACAGAAAAGAACAATTCACGACACACAGTGATTGCTGATTTGGTTATGATACTTTTCCCCCAGCAACCCCCACCCTCCAAACATCAATTAGACTTGCCCCCGCTGAATTGAAGGCCAGTGGCAGAGAGTGGGAACGCAATGGGGAAATCGTTTTTGGGATTCTACTCACATATGCAATATAAGGGAAAGAAAAACAATGGGAAATTCGTTTTTCCACAGCTGAAAAGAACAGACATGGCTTTGTGGTTTTGGTCAGAGCACAACGGGAACAAGGGGGACATTTAGTTGTTCTCCCTGCACATGCAAAGGCACTACCAGGCTTCACACTTTTGATTAAACATGAACTGGATCAATGGGGAATTTTGTTTTTACACCCTGCACACTCACGTGGAAACAGGTTTTTGGGATTAATTATTTTGGCAGATCTTTGTCTATACCGGCTTACAACACACTGGGAAGAGCTTGTTGGTTTCAAATGCCAACAAACACATCTCATGATTTCAATAGGGGAATTAATTGATTTACTTTAATTAAATATGCTAAGGATCTACACAGACAAACATTATATTTTGCTACGGGGAAATAGCTAGAACAACACTTGAAAAATGGAGGGCATACACAATCTATGGCTTTGGGGATAGTTTTACTCACAGGAGAGGCCTTGGAATGGGCATCAGGGAACCGCAAGGCACTGCTGGGACAGCTATGGTGTCAGTAAAGGAGGGTCTCCTCTAAATCCTCCACAGGGTCCCAGTCAGCTTCTATGTCTCCTGGTTCCTGCATCTAACCAAGACTTAGGCCTCTCTGCTGGGATGTTTCTCACAAGAGTTCAGCAGCAGGTTGCCTCCCAGAATAAGTGACAAAAAGCCCAGTTCTAATGCAAACTGATCTAGTGATAGGGCAAATGACATCAAAACTTGATATGAGTCCTGTGAGAGGGATAGGTTGATTTTCTCTACCCGCATCCCACCTGTGTGCTAATAGGACAAGGTGATGGGTGGAGTGAGTCAGGACAGCTGTCAGGGGAGAAAGCTTTGTCATCCCAATTTGACAGTGGGCTCCGCATGTTTTAAAACTCAATCAACATGGCAAGTACCCTAAATTTCCAAATATTTACATGTATGAATATATTTTAAGGATTTGGAGGCAAATCAGATGAGGCTAGTCTGAACCTCATACAAAAAATGGAATCGGGGTAGTCCCTTAAAGCATAAAGTGGATTGGGACTTTGTGGGATATATCTAATTTGTTTTGTATCCTATGCCACGGATATCACAATTATTGTTTGTGTTGGGTGTTCTGACCCACGTTTGGACTATTATGCTACAACATTTGGTGCTGTGGGCTTAGGAAATCCAAGATGGCCGAAAAAGCCCACATGTGCGCCAGAATCTATGAAAACCGCGCAGTTGTGCACACTAAAATGGTTGCCTAACTTGCCACCCACCAATGCAAGCAGGATGGGCCGGGGTGCCATGAGTGAAATGTGTGCCAAAGGAAAAACCACACTTTAAAATCACCTTTTGTTTCTCTGAATGCCAACTCAAAATGCCTATTTGCAACACATCCAAAAATCTTACTGAACACCAGCGGACATCTGGCAGAATAAAGTCTTGTGGGCATACAAAATCTGGAAAGAGGATGAGCCTAAAACAATGTTCATCACAAGACTGGCTGAGCTGTGGATTTCAGCAGTTTAAGTAAATTTGGACTGAAAGACACTAAAAATCTAAATGTTTAAAAGAAATGAGTGACCTACTTTTGAGTGTCACATAGGCTGCAATTGTTTAAATGTCATAGTTTTAAACTTAGAATCAGCATTCTAGCTGCATATGTAAAAAATTGTTAGTTATTTGAATGCAGAAAACTGGGGAACAGAAATGACATGTGGCTAAAAACTGGCTTAAAGAGATTCCAATTTTGCCTGGCAACTACCCCCATCAGGAGTGAAACTTGATTCACAAGTAACTTCCCAGGCCTGGCTGTTTCCTGCTGGCCACACTAAGGATATGCCATCTCTCTGATAATTGAATTAAGGGGAGCCTCCACAGAATACAGGAGCTCTGAACAATGCAACCCCCTTCACCCAGGTAGATGGTTTATTGCAGATGTCGTAAAACAGCTTCCTCTTGGCAGAAGCTGGGAGGGGCAGGGTCTCTGAGCTTGGCAGAAACTGGAAAGACTGGTTTCTGTACCATGTGACCTGAAAAGACACACCCCCGTAGCCAGAATATGGTTTTAGAAAAAGATGGATCATTCATAGAGCGGACTTGTGAAAATTATTTAAATGATACCATAATTCTTGTGATTTTTCTGCCCACATTTTAAGACGTGTTAGGACCCGGTGGTATGTTCAGGGGGGTTTTAGCGGAAAAGAGGATATTACTCAAAATGTGTGCATGTGAAAAATCTGACACTTCATCAACTAATGTCCATACTCCTTGCGCACATGTGTGTAAATTTGGGTTAATGTCCGAAATTGCAAAATCAGTTAAAAAGTGCAAATGTTGCCATTTCTGAATGCAAGCCCCCAGGAAGAGCAGATTTGGACAGGGTATACCTCCTGTGATATGTGATGGGTGCGTGTAATTTTAAACGAATGTGTACGTGTGCAAATATGTTTTTTTTTATCAAATATAGATTGTGTGCAATTTGACAGGGGAGGATCCTCTGACCCATAAAACCTACAGCATCACTCTGACTCACAGTTCCTTCCCCAATCATGGGAGAGGGGAGAATTGGGCCAATGGCAAGTGTAGAGGGGTAGGGTCTAGTGATGCTGCACACACACCCATTTTCAAAACAGATAAAAGCAGACAGACAGGACAGATAGGGACATTCAAATCCATTTGCTGCGGGACGCTCTGCCAGGGAAATCCATACTTTACCTCCATCAATCTCTAGAGAAAGCTGTGCAGAAAGATCCAGACTTTAAATCCATCAATCTCCAGAATCCAGAGAGAGAGCAGACCCAGACCAGACCGCTGTTAGCAGAACCAGAGAGAGCTGACCCAGATCACTGTGAAGTGCAGAGACCAGACCAGAGTCCAGTCTAAAACCTGACCAGATTTGTGGCGAGGCCCATCTAATTCAAGAATATAGTGTGAGTACCTAGCAAGACTGTGCAGAACCAATCTCTTAGTTAAAATAATATAATTCAATCTATTTTAATCTAAGTAGAACTGCCTCCTAACTGTCACTTGTCTTTTTGAACTTTAAAATTTCAAATCTGAAAAACGACCTTTACCATATCGCTCATATCCCCGTGACCGTTTGTCTTAGAGACTTGCAGTAACTTTCATCTGGAAGCTGAGAAGCTGAGATCCTAGTGCTAGTCCTTGTAGTTCCTCTGTAATCGCGAAAAATGCACGCACGAATTTTGCCGCGATTTGCACATTTCTCCACGTGTGAAAACAGATGCTTCTTGCTTTCATTTGCCAAAAATTCGTTTAACCTGCTAGTTACTCCTAGATCCTTGCTAAAGTGAGCCTGGACTAATATTAACTAGATACCACTCACCCTGAACCTCCTAAAGGGAATTAAAACCATTTTTAGCATATTTTTCACTTCATTGCCAGCACATATAAAAGCATTTTGGGCCTGTGTTTCCAACTTCTGTAGTCTAAGCTTGCTGGGGTGAACGGGATTACATTTGATTACATTTCTGAGAACTGTGTGCTTTCCTTCCATTTCCTTGCATTGCATAAAGGGGGGAGGGGATTGCCAGAGAAAAGTGATTATATTGTTTTGTTGAAAGCATATTGAGTATTTTCTGTACTGCATTTTCATTCCACCTTGCATCCATTTGGAACCATAAAGTATTGTTGCTATCTTATCCATCCTATAACCACTCATCATTGATTATAAAGAAGTATGCTAGTGCCGGACTATCCATTATTGATTACTGATCAGATTAAGTGTGATATCCAATTATTAATTTATTATAAAGTGTGATATATATATATTGTTTAAATTATCAAATAAACCTTTTAACTTGCAAAACAGAACTACTTCTTGGCTCAGTGGGGTCAGGGGGATTCCAAGGGAGGGGTGTTATATAGGGGTAGTCATCCAGAATGCATGAACTGGACATAAAGATATATCAATAAGGGTTTCCATTCAGTATCCCAGACTAGGCATTGACTTAGATGTAGTGTTGAATTGAATCCTCTTACAAATTGGGGGCTCGGACCGGACGTTTGGGTTAGATCTATCACTTGTGCAGATTAATACAGCGTGCCAGCTGACCAGATACACATATCCGGTCGCATCACCACGCTGTGTTACGCTGTAAAGCACTCCTCAAAGGAACGCTCTAAGAAAAAGGTCTGTTTTGCAAAAATAAAATACTAATTTCTGTAAGTCAGGACAGAGACCAATCTCTAGAATGACGACCTTAGTAGACATGAAAATAGCCAGAGAGCACTTCTTACATAAGTTATTTGTGAGAGGTGAGTGGACTCATCAGGACCAGACGGTCTGGTTGCAGGCCATCACGCAACAGGTCACGGAAACAGGGTCAGATAGATGGAGAGATCAGGGTCCCTTACATGTGGCCCTGAGTGAACTATACATGGCTCCTAAAGCTAAGGATGAACAAGACAAGATGGTTAGGATAGCGGCATACCTGTACCTATATATGGGAGACATGCAGGATAAATGTACTGAAAGCCAAGGTCTGGCAAATAAGCGACAGATGGCGTTAGAGAAGGTCCAATCTGACCTGGTCTCTTCTGAGCAGAGGCTGCAGGGGAGCCAGGAGTCAGAAAATGAGAGTAGACAGCACATCATTAAAATAAAGAAGGATATGGACATCCTGCAACAGGAAAAGGCTGACCAGGATACCAGATTTCTGGCCTTGCAGAGGGAGTACCAAGAAGGTTTGGACTCCCTACTGCAGAGCCAGAAAAAGCTGGAGCAACAATTAGACTTTAACAGGGCATGCACGGAGCAGGTAGCCACCCTGCAAAGTCATCTAGATAGAGTGAAGGCAGAGAGCAACAAGCTGATGTTGAAAGACCTGGATACCCAGGCAGAGTTTGATGAAGAACGCCAGAAAGCTGGTGCCTTTCAAAGGCAGAGGGACGACCTGGTGGCACAAATGCAGGCTCTTAGCCAGGAAAGAGACGCCTTAGGCCAGGAAGTCTGCCATTTAAAAAGAAAAACAGAAGAAAATCACTTGGCCCTCCAGGGGCTGGGTGACCTCCAAAAAGAACGCCAGAACTTGTTAGAACACACCAGGAGGGTGGAGGATGCTCTGGCAAGAAAGGAGCAGGCCAATAGGGACACAGCTCAGGAGGTAACCCTCCTGCAGCAAAGACTGGCCCAGTGCTCCAGGACCAATCAGGAGGCACAGAGAGAGAATGAGGCTCTCTGCCAGCACAATGAAAGACTCCAACAACAGGTAGCGATGCAGGAGAGACTGATAGAGGCTAGTAAGGCCTTAACTGAGGAACTGAAGGCGCAGGCTCTTGCATTGCAACAGGGAGCAGGGGCGGATAGAGATGAGGTTCGCTGGGAAAGAGAAACTCCTGAGCATAACCCCAGGAGCCCTAGTACCAGAGGCCTTTATTTCTCTCAGTCCCTGGACTCTGCCACCCCCATGTCCCCTGGCGCACATGAGCACAGGGCCACAGGGATGGCAGATTACTATCCAGCCAGAAGCATGGGGCTCATAGGCCAGTACCACCCAGGAATGGAGGGGCGGGCATCCGGGTATGGGCACCCAAGCACGGTGAAATTTGATGAGGAACCCCAGGTGAGTAGGCCCATTAAGGGCATCCTGAAAACCTCTGCCCAGTTAGGTCAGTGGGAGGGGTACCCATCAAATCCTGGCAGCAAGGAGGGATCTGAAGACTCCTCTGAGCAGTACAGGACACAGGAGACCAGGTCCCCACATTCTGCCAGCCATTCCCAGGCTCGCAGAATCCGGGAAAACCTGGAAGAACAGACGGGAACCTCTGGGAGCAGTGCCTCTGAGTCAGAGGACGAATGGACGGGGGTTACCCGAACCAAAAAGGCCAATAAGGCAAAAAGGGCCTTGCTTAAGGACCCATTGAAACATATTAAGGCAATCAGGAGTGTCATCACGCCTTATCATAAGAACGCCAAGTATTCTGTTTGGGAGCACTAAGAGTTGTTTGAGCAAATGATGGAGACTTTCCATTTGAAGGACAGCCAAAGCTGTATTCAATATGTAAAGTGGACCTTCTCCCTGGAATACTCCAGTTTCTTTGCGGGGCTGGAGGACCAAAATCATTTAATATGGTCCACCTATAAGGCGGCCATCTTGAAACATTTTTCTACTCATAGAAATCCTCAAGAGGCTCGCAAGGCAGCCTACAATTTACAATGTGGGGAGGATCAGGCCCCACAAGAATTTGTGCAGGAGTTAAAGCGTGCTTTTGCACAGACCACAAGAAGGGTGCGCACGGATAGTAGAGAATTTATTAATACGTTTTTCCATGCCTTGCCCAAATACATAATGACCCAGCTCGTGAGGGATTTTCATGAGAAAAGATCTTTAGACTGGGTCATTGAACAGGCGACCCGGATCTATGAGGTGCAGAAGCCAATAGAAAATAAAAATAATGCGCCCAAAAACCCCAAAGCCAACAACACCCCTGCTGCTGCCAAGGTAGCAGAGGTAAAGGTCACCCCCGTTTTAGAGTTGGAGATGGGGGGGCCTAAAAACCTACCTGCACCTAATAATGCTAGGCCCAGAAGGTCCTCGGGCCAGTCACAGACAGGGGGCCAGGGAGGCAGCCCCACAAATGGGGTCCCTCGCTCTCCTGATTATGTAAGCCCCCGTTACAAGGGAAACAGACCCATCCTGGGTTATGTGTGGACTCCTCCAGCCCAAGGGGGGGATCCAGCCAAGCACCTAACCCAGAGAACTTCCCTCCCAACTTCTCACAGGAGGGCAGAAACTTACCAAATCCTGGGCAGAACTTTTTCCCCAGGTATCCACCCAATTTCCAGCCCCAAAATCCTCCACCCTTCTTTCCCCAATTCCCTGAGCCCAGACAACTGAATCCGGGAGAGGGGAGGCCAAGGGTGGAGGCTATCCAAATCTTCCCAACCAGGGGTACTACCAAAGAAGGGATAGCTACCCTTTCCGGGATCAGCTTAGGGGAGAAAACAGGGCCCCGTATCAGCCTGAGCGGGTTTCCCAGTTAGAGCGCCAGGTTCAAAACATGGCGCGGGATCTGGGTCACATACTGAGGGCTCAGCAGAACCCTCAGATCGGCATGCCGGCGCAGAACGCACCCAACTCTGGACCTGGTGCTCCAGAACAATGACGGGGGCAGCACCCCGATAACTCACCGGTTCCCAGGGAGGAGGCACAAGGGGAAGGGGGGTGTAAAGCCTTGGAGGAAGCTTCCTTCCTCACTTGTAAACAGCCCCTGGAAACCCAGGAACCGGAAACAAAATCTCCTGCCCCTGAAAGTCTGCCTCCTAAGGAGCAGAGGGGGGGTAGGAGAAACAAAAGACCCAAACAGACTCAGTTTGAGGAGGAGGTACAGATCTTCCAATTTGAGGGAGAGGGATCCTCAGAGGATCCTGGGAAAAGGATCTTCTCCTTCAGAGAGGGGGGACCTCCTCCCAAAGAAAAATGGATCCCTAGGGATGCAAATCCAGACTGGGGAGATGTGGAGACTGAGCTACCGCCGCCCCCCATCTCCTCCCAGAACCAACAGCAAGAAAATCCCCTGGTTCAAACCCATCCTGGTGACTGCCTCCAAAAAGGGGGGGGGGCGGCCCAGAACCAGAGCCAGGGGAACCCACAATGACTCTGATCTCCAGTTGCCAATTTTTTCTTTCAGATTCCCAAGGCTCTCCACAGAATTCCGCCCAAATCTCTTCGCTAGCGATGTCCAAAACCAGAAAGTTAGCCCACCAGTTGTCCAAAAATGTGCATTATCTGTGCCCCCTTGAGGAGAAGGAGGGAAGATACTATGCCCCGGTACAAGTACAGGGGCAGGGTACAATTTTGGCACTGGTGGACACTGGATCTCAAGCCACCCTTCTGTCTAGAAGGGCCTTTGATGAACTGAATGCAGGAAGGGGAGAGAATTACCAAATTCCTCTCACCTCTCTTCCTGGACAACTGCAGAACTTTGACGGGAAGGAAATTCCCGTTGAGGGGTCTGCAGACTTGGACATTAAGATCGGGCGACACAAGTTGAAACACCCGGTCATAGTAGTGACTCCAGAGGGCACCCCTTGTTTACTAGGGAATGACCTCCTGAGAAGGTTGTCACCCCTAATAGATTGTGTAAACAGGGTCCTCTGGACCCAGACTAGCCGACCCATAAAATTAAAACAGAGTGTCAACCATGTTAGTTTAAACGGCACATGCCACATGGTTGAACAAAAATCTGACCAAGTAGAATTTCACTTCCAGAATAGCCAAATTCCAGACGTGACACTAATAGCAGTAGGACAACAGACTGGTGATGGAGGGTCCTCTCTATTTCTGAAAATCAACCTTCCTTCCAGTCTAAAGTGGTACTCCATGCTGGAAGGAAACACTCTGAGATTCTATACTAATCCACAATCAGAAACTCCCACTCCTATAGTCCAGAAAGATGTGAAATCAGCTCAGAGCCTGGCTGATATTCAGCAAATTGGAGAGCAGTTGTTCATCCCTGTCCAATTAAATGATGGGAAGGACTCTGTTCTCGCTCGAGTGTGTGTGAACAACGGTAAGAGCTTCATCAGCGAAGCCATGTTCCGCCAACTCCCAAAAGATCCAGCCATTCCCACATTCAAACTGATAGACAAATGGGAAATGGACATGGAAGCGTCTAATTCCAAACATCTCCTGCCAAGCAGGTGTATGCTCAAAATCTCCATTGGCAACAAGAGCATAGTCCACAATTGTTGGGTCGCGCGAGACGTCCCTGCCGCCTTTTACTTAGGCAGTGACATTCTCCATCGCTTTGCCATTAGTTTGGACCTAATAAACCTCAAAGCTTGGTCCCGATTAGCGGATAATCCCATGGGCTTTGATGATCCAGAAAAAGCATTTAGGTCAGCTCAATTGCTACCTTATGCAGTTGAAATTCAGATCAAAGAGGAAGTCACCATCCCAGAAAGGACCCGACAATTCTCCCTGGAAGTGAAAGTTAAAAGAGGACAATATCTGCAAAACCCTGATGCTTACATACATCTAAATGCTTCTCTCCAACTAGGGGTAAACCCAACTCCATTAGTCAACATAGAACATGACACCATTCCAATAAAGGTGGATAACAGCGACTTAAAGAGTATTACTCTAGCCGCAGGCACCATTATTGGAATGGCGGTTGATGACCGACATTTTTCCATAGATTTAGGTAATGAACTGTTAGGGCCAATCCCCAAGGACTGCTTTGACAGTGACAGTGATGACAATACAACACCAGACAGGATTTTTACCCGGCATGGGGGGAACTTCCTGGTGTACACTTCTTGCCCTTATGGTAAGGAAGATGTGACTTGTGACTTCAGGAGGGATGAGGTGATTTTCCAGGTCCATGAGGGCTGCCTTTCCCACCTGAAGCCTCCGGTCCAAATCAGCACTCTGACCAGGGACTTCTCCACCCAGCTGGAGGAGGCCGCTGAAATAGCCAAACCAGAAGTCTTTCCAGGCTTCAGGCAGATGGTGGAAGAGAGAGTCAACCTAGCTGATGCCTGTGTGACTCTGGAACAAAAGCAAAAGTTGAAACAAGTTTTCTTGGATTTCCAAGATCTCTTTGCGGTAGACTCATATGACTGTGGCCGCACTGACATCCACACAACAACAATCCCCACGGACCCTGGCATGACTCCAGTGTTTGTGAAGCAATATCGCTTGCCTCTCGCATCAATGGAGTCCCTTACTGAAATAATTAAGAACCTTGAGTCCAGGGGAATAATCCGTCCCGTCCACAGCACCTTCAATAATCCGGTGCTGGGAATATTGAAGCCAAACGGCCAGTGGAGACTCTGCGCTGACCTTAGGGAGCTCAACAAACGGGTCCATACTTCCTGATGGCCTCTTCCCTACATTGACCAAGGGCTGGCCCAAATTCAGGGGTCACAGGTATTCACTGCAATAGACCTGACCAATGGATACTGGACCGTGCCGGTCAGTAGGAAGGACCAATACAAGCTGGCTTTTACCTTTGGGGCCAGCAGTATACATGGACCCGGACTCCCTTCGGATACCTTAACTCCGGTAATGAGTTCAATATTTTCCTACATAAGGCCATGCCCGACCTGGGTGCGAGGGGTAACCTGGCTTATGTAGCTGATGTCCTCATCAAAAGTTCATCTGCGGAGGAACACATGGCGGAGATCCGTTATGTTCTGACCCAGTTGAGGGCCGCCGGAGCAAAACTTTCCTTTCAGAAAGCACAGTGGTGTAGAACCCGTGTTAATTTCTTGGGGCATGAGATTACTCCTCAGGGTCTCTGTCCCCAGGAAAAGAAAGTGGAAGCACTTCAAAAACTGAAAGACCCCACAACTCTGTGGGAACTAAGGAGCCTCCTTGGACTGACTAATTACAGCAGAAAGTTCATTGAGGGCTACGCAGAGATCACCAGACCCCTGATTCATCTCCTGAAGGGGGGTCAAGTGGGAATGGGGTCCAGAACAAGCCGAGGCAGTAAAACAACTCAAAAGAAGCCTCTCACAAGCGCATTGCCTAGCTTACCCTGTCAGAAACAAGGAGTTCTTCCTGGAGACGGGGTTCTCTTATACGTGCTTGATGGCAGTATTATACTAAAAGCATGACAAGGTCAATAAAGTAATCTCCTATGCGAGCAAAACTTTATCCTCTGTGGAGGAAAAATTCAACGATTGTGAGAAGGCACTCCTGGCAACGGTGTGGGCATTGAAGAATTACCGCCCGTTTATCCAGGGGGAACACATCATCGTGGAGACTCCACACCAGCCTCTGCAATATCTCCAAAGTGATAGAATCCGGGCCGGAAATGTGAGTAATTCCCGAATTACTTCCTGGATTCTGTCAATGCAAGGCTTTCCTGTGGAGGTCCGATATGGCCAAAACAAGAAGAGTCCCCTCGCGCAAGGTCTGGCTGACTTGCATGATTGTGCCAGAGAAAACTGTCTCGAGGACGAAAGTCTAAAAATCAAGGACAACATGGAGGCATACCTTAATTCCCCACACAAAGTCTTTGAAGAGGACAAGTGTGAGGGAATGCCCACTGTCTATGTGGATGGATGCTCTTACCATGTTGACAACAACGGGGAGAAAGAACTGGTGGCCGGCGTAGGGAATGCATGGGTGAATGAGTCCCCAGAACCCTCCGCTGGATACAAAATTGGTCCCGAAGTAGTCAGGTGGCAGAATTGATGGCTGTGCATCAGGCCATCCTCACTGCTGTCCAGCATCAACTCCACGAACTGGTCATAATCACAGATTCGGATTATGTACGGAACGGGTTCGTGGAGCACCTGGTTAATTGGAAAACCAGAGGCATGTTATGTGCTAACAACAAACCCTTGAAACATGGGAAGTTGATCCAAAACATTGATGATCTGGTCACCTCGAATGAGATGACCATCTATTGGAAAAAGATCAAGGGTCATTCCAAAGTAGAGGGACCAGACAAAACTGGAAATGACTTAGCTGATCAGCTGGCCAAAACCGGGGCCATCCAAGGGGATCTAATTGAGATTGAGTCCCTGTTGGGGGAAATCCAGGTCACTGCTATCACTAGGTCCCAGACAAATGCTCACAACGACCTTTCAATTGCACAATGGAGTAAGGAGACCCCTGATGCTGATTTGATTACCGCTCCGAAGGGGGATCCAATAATTGGTAAATTTTACCAGCACATTGAGAACCCTGAGAACTTTCCCCTGACGGATGCCGATTACACTGGGAAAGAGGACCTAAGAGTGTTGATGAAATGTCCAAAAATGTTCCGAATCCAAGACGGTTTGCTGGTAAGGAAATCCAAAGCTGGCCACGATCAGTGGGTGGTTCCTACCTCATTCCGAAGCCTGATGTTTAGTCACGCCCATGATGCGGCCACCGCCGGTCATAGGGGGTTTCACACAACATTGGAAATCTTAAGAGAGGTTGCATACTGGCCACACATGGGGCAGGACCTCGACCAATACTTGAAGGGGTGTCTTGTGTGTGCACAATTTCAGCCATCATCCCTCACACACCGCGCGCCTCTCCAAAAGAGGGGGATGACACTGCCATGGTCAGATTTACAAATCGACTTTGTAGGCCCTGTGATTCGCTCTGCTAGGGGGAATAAGTACATGTTGACTGTGACATGCTTGTTTACCAAGTGGGTGGAATGTCTCCCAGCCCCAAATTGCAAGGCAGAAACTGCAGCTGCCCTGATGATTAACCACATCTTTTCCTGTTTCGGTCTACCTCAAAGGATTGAGTCAGACAGGGGTAGCCACTTCACCAGTGAAGTAATGACAAAGATGTGGGAGATACTGGGGGTCAAAAGGAAGTTGCATATTGCTTACAGGCCAGCTTCTTCTGGGGCAGTAGAGAGATATAACCGAACCATTGTGAGCATACTAAAAAAGTTTGTGGCAGATTCTGGGCCAAGTTGGGATATCCGATTACCTCTGGTCCTAATGGCCATCAGATCTACCCCTTCATCTGCAACCAAAATGTCACCATTTGAGTTGATGACTGGGCGCAAGATGGTGCTTCCGCAGCATTTGCTCTATAGGACCCAAGAGCAGACACTGATAAATGCCTCCACTACTCATGAGTATGTGCAGAATTTAAGGAAACACCTCCAACATGCTTTTGCTTACGCTCAGCGGAATCTAGAAAGATCGGCTGATAGCATGAAGACCCACTATGACCTGAAGACTTCCAGGAAGGAATATCAGGTGGGGGACCGGGTCTATCTATACAATTTCCAAAGGAACCAGGCCAAACAGCGAACATTTTTGCCTACATGGAAAGGACCCTTTGAGATTATAGACAAAATCTCCCCTGTGGCCTACAAAATCCACATCCCCAAAGGTCCTTTGGCAGCGGGGGAAGACAAGTGGGTCCACATAAACCAGTTGAAATGTTGCCATCCCAGGCACACTCTGCAACAACTGGAGGAATCCTCTGGAATCCTAGCGTGTACTGTCTCAGACTAATTCAGTTCCAACCATAAAACATACCACATCTAGTCTCTAAAATATTGTGATTTGCATGAAACTGTCTATTAGTTATACTGTTTTTTTTCAAAATAAGAATGTAATGTTTCGTTATGATGAAATGCATATGCTGCCCCACTATCTCAACAGTGGTGGAAAGACGTCTATGAGTAGGTATTGCCGCTCTTCCTTTGTCGTCCTAGGAGAAAGAAAACCTGGAGACCGGCCAAGGAGGATGATCCGGAGACTGGGAGGATGACGCAAGGGGGCCCAGTGTACCGCCCAATATTCCCATCAGGACCGGCGAGGAGAACCGATCGATCAATACCGGATGGAGGAAAAGATGCTGAACTGTGCCATTTGCAGAATTGGAAGAAGATTATGCGGACATACCAGTGCGTGGGTCAAAACCCTTGTGCACCCGACATCCCCTCGACTCAATCCAAGTGCCGTCGGGCGGGGGGGTTTGTTGGGTGTTCTGACCCACGTTTGGACTATTATGCTACAACATTTGGTGCTGTGGGTTTAGGAAATCCAAGATGGCCGAAAAAGCCCACATGTGCGCCAGAATCTATGAAAACCGCGCAGTTGTGCACACTAAAATGGTTGCCTAACTTGCCACCCACCAATGCAAGCAGGATGGGCCGGGGTGCCATAAGTGAAATGTGTGCCAAAGGAAAAACCGCACTTTAAAATCACCTTTTGTTTCTCTGAATGCCAGCTCAAAATGCCTATTTGCAACACATCCAAAAATCTTACTGAACACCAGCGGACATCTGGCAGAATTAAGTCTTGTGGGCATACAAAATCTAGAAAGAGGATGAGCCTAAAACAATGTTCATCACAAGACTGGCTGAGCTGTGGATTTCAGCAGTTTAAGTAAATTTGGACTGAAAGACACTAAAAATCTAAATGTTTAAAAGAAATGAGTGACCTACTTTTGAGTGTCACATAGGCTGCAATTGTTTAAATGTCATAGTTTTAAACTTAGAATCAGCATTCTAGCTGCATATGTAAAAAAATGTTAGTTATTTGAATGCAGAAAACTGGGGAACAGAAATGACATGTGGCTAAAAACTGGCTTAAAGAGATTCCAATTTTGCCTGGCAACTACCCCCATCAGGAGTGAAACTTGATTCACAAGTAACTTCCCAGGCCTGGCTGTTTCCTGCTGGCCACACTAAGGATATGCCATCTCTCTGATAATTGAATTAAGGGGAGCCTCCACAGAATACAGGAGCTCTGAACAATGCAACCCCCTTCACCCAGGCAGATGGTTTATTGCAGATGTCGTAAAACAGCTTCCTCTTGGCAGAAGCTGGGAGGGGCAGGGTCTCTGAGCTTGGCAGAAACTGGAAAGACTGGTTTCTGTACCATGTGACCTGAAAAGACACACCCCCGTAGCCAGAATATGGTTTTAGAAAAAGATGGATCATTCATAGAGCGGACTTGTGAAAATTATTTAAATGATACCATAATTCTTGTGATTTTTCTGCCCACATTTTAAGACGTGTTAGGACCCGGTGGTATGTTCAGGGGGGTTTTAGCGGAAAAGAGGATATTACTCAAAATGTGTGCATGTGAAAAATCTGACACTTCATCAACTAATGTCCATACTCCTTGCGCACATGTGTGTAAATTTGGGTTAATGTCCGAAATTGCAAAATCAGTTAAAAAGTGCAAATGTTGCCATTTCTGAATGCAAGCCCCCAGGAAGAGCAGATTTGGACAGGGTATACCTCCTGTGATATGTGATGGGTGCGTGTAATTTTAAACGAATGTGTACGTGTGCAAATATGTTTTTTTTTATCAAATATAGATTGTGTGCAATTTGACAGGGGAGGATCCTCTGACCCATAAAACCTACAGCATCACTCTGACTCACAGTTCCTTCCCCAATCATGGGAGAGGGGAGAATTGGGCCAATGGCAAGTGTAGAGGGGTAGGGTCTAGTGATGCTGCACACACACCCATTTTCAAAACAGATAAAAGCAGACAGACAGGACAGATAGGGACATTCAAATCCATTTGCTGCGGGACACTCTGCCAGGAAAATCCATACTTTACCTCCATCAATCTCTAGAGAAAGCTGTGCAGAAAGATCCAGACTTTAAATCCATCAATCTCCAGAATCCAGAGAGAGAGCAGACCCAGACCAGACCGCTGTTAGCAGAACCAGAGAGAGCTGACCCAGATCACTGTGAAGTGCAGAGACCAGACCAGAGTCCAGTCTAAAACCTGACCAGATTTGTGGCGAGGCCCATCTAATTCAAGAATATAGTGTGAGTACCTAGCAAGACTGTGCAGAACCAATCTCTTAGTTAAAATAATATAATTCAATCTATTTTAATCTAAGTAGAACTGCCTCCTAACTGTCACTTGTCTTTTTGAACTTTAAAATTTCAAATCTGAAAAACGACCTTTACCATATCGCTCATATCTCCGTGACCGTTTGTCTTAGAGACTTGCAGTAACTTTCATCTGGAAGCTGAGATCCTAGGCTGTCCTAGGACCCCAAAACGATAGTGCTAGTCCTTGTAGTTCCTCTGTAATCGCGAAAAATGCACGCGCGAATTTTGCCGCGATTTGCACATTTCTCCACGTGTGAAAACAGATGCTTCTTGCTTTCATTTGCCAAAAATTCGTTTAACCTGCTAGTTACTCCTAGATCCTTGCTAAAGTGAGCCTGGACTAATATTAACTAGATACCACTCACCCTGAACCTCCTAAAGGGAATTAAAACCATTTTTAGCATATTTTTCACTTCATTGCCAGCACATATAAAAGCATTTTGGGCCTGTGTTTCCAACTTCTGTAGTCTAAGCTTGCTGGGATGAACGGGATTACATTTGATTGCATTTCTGAGAACTGTGTGCTTTCCTTCCATTTCCTTGCATTGCATAAAGGGGGGAGGGGATTGCCAGAGAAAAGTGATTACATTGTTTTGTTGAAAGCATATTGAGTATTTTCTGTACTGCATTTTCATTCCACCTTGCATCCATTTGGAACCATAAAGTATTGTTGCTATCTTATCCATCCTATAACCACTCATCATTGATTATAAAGAAGTATGCTAGTGCCGGACTATCCATTATTGATTACTGATCAGATTAAGTGTGATATCCAATTATTAATTTATTATAAAGTGTGATATATATATATTGTTTAAATTATCAAATAAACCTTTTAACTTGCAAAACAGAACTACTTCTTGGCTCAGTGGGGTCAGGGGGATTCCAAGGGAGGGGTGTTATATAGGGGTAGTCATCCAGAACGCATGAACTGGACATAAAGATATATCAATAAGGGTTTCCATTCAGTATCCCAGACTAGGCATTGACTTAGATGTAGTGTTGAATTGAATCCTCTTACAAATTGGGGGCTCGGACCGGACGTTTGGGTTAGATCTATCACTTGTGCAGATTAATACAGCGTGCCAGCTGACCAGATACACATATCCGGTCGGATCACCACGCTGTGTTACGCTGTAAAGCACTCCTCAAAGGAACGCTCTAAGAAAAAGGTCTGTTTTGCAAAAATAAAATACTAATTTCTGTAAGTCAGGACAGAGACCAATCTCTAGAATGACGACCTTAGTAGACATGAAAATAGCCAGAGAGCACTTCTTACATAAGTTATTTGTGAGAGGTGAGTGGACTCATCAGGACCAGACGGTCTGGTTGCAGGCCATCACGCAACAGGTCACGGAAACAGGGTCAGATACATGGAGAGATCAGGGTCCCTTACATGTGGCCCTGAGTGAACTATACATGGCTCCTAAAGCTAAGGATGAACAAGACAAGATGGTTAGGATAGCGGCATACCTGTACCTATATATGGGAGACATGCAGGATAAATGTACTGAAAGCCAAGGTCTGGCAAATAAGCGACAGATGGCGTTAGAGAAGGTCCAATCTGACCTGGTCTCTTCTGAGCAGAGGCTGCAGGGGAGCCAGGAGTCAGAAAATGAGAGTAGACAGCACATCATTAAAATAAAGAAGGATATGGACATCCTGCAACAGGAAAAGGCTGACCAGGATACCAGATTTCTGGCCTTGCAGAGGGAGTACCAAGAAGGTTTGGACTCCCTACTGCAGAGCCAGAAAAAGCTGGAGCAACAATTAGACTTTAACAGGGCATGCACGGAGCAGGTAGCCACCCTGCAAAGTCATCTAGATAGAGTGAAGGCAGAGAGCAACAAGCTGATGTTGAAAGACCTGGATACCCAGGCAGAGTTTGATGAAGAACGCCAGAAAGCTGGTGCCTTTCAAAGGCAGAGGGATGACCTGGCGGCACAAATGCAGGCTCTTAGCCAGGAAAGAGACGCCTTAGGCCAGGAAGTCTGCCATTTAAAAAGAAAAACAGAAGAAAATCACTTGGCCCTCCAGGGGCTGGGTGACCTCCAAAAAGAACGCCAGAACTTGTTAGAACACACCAGGAGGGTGGAGGATGCTCTGGCAAGAAAGGAGCAGGCCAATAGGGACACAGCTCAGGAGGTAACCCTCCTGCAGCAAAGACTGGCCCAGTGCTCCAGGACCAATCAGGAGGCACAGAGAGAGAATGAGGCTCTCTGCCAGCACAATGAAAGACTCCAACAACAGGTAGCGATGCAGGAGAGACTGATAGAGGCTAGTAAGGCCTTAACTGAGGAACTGAAGGCGCAGGCTCTTGCATTGCAACAGGGAGCAGGGGCGGATAGAGATGAGGTTCGCTGGGAAAGAGAAACTCCTGAGCATAACCCCAGGAGCCCTGTTACCAGAGGCCTTTATTTCTCTCAGTCCCTGGACTCTGCCACCCCCATGTCCCCTGGCGCACATGAGCACAGGGCCACAGGGATGGCAGATTACTATCCAGCCAGAAGCATGGGGCTCATAGGCCAGTACCACCCAGGAATGGAGGGGCGGGCATCCGGGTATGGGCACCCAAGCACGGTGAAATTTGATGAGGAACCCCAGGTGAGTAGGCCCATTAAGGGCATCCTGAAAACCTCTGCCCAGTTAGGTCAGTGGGAGGGGTACCCATCAAATCCTGGCAGCAAGGAGGGATCTGAAGACTCCTCTGAGCAGTACAGGACACAGGAGACCAGGTCCCCACATTCTGCCAGCCATTCCCAGGCTCGCAGAATCCGGGAAAACCTGGAAGAACAGACGGGAACCTCTGGGAGCAGTGCCTCTGAGTCAGAGGACGAATGGACGGGGGTTACCCGAACCAAAAAGGCCAATAAGGCAAAAAGGGCCTTGCTTAAGGACCCATTGAAACATATTAAGGCAATCAGGAGTGTCATCACGCCTTATCATAAGAACGCCAAGTATTCTGTTTGGGAGCACTAAGAGTTGTTTGAGCAAATGATGGAGACTTTCCATTTGAAGGACAGCCAAAGCTGTATTCAATATGTAAAGTGGACCTTCTCCCCGGAATACTCCAGTTTCTTTGCGGGGCTGGAGGACCAAAATAATTTAAGATGGTCCACCTATAAGGCGGCCATCTTGAAACATTTTTCTACTCATAGAAATCCTCAAGATGCTCGCAAGGCAGCCTACAATTTACAATGTGGGGAGGATCAGGCCCCACAAGAATTTGTGCAGGAGTTAAAGCGTGCTTTTGCACAGACCACAAGAAGGGTGCGCACGGATAGGAGAGAATTTATTAATACGTTTTTCCATGCCTTGCCCAAATACATAATGACCCAGCTCGTGAGGGATTTTCACGAGAAAAGATCTTTAGACTAGGTCATTGAACAGGCGACCCGGATCTATGAGGTGCAGAAGCCAATAGAAAATAAAAATAATGCGCCCAAAAACCCCAAAGCCAACAACACCCCTGCTGCTGCCAAGGTGGCAGAGGTAAAGGTCACCCCGGTTTTAGAGTTGGAGATGGGGGGGCCTAAAAACCTACCTGCACCTAATAATGCTAGGCCCAGAAGGTCCTCGGGCCAGTCACAGACAGGGGGCCAGGGAGGCAGCCCCACAAATGGGGTCCCTCGCTCTCCTGATTATGTAAGCCCCCGTTACAAGGGAAACAGACCCATCCTGGGTTATGTGTGGACTCCTCCAGCCCAAGGGGGGGATCCAGCCAAGCACCTAACCCAGAGAACTTCCCTCCCAACTTCTCACAGGAGGGCAGAAACTTACCAAATCCTGGGCAGAACTTTTTCCCCAGGTATCCACCCAATTTCCAGCCCCAAAATCCTCCACCCTTCTTTCCCCAATTCCCTGAGCCCAGACAACTGAATCCGGGAGAGGGGAGGCCAAGGGTGGAGGGGTATCCAAATCTTCCCAACCAGGGGTACTACCAAAGAAGGGATAGCTACCCTTCCCGGGATCAGCCCAGGGGAGAAAACAGGGCCCCGTATCAGCCTGAGCGGGTTTCCCAGTTAGAGCGCCAGGTTCAAAACATGGCGCGGGATCTGGGTCACATACTGAGGGCTCAGCAGAACCCTCAGATCGGCATGCCGGCGCAGAACGCACCCAACTCTGGACCTGGTGCTCCAGAACAACGACGGGGGCAGCACCCCGATAACTCACCGGTTCCCAGGGAGGAGGCACAAGGGGAAGGGGGGTGTAAAGCCTTGGAGGAAGCTTCCTTCCTCACTTGTAAACAGCCCCTGGAAACCCAGGAACCGGAAACAAAATCTCCTGCCCCTGAAAGTCTGCCTCCTAAGGAGCAGAGGGGGGGTAGGAGAAACAAAAGACCCAAACAGACTCAGTTTGAGGAGGAGGTACAGATCTTCCAATTTGAGGGAGAGGGATCCTCAGAGGATCCTGGGAAAAGGATCTTCTCCTTCAGAGAGGGGGGACCTCCTCCCAAAGAAAAATGGATCCCTAGGGATGCAAATCCAGACTGGGGAGATGTGGAGACTGAGCTACCGCCGCCCCCCATCTCATCCCAGAACCAACAGCAAGAAAATCCCCTGGTTCAAACCCATCCTGGTGACTGCCTCCAAAAAGGGGGGGGGCGGCCCAGACCCGGAGCCAGGGGAACCCACAATGACTCTGATCTCCAGTTGCCAATTTTTTCTTTCAGATTCCCAAGGCTCTCCACAGAATTCCGCCCAAATCTCTTCGCTAGCGATGTCCAAAACCAGAAAGTTAGCCCACCAGTTGTCCAAAAATGTGCATTATCTGTGCCCCCTTGAGGAGAAGGAGGGAAGATACTATGCCCCGGTACAAGTACAGGGGCAGGGTACAATTTTGGCACTGGTGGACACTGGATCTCAAGCCACCCTTCTGTCTAGAAGGGCCTTTGATGAACTGAATGCAGGAAGGGGAGAGAATTACCAAATTCCTCTCACCTCTCTTCCTGGACAACTGCAGAACTTTGACGGGAAGGAAATTCCCGTTGAGGGGTCTGCAGACTTGGACATTAAGATCGGGCGACACAAGTTGAAACACCCGGTCATAGTAGTGACTCCAGAGGGCACCCCTTGTTTACTAGGGAATGACCTCCTGAGAAGGTTGTCACCCCTAATAGATTGTGTAAACAGGGTCCTCTGGACCCAGACTAGCCGACCCATAAAATTAAAACAGAGTGTCAACCATGTTAGTTTAAACGGCACCTGCCACATGGTTGAACAAAAATCTGACCAAGTAGAATTTCACTTCCAGAATAGCCAAATTCCAGACGTGACACTAATAGCAGTAGGACAACAGACTGGTGATGGAGGGTCCTCTCTATTTCTGAAAATCAACCTTCCTTCCAGTCTAAAGTGGTACTCCATGCTGGAAGGAAACACTCTGAGATTCTATACTAATCCACAATCAGAAACTCCCACTCCTATAGTCCAGAAAGATGTGAAATCAGCTCAGAGCCTGGCTGATATTCAGCAAATTGGAGAGCAGTTGTTCATCCCTGTCCAATTAAATGATGGGAAGGACTCTGTTCTCGCTCGAGTGTGTGTGAACAACGGTAAGAGCTTCATCAGCGAAGCCATGTTCCGCCAACTCCCAAAAGATCCAGCCATTCCCACATTCAAACTGATAGACAAATGGGAAATGGACATGGAAGCGCCTAATTCCAAACATCTCATGCCAAGCAGGTGTATGCTCAAAATCTCCATTGGCAACAAGAGCATAGTCCACAATTGTTGGGTCGCGCGAGACGTCCCTGCCGCCTTTTACTTAGGCAGTGACATTCTCCATCGCTTTGCCATTAGTTTGGACCTAATAAACCTCAAAGCTTGGTCCCGATTAGCGGATAATCCCATGGGCTTTGATGATCCAGAAAAAGCATTTAGGTCAGCTCAATTGCTACCTTATGCAGTTGAAATTCAGATCAAAGAGGAAGTCACCATCCCAGAAAGGACCCGACAATTCTCCCTGGAAGTGAAAGTTAAAAGAGGACAATATCTGCAAAACCCTGATGCTTACATACTTCTAAATGCTTCTCTCCAACTAGGGGTAAACCCAACTCCATTAGTCAACATAGAACATGACACCATTCCAATAGAGGTGGATAACAGCGACTTAAAGAGTATTACTCTAGCCGCAGGCACCATTATTGGAATGGCGGTTGATGACCGACATTTTTCCATAGATTTAGGTAATGAACTGTTAGGGCCAATCCCCAAGGACTGCTTTGACAGTGACAGTGATGACAATACAACACCAGACAGGATTTTTACCCGGCATGGGGGGAACTTCCTGGTGTACACTTCTTGCCCTTATGGTAAGGAAGATGTGACTTGTGACTTCAGGAGGGATGAGGTGATTTTCCAGGTCCATGAGGGCTGCCTCTCCCACCTGAAGCCTCCGGTCCAAATCAGCACTCTGACCAGGGACTTCTCCACCCAGCTGGAGGAGGCCGCTGAAATAGCCAAACCAGAAGTCTTTCCAGGCTTCAGGCAGATGGTGGAAGAGAGAGTCAACCTAGCTGATGCCTGTGTGACTCTGGAACAAAAGCAAAAGTTGAAACAAGTTTTCTTGGATTTCCAAGATCTCTTTGCGGTAGACTCATATGACTGTGGCCGCACTGACATCCACACAACAACAATCCCCATGGACCCTGGCATGACTCCAGTGTTTGTGAAGCAATATCGCTTGCCTCTCGCATCAATGGAGTCCCTTACTGAAATAATTAAGAACCTTAATTAAGAACCTTGAGTCCAGGGGAATAATCCGTCCCGTCCACAGCACCTTCAATAATCCGGTGCTGGGAATATTGAAGCCAAACGGCCAGTGGAGACTCTGCGCTGACCTTAGGGAGCTCAACAAACGGGTCCATACTTCCTGATGGCCTCTTCCCTACAGTGACCAAGGGCTGGCCCAGATTCAGGGGTCACAGGTATTCACTGCAATAGACCTGACCAATAGATACTGGACCGTGCCGGTCAGTAGGAAGGACCAATACAAGCTGGCTTTTACCTTTGGGGGCCAGCAGTATACATGGACCCGGACTCCCTTCGGATACCTTAACTCCGGTAATGAGTTCAATATTTTCCTACATAAGGCCATGCCCGACCTGGGTGCGAGGGGTAACCTGGCTTATGTAGCTGATGTCCTCATCAAAAGTTCATCTGCGGAGGAACACATGGCGGAGATCCGTTATGTTCTGACCCAGTTGAGGGCCGCCGGTGCAAAACTTTCCTTTCAGAAAGCACAGTGGTGTAGAACCCATGTTAATTTCTTGGGGCATGAGATTACTCCTCAGGGTCTCTGTCCCCAGGAAAAGAAAGTGGAAGCACTTCAAAAACTGAAAGACCCCTCAACTCTGCGGGAACTAAGGAGCCTCCTTGGACTGACTAATTACAGCAGAAAGTTCATTGAGGGCTACGCAGAGATCACCAGACCCCTGATTCATCTCCTGAAGGGGGGGGTCAAGTGGGAATGGGGTCCAGAACAAGCCGAGGCAGTAAAACAACTCAAAAGAAGCCTCTCACAAGCGCCTTGCCTAGCTTACCCTGTCAGAAACAAGGAGTTCTTCCTGGAGACGGGGTTCTCTTATACGTGCTTGACGGCAGTATTATACTAAAAGCATGACAAGGTCAATAAAGTAATCTCCTATGCGAGCAAAACTTTATCCTCTGTGGAGGAAAAATTCAACGATTGTGAGAAGGCACTCCTGGCAACGGTGTGGGCATTGAAGAATTACCGCCCGTTTATCCAGGGGGAACACATCATCGTGGAGACTCCACACCAGCCTCTGCAATATCTCCAAAGTGATAGAATCCGGGCCGGAAATGTGAGTAATTCCCGAATTACTTCCTGGATTCTGTCAATGCAAGGCTTTCCTGTGGAGGTCCGATATGGCCAAAACAAGAAGAGTCCCCTCGCGCAAGGTCTGGCTGACTTGCATGATTGTGCCAGAGAAAACTGTCTCGAGGACGAAAGTCTAAAAATCAAGGACAACATGGAGGCATACCTTAATTCCCCACACAAAGTCTTTGAAGAGGACAAGTGTGAGGGAATGCCCACTGTCTATGTGGATGGATGCTCTTACCATGTTGACAACAACGGGGAGAAAGAACTGGTGGCCGGCGTAGGGAATGCCTGGGTGAATGAGTCCCCAGAACCCTCCGCTGGATACAAAATTGGTCCCCGAAGTAGTCAGGTGGCAGAATTGATGGCTGTGCATCAGGCCATCCTCACTGCTGTCCAGCATCAACTCCACGAACTGGTCATAATCACAGATTCGGATTATGTACGGAACAGGTTCGTGGAGCACCTGGTTAATTGGAAAACCAGAGGCATGTTATGTGCTAACAACAAACCCTTGAAACATGGGAAGTTGATCCAAAACATTGATGATCTGGTCACCTCGAATGAGATGACCATCTATTGGAAAAAGATCAAGGGTCATTCCAAAGTAGAGGGACCAGACAAAACTGGAAATGACTTAGCTGATCAGCTGGCCAAAACCGGGGCCATCCAAGGGGATCTAATTGAGATTGAGTCCCTGTTGGGGGAAATCCAGGTCACTGCTATCACTAGGTCCCAGACAAATGCTCACAACGACCTTTCAATTGCACAATGGAGTAAGGAGACCCCTGATGCTGATTTGATTACTGCTCAGAAGGGGGATCCAATAATTGGTAAATTTTACCAGCACATTGAGGACCCTGAGAACTTTCCCCTGACGGATGCCGATTACACTGGGAAAGAGGACCTAAGAGTGTTGATGAAATGTCCAAAAATGTTCCGAATCCAAGACGGTTTGCTGGTAAGGAAATCCAAAGCTGGCCACGATCAGTGGGTGGTTCCTACCTCATTCCGAAGCCTGATGTTAAGTCACGCCCATGATGCGGCCACCGCCGGTCATAGGGGGTTTCACACAACATTGGAAATCTTAAGAGAGGTTGCATACTGGCCACACATGGGGCAGGACCTCGACCAATACTTGAAGGGGTGTCTTGTGTGTGCACAATTTCAGCCATCATCCCTCACACACCGCGCGCCTCTCCAAAAGAGGGGGATGACACTGCCATGGTCAGATTTACAAATCGACTTTGTAGGCCCTGTGATTCGCTCTGCTAGGGGGAATAAGTACATGTTGACTGTGACATGCTTGTTTACCAAGTGGGTGGAATGTCTCCCAGCCCCAAATTGCAAGGCAGAAACTGCAGCTGCCCTGATGATTAACCACATCTTTTCCCGTTTCGGTCTACCTCAAAGGATTGAGTCAGACAGGGGTAGCCACTTCACCAGTGAAGTAATGACAAAGATGTGGGAGATACTGGGGGTCAAAAGGAAGTTGCATATTGCTTACAGGCCAGCTTCTTCTGGGGCAGTAGAGAGATATAACCGAACCATTGTGAGCATACTAAAAAAGTTTGTGGCAGATTCTGGGCCAAGTTGGGATATCCGATTACCTCTGGTCCTAATGGCCATCAGATCTACCCCTTCATCTGCAACCAAAATGTCACCATTTGAGTTGATGACTGGGCGCAAGATGGTGCTTCCGCAGCATTTGCTCTATAGGACCCAAGAGCAGACACTGATAAATGCCTCCACTACTCATGAGTATGTGGAGAATTTAAGGAAACACCTCCAACATGCTTTTGCTTACGCTCAGCGGAATCTAGAAAGATCGGCTGATAGCATGAAGACCCACTATGACCTGAAGACTTCCAGGAAGGAATATCAGGTGGGGGACCGGGTCTATCTATACAATTTCCAAAGGAACCAGGCCAAACAGCGAACATTTTTGCCTACATGGAAAGGACCCTTTGAGATTATAGACAAAATCTCCCCTGTGGCCTACAAAATCCACATCCCCAAAGGTCCTTTGGCAGCGGGGGAAGACAAGTGGGTCCACATAAACCAGTTGAAATGTTGCCATCCCAGGCACACTCTGCAACAACTGGAGGAATCCTCTGGAATCCTAGCATGTACTGTCTCAGACTAATTCATTTCCAACCATAAAACATACCACATCTAGCCTCTAAAATATTGTGATTTGCATGAAACTGTCTATTAGTTATACTGTTTTTTTTTCAAAATAAGAATGTAATGTTTCGTTATGATGAAATGCATATGCTGCCCCACTATCTCAACAGTGGTGGAAAGACGTCTATGAGTAGGTATTGCCGCTCTTCCTTTGTCGTCCTAGGAGAAAGAAAACCTGGAGACCGGCCAAGGAGGATGATCCGGAGACTGGGAGGATGACGCAAGGGGGCCCAGTGTACCGCCCAATATTCCCATCAGGACCGGCGAGGAGAACCGATCGATCAATACCGGATGGAGGAAAAGATGCTGAACTGTGCCATTTGCAGAATTGGAAGAAGATTATGCGGACATACCAGTGCGTGGGTCAAAACCCTTGTGCACCCGACATCCCCTCGACTCAATCCAAGTGCCGTCGGGCGGGGGGGGTTTGTTGGGTGTTCTGACCCACGTTTGGACTATTATGCTACAACATTTGGTGCTGTGGGCTTAGGAAATCCAAGATGGCCGAAAAAGCCCACATGTGCGCCAGAATCTATGAAAACCGCGCAGTTGTGCACACTAAAATGGTTGCCTAACTTGCCACCCACCAATGCAAGCAGGATGGGCCGGGGTGCCATAAGTGAAATGTGTGCCAAAGGAAAAACCGCACTTTAAAATCACCTTTTGTTTCTCTGAATGCCAGCTCAAAATGCCTATTTGCAACACATCCAAAAATCTTACTGAACACCAGCGGACATCTGGCAGAATTAAGTCTTGTGGGCATACAAAATCTGGAAAGAGGATGAGCCTAAAACAATGTTCATCACAAGACTGGCTGAGCTGTGGATTTCAGCAGTTTAAGTAAATTTGGACTGAAAGACACTAAAAATCTAAATGTTTAAAAGAAATGAGTGACCTACTTTTGAGTGTCACATAGGCTGCAATTGTTTAAATGTCATAGTTTTAAACTTAGAATCAGCATTCTAGCTGCATATGTAAAAAAATGTTAGTTATTTGAATGCAGAAAACTGGGGAACAGAAATGACATGTGGCTAAAAACTGGTTTAAAGAGATTCCAATTTTGCCTGGCAACTACCCCCATCAGGAGTGAAACTTGATTCACAAGTAACTTCCGAGGCCTGGCTGTTTCCTGCTGGCCACACTAAGGATATGCCATCTCTCTGATAATTGAATTAAGGGGAGCCTCCACAGAATACAGGAGCTCTGAACAATGCAACCCCCTTCACCCAGGCAGATGGTTTATTGCAGATGTCGTAAAACAGCTTCCTCTTGGCAGAAGCTGGGAGGGGCAGGGTCTCTGAGCTTGGCAGAAACTGGAAAGACTGGTTTCTGTACCATGTGACCTGAAAAGACACACCCCCGTAGCCAGAATATGGTTTTAGAAAAAGATGGATCATTCATAGAGCGGACTTGTGAAAATTATTTAAATGATACCATAATTCTTGTGATTTTTCTGCCCACATTTTAAGACGTGTTAGGACCCGGTGGTATGTTCAGGGGGGTTTTAGCGGAAAAGAGGATATTACTCAAAATGTGTGCATGTGAAAAATTTGACACTTCATCAACTAATGTCCATACTCCTTGCGCACATGTGTGTAAATTTGGGTTAATGTCCGAAATTGCAAAATCAGTTAAAAAGTGCAAATGTTGCCATTTCTGAATGCAAGCCCCCAGGAAGAGCAGATTTGGACAGGGTATACCTCCTGTGATATGTGATGGGTGCGTGTAATTTTAAACGAATGTGTACCTGTGCAAATATGTTTTTTTTATCAAATATAGATTGTGTGCAATTTGACAGGGGAGGATCCTCTGACCCATAAAACCTACAGCATCACTCTGACTCACAGTTCCTTCCCCAATCATGGGAGAGGGGAGAATTGGGCCAATGGCAAGTGTAGAGGGGTAGGGTCTAGTGATGCTGCACACACACCCATTTTCAAAACAGATAAAAGCAGACAGACAGGACAGATAGGGACATTCAAATCCATTTGCTGCGGGACGCTCTGCCGGGAAAATCCATACTTTACCTCCATCAATCTCTAGAGAAAGCTGTGCAGAAAGATCCAGACTTTAAATCCATCAATCTCCAGAATCCAGAGAGAGAGCAGACCCAGACCAGACCGCTGTTAGCAGAACCAGAGAGAGCTGACCCAGATCACTGTGAAGTGCAGAGACCAGACCAGAGTCCAGTCTAAAACCTGACCAGATTTGTGGCGAGGCCCATCTAATTCAAGAATATAGTATGAGTACCTAGCAAGACTGTGCAGAACCAATCTCTTAGTTAAAATAATATAATTCAATCTATTTTAATCTAAGTAGAACTGCCTCCTAACTGTCACTTGTCTTTTTGAACTTTAAAATTTCAAATCTGAAAAACGACCTTTACCATATCGCTCATATCTCCGTGACCGTTTGTCTTAGAGACTTGCAGTAACTTTCATCTGGAAGCTGAGATCCTAGGCTGTCCTAGGACCCCAAAACGATAGCGCTAGTCCTTGTAGTTCCTCTGTAATCGTGAAAAACGCACGCGCGAATTTTGCCGCAATTTGCAAATTTCTCCACGTGTGAAAACAGAAGCTTCTTGCTTTCATTTGCCAAAAATTCGTTTAACCTGCTAGTTACTCCTAGATCCTTGCTAAAGTGAGCCTGGACTAATATTAACTAGATACCACTCACCCTGAACCTCCTAAAGGGAATTAAAACCATTTTTAGCATATTTTTCACTTCATTGCCAGCACATATAAAAGCATTTTGGGCCTGTGTTTCCAACTTCTGTAGTCTAAGCTTGCTGGGGTGAACGGGATTACATTTGATTGCATTTCTGAGAACTGTGTGCTTTCCTTCCATTTCCTTGCATTGCATAAAGGGGGGAGGGGATTGCCAGAGAAAAGTGATTACATTGTTTTGTTGAAAGCATATTGAGTATTTTCTGTACTGCATTTTCATTCCACCTTGCATCCATTTGAAACCATAAAGTATTGTTGCTATCTTATCCATCCTATAACCACTCATCATTGATTATAAAGAAGTGTGCTAGTGCCGGACTATCCATTATTGATTACTGATCAGATTAAGTGTGATATCCAATTATTAATTTATTATAAAGTGTGATATATATATATATTGTTTAAATTATCAAATAAACCTTTTAACTTGCAAAACAGAACTACTTCTTGGCTCAGTGGGGTCAGGGGGATTCCAATTCCAAGGGAGGGGTGTTATATAGGGGTAGTCATCCAGAACGCATGAACTGGACATAAAGATATATCAATAAGGGTTTCCATTCAGTATCCCAGACTAGGCATTGACTTAGATGTAGTGTTGAATTGAATCCTCTTACATTTGCCACAATATTTTTACTCTGAAAATATTCCTTTTTTTTGACAAAATAATTTATTTTGCATTTTCAAGAAAAACATATACATGTAAATATACAATCTAAAGTGATGAAAAGGTTGTAAAACAAAAGAAACTTAGGAAAGAAACATTTGGTTCAATGTTTACAAGTGAGTAGATGGAGACCGTGAGTAAACCAATAAATATGAATAGTACAAAAACACGTATAAAAACAGAGGGAAACTCTGGCGGCCCAAAATTCAGTATTCAGGTGCCGCTAATTAATGAATGCAGGTCTGACGACGTGTTGGTGTTTGGGAAAAGGAAAACACCTAACATGTGCACAAATGTGTTCATGCCTAGGCGGTTACATTTTCAACAATAATTTGAAATTAACTTAAAAATGTGTTCCAAAATTGGGTCTTCCTATCAATGATGAGGTTTAAACATCCATAACATGTTTCGGATCTGCCCCCTGCTGGGCATGTACATTTTCTGAAGCCTTCCTCAGGGCGGGACCACGAAGAGATGGGGAGCCAAACTTAACCCTGTATGAAGGCAGAAAAAAGAAGATATCACAAAAAAGGGGTTTGTTTAAGGAATGTTTTCAGTTTGTGTGGTATTTGTCTGAATCTAGAAAAAATAATTTTTAATTTTGCAACAAAAAATGAGAACCTAGTGGGGGCAACATCCTTACCCTGATTCTGGGCATGGACGGAGTCGAAAAAAAACCCTTAGGCTAGGGTTGGAGTCTTCCACAGGTAAGAGGGACGCAACATGGAACATGAGGGCCCCAGGGCACAGCCACCCGCTGTCCTTTAATCAATTTCTGGGCCAGGATAGAGAAAAGAAATAAAACAATATATCTATCTCTGTCAAAGCTGAAGTATTAATAATTTTTGGCTAGGAGAGGTAGTTGAAATAATTATCTCATACCTCTTGTGAAGAGAGTTGTATCTAGATAGTTATTTCTCAATGGGTCTTCGGGTGTCTTGAATGCATATATGGCGTTGGATTCAGCTGTACTTGCTGTAGTACACAGACTAGAGGAACCCAGAAAAGAAACAAAAATTGGTGAGTTTGGTGTGTTATTATACACTGACATCACTTTTGAAAGAGCTTAGTTAGGGTGTCTGTCATTATAAAAGTGACGGTGGGTAGTGGTCCAGTAAGTACCTTTGAATTCGTCATGAGGATTCGTAGTGCCTCGTTGCTGCAACATGCCTTTGCATTGACCACGAGTAAATGCTGCAAAGGATTTCTCAGTGTCCAGAACGCTGAGTCATGGCTGTAGAGCGAAAACACCGCCGTTGCTTCTGCGGGTGTGTCTAGCAATGCAAGTGCTTGATTGGCTATGGCAGGGCTGAGGCAGCACTTCCTGGTTGATTCAGTGTCAGCGCAATGCGATTGGTGCGCTGAAGTGTCTGTTTGTTAGTGTTGTGGGGGTGTGTCCCTCCGGCATTGAATCTTTAAACAGCATACGCTTGCTAGTGTTATTGAAGCATTATGTGCAGATGTCCAAATTGTCTCGGGTAAATAAACCCGACCTGCATATACTACACCTGGCATCAGACCACATGTATGTGTATCCCGGGGTATTTATTGGCATATTCGCGCCAACAAAGATGTTCAGTAACAACTGTTTAAATATCAATTGCACGATAATTCCTGCTCTAACGGTACATCTTCATTATACTGACCAGTTTTACAGGCAGTTTAATGTTCATTTAGTAGGTTAAGGTGTGTTGAACCTTATTTGCAAGCTCTAACTGGTCAGATGATGTGCATCTGTCAAGGTACTGTTCGCACTCCTCTCCGTCAAAACATGTTTCATTGAATACTGTGTTCAGTGTCAATGATTTAATTAGTAGGAACAAATCAATAAGTGCATGATGGCCATTGTGGACAGCCATATGTAAAGAAAAAGTTAATGGCTTGTGTGTTGCAGACTCTTATGAGGCTAGTCTGAAGTCGGCATGTCCTTCCTATGTAGAGATATGATTTGTCTTAATTTACTCAGGAGCCGTATCAGTGAGAACTATGCCCCTACATTATTTTCATGTTACTTATTTCCTTCACCCCCACACCAACTTTCCAATCTCTTGAAATCAAGGGAAGGGCTCAAATAAAATCTTCATTAATAACTTTAGTTATGATTATCGCATGAAAATCATTTAAGCATGGTTCAAAGGGGGTGACTTACCTTTAATAAAAGTATGGCATGACCGTTGTGGCATCTACGTGTCCCTTTATATGCAATAAAATGTATTTTTCCATTCACTTAAACTCCAGCTTCACAGGCCTCACTCTAGCACCACCCTTGTTCCTCTAAGTTTCATTTATCCTTAAACATGTGACTCGGCAGAGCCTGGCTCGTGTTTATGTTAGCATATCTCTCTTCAAGGCCTGTGAGGCCCTGATAGCAACACTAATGGAACTTTTATGGCAATGGTGACCTCAAGCTCACTTCTGCTGCACCTTTTTCACTATGTTTTCAATCTAGGCAATGTATTTGTTTCTATATATTTAAGTAACAGCTTTGATTGATAGTTGACAACCAGACTCCTGTCTTCAGGGCAGCAGAGGTAATGCCTTGGAGGTTAAGAAATGACTGGCTTGTGTACCCTGCAAGCAAATGGCTTTTAAACTCCCACACAAATGCATTATACACAACATCGTATAAGGCACCTGGGCCTTATCCATATGTATTAAGTTTATTTTTAATTTCACAGTTTCAAAATACATGAGTATCACTTCTGAATTGTCCATATGTATAGGGCAGTTACCTGAGGAAACCATGTTCAAACTTTGAAAATCTAAATTTCTCTTAGCATACTGTCATTTGGATGTGGGAAAAACGAAAAGGAAATGCTTTTATTTCTTATAACTGTAATGAGCTCGGGTTCACCTTAGCTGGCTGGAGCACAATCTGGTATTACATTGGAGATAATGTATGCACTTCTGTCTCTTAAGTAAAAGTGCAGCTCTCCATGGATTGAGTGAAATAGCATTGTCAGTCACATGTCTTTCTTTTCCTTGCTGAAATGCATTGCACATATCTTCACACTTTTGATTCAGGCCCACTTTCTTTCCTTTAGATTTTGGGCCTGTTTTTTGGTTCAATAGGCCTCATGTCTGACATAACCATTTCCGTGCTGGCCTTAGATTTCAATGGGCCTTTACAAATTACTCTGGCCTTTTTTTGGACTTGAGGGGCCATATTTCATCCCACATACACCCCTTTTGGATCTTTGATTCCGATGAGACAGAGGGAAGAGCAAAGAGAGAGTAGGGTGTCTTTTTTCTTCTGGCCTGGGTTCATTCCATGAATCTCTGTGGGAGTGGTGATCTGGTCTGTACTTCACTTGGATTTTGATTTCTGGTCCTGGACCCACCTTTCCGGTAGCCCCATTCCGGTCTATAGAGGCAGTACTAATTTCCCCGGTATGATCAACAAGCAAATTGACAACACAACACTGAGTTATACCTTACATTTCATGGCATCACAATTTCGGACATGACATACTCTTGGTAACTCCCTACTAAGTATAAGTTGTCCTACTCCCTGTAAATGTGTGATCTTCTCCATCCGGATTCCCAATCTTTACCTTTATTATTCAGATGGTTCTTTGGCTCTAACCTCACTGGGTTCTTCTATCGGCCGCAAGTTCTGTCTGGTATGACAGCTTTTCAACGGATTGATATGAACCCATTCCCCTTCCGTCTGTTCTCCTTTAAGGATCCAGATCTTATAGGCGACAGGTGACATTTTATCTACAATTTCAAAAGCATCATGCCAGGAGGGGAGGAACTTCTGCTCTTTGGTCAGGTTCCTTTGGAAATTTTACAGGTAGACTCTGTCTCCTACCTCGTACTCTTTCTTAGTGATCTTCATGTCGTAGCAGGTTTTCATCCCCTCTGCCGACTTTTCTAAATTTCACTGAGCGTAAGCAAAAGTGTGCTGAAAGTGTTTTCATAAATTCACAATGTACTCATGAGTCATGGACACGTTGATCAGGGTCTTCTCTTGAGGTCTATAGAGCAGATGCTGGGATAGCACCATTTTCTGTCCAGTCATGAGCTCGAATGGTGACATTTTTGTTGCAGAAGATGGTGTAGACCTGATGGCCATCAGGACAAGCAGTTCGCCACAAATATCTTCAAGATGCCCACAATCATTTTATTGTACCTCTCAACTCTCCCGCTCGAGGCTGGTGGTAGGCAATGTGTCATTTTCTCTTTACCCCGAGTATCTACCACATCTTTGTCATCACCTCACTGGTAAAATTACTTCCTCAGTCTGTCTCAATTCCTTTGGGAAGGCCGAAATGAGAGAAGCTGTGATTGATATTAGGGTGGCAGCTGTTGATAAACAAGCATGTCACGGTCTTGTACTTGTTTACTCTAGAGGCGCGAATCCCTGGCACGATGAAATGGACTTGCAGATCCGACCAAGGCAGTGTCATTCCCCTTTTCTGTAAGGGAGCTCTGTGTGTCAGGGAACTTGGCTGAAACTGAGCACACACAAGACACCTTTCCAAGTATAGGTCGAGGACCTGACCCATGTGTGGTCAGTATGCAACCGCTCTCAATATTTTGAAGGTGGTATGAAACCCCTATGACCGTCAGTGGCTGCGTCATGGGTGTGACTTAACATCAGGCTTCGAAATGAGGTCAGTACCACCCACTGGTCACATCCAGATATGGATCTCCATACCAACAAACCATCTTGGATTCGGATCATTTTGGAAAACTTCATCAACACCCAGAGATCCTCTTTCCCGATATAATCAGATTCTGTCAGTGGAAAATTCACGGGGTCTTCAATGTGTTGATAATATTTCCCAATAATCGGGTCCTCTTTTTGTGCCGTAATCAAATCAGCATTTGAGGTTTCTTTACTACACTGGGCATTTGAGAGTTCATTTTGGGCATATTTTTCGGACCTGGTGACAGCAGTGACCTGGATTTCCTGCAACAGGAATTCGATTTCCATGAGATCCCCATGGATGGCTCCGGTTTTGGCCAACTGGTCAGCCAAGTCATTTCCAGCTTTGCAGTTTTGTCTGGTCCCTCTATTTTGGAGTGACCTCTGATCTTTTTCCAATAGATGGCCACAGCATGCCTCGATTTTTCTAATTAATCAGGTGCTCCACAACCTATTCCTGACATAATCTGAATCTGTGATTATGACCAGTTCTTTGAGTTGGTGTTGCACGGCAGGGAGGAGGGCTTGATGTACCACCATCAACTCTGCCACCTGACTGCTTCGGGGACTTATTTTGTACTCGGCAGAGGGCTCTGTGGGATCATTAACCCAGGCAATCCCAATGCAGCTACTAGTTCTTTTTCCCCGTGATTATCGAAATGGTCGAAGCACCCATCTACACAAACTGTGGGTATCCCCTGGTATGTGTCTTCCTTATATATTTTGTGCAGGGAGTAAGGTACAACTCCATATTGTCTTTGGTCTTTAGACTTTCGTCTTCGAGGCAGTTTTGTTGAGCACAGTCATGCAAGTGAGCCAAACCTTGCACTAGGGAACTCTTCTTGTTTTGGCCATATCTGACCTCCTCAGGAAAGCCTTGAATGGACAGAATCCAGGAAGTAATTCGACAATTACTCATGTTCCCTGTTCGGATTTGGTCACTTTGGAGATATTGCAAGCGCTGGTGAGGAGTCGACAATGATGTTCTCCCCCTGGATGAACAGGCTGTAATTCTTCAATGCCCACACCATTGCCAGGAGTGCCTTTTCGCAATTGTTTAATTTTTCCTCCACAGAGGACAAAGTCTTGCTCATGTACGAGATTACTTTGTTGACCCTGTCATGCTTTTCGTATAAAACTGCTGGTAATACTGCTGTTAAGCAAGTAATTGAGAACCCCTTCTTCTTTGTGGGGTAAGCCAAACAAGGCGATTGGGAAAGACTTCTTTTTAGTTGGTTTACTGCCTCAGATTGTTCTGGACCCCACCCCCACTTGACCCCGGCCTTCAATAAATGAACCAAAGATTGTGTGACCTCTGCATAGTCCTCTATGAACTTTCTACTATAATTAGTGGGACCAAGAATGCTTCTTAGTTCCCGCAGATTAGTAGGGTCTTTTAATTTTAATAATGCTTCCACCATTTTCGCCTGGGGACTGAGACCCTCAGGGGTGATTTCATGCCCTAAGAAGTTCACGCGGGTCTTACACAACTGTGCCTTCTGAAAAGACAGTTTTGCTATGGCTTTCAGCAACTGGGTCAGAACATAGTGTATTTCAGCTATAAGTTCCTCCTCAGTTGAGCTTTGATTAAGACATCATCTACATAAGCTAGGTTTCCCTTTTTGCCCAAGTCAGGGATGGCCTTATGTAGGAAGATGTTACATTTGTTGCCAGAGTTTATGGATCCAAAGGGGGTTCAGGTCCACGTTTACTGCAGCCCCTCCGTAGTAACCGTTGGTCAGGTCAATGGCGGTATACATCTTTGACCCTTGGATCTGGCCAGTCCCTCATCGATGTAGGGAAGGGGCCATCTTGACATGTGGACCCATTTATTTAGCTCCCTAAGGTCTGCACAAAATCTCAATTGGCCATTGGGTCTGAGTATCCCCAGTACCAGGTTGTTAAAGGTAATGTGGACTGGACGAATTATCCCACGGGATTCTAAGTTTTTAATATTCTCTGTGAGTGACTCTATAGACGTGAGAGGCAACCGGTATTGCTTCACAAATACGGGAGCCATCTCAGTGTTCGTAGGTATGGAGGTTGAAATGTATCTCTGTGCGACCACAGTCATACAAATCGACAGCAAAGATATCCTGAAAATCCCAAAACACCTGTTTCAGCTTCTGATTTTGCTCCTTGGTCGCACAGGCATTAGCGAGATTGATTCATTCTCCAACCATCTGCTTAAAGCATGGGAAGACCTCGGGTTTGGCAATTTCGGTGGTATCCTCCAGTTGGGTGGAGAGATCTCTTGTTATGGTGTTGGCCTGGAAATGAGGTTTCAAGGATGGAAGGTAGTCACTGTTGAATTGAAATACCACCTCATCCTTCCTGATGTCACAGGTTACCTCTTCCACACCATAAGGGCCTGAGGAGTACACCAAGAAATTCCCCCCTTGCCGGGAGAAAATCTTTTGCAATGGGATATCTTCTTCAAAATTGTAACAGTCATTTGCAATTGTTCCTATGATCTCATTACATAAGTCAATAGAATAATGTTGTTCATCAACCGCCATTCTAATAAAGGTGTCTGCACCTAGAGTGATACTTCTAGGGTCGCTGTTATCCCCCAATATTCGAATGGTGTCATGTTCCTTGTCAACTAGGGGTGCTGGATGTAAATACAAACCTTGCTGTTTGAGGTGATAATTCAAATTTATATAAGCATCCTTGTTTTTGAGGTTCTGTCCTCGCTTAATTGTTTAGGGGAATTGTAAATTGTCCTACCTGTCCTGGGATGGTGACTTCTTCTCCTGTTTGAACTTCAACCGCATACAGCTGCTATTGAGCTGACCGAAATGCTTTCTCAGTGTAGTCAAAGCCCATGGGGTTACCCCCCCAGTCGGGACCAGGCTTTGTAAATAATTAGTTCCAAATTAATTGCGAATCGATTGAGAATGTCACTGCAGAAGAAAAATGGGACATCTCTCAAAACCCAACAATTATGTTCTATGCTTTTGTCGCCAATGGACATTTTTATCATGCACCTGCTAGGCAGGAGATGTTTGAAATTTGGGGTTTCCAGGCCCATTTCCCACTTATCAATCAACTTTAATGTGAAATTGGTCGGATTGGAATTTCCTGAATAATGCTTCGCTGATGAAGCTTCCTCCTGTACTCAGGAGACCCCTGGCAGGCCCATAGAGCCGAGGTTTGCTCCGAAGTATTTTAAGACGAGATAGCTGCACCTTGAGATGGATGGGGGGTGCAGATGTATTACTCCAACACCAATCAATAAGGAAAACTCAATGGTTTGGCAAATGGAGTCAGTTTAATGACAAGTACAAAAAACGGGGAGTACGGGCAATCACCAGTGATGTGATAGTCCATCTCGCTTCAACTCCAATGAACTTCATATAAACAGTGACATTTATACTCAAAACTCGTCATAATTGATGTGTTACACTTAAAAGTTAACATGCAATACTATTGGCTAGGAAAAGGTAACTTTAATATAGGTACTATATCTTTATATGGTAACGGAGTGAGGGGATTGGGTGAATACTGTCAGGTGGGCGTCCAAGCCCTTCCTTCAAACATGACTACTGTAGACATCACTAAAAGTATGACATCCCATTGGTTCTACTAACTATAGGACACTAGATTATTTGGTCCATTGTGATTGGGTTGGCACCAACCCCATCCGTGAATTTCCACTTTACTTAGCAGCACCCAGAATGGTCAGCCAGGTGCAGGGTGCCCCCTCAGCTACCCGACCTTCCTCCAATTAAGGTTACAATAAATCATCACTTCAACAACTATGAGTCAATTATGTTACTGTGGTTGGCCCCGAAACTGCATCTTCTGTCTTGGAAGGTTCTGATATCTCTTACTGGGCGGATGCCAAACATAGGTGTGAACTCGTGCTTCTCCTCGCTTGGATGATCATGTGATGCAGATACTGTGAATTTTCCTAGTTTCTCTCAATTTGTGCATTTATTTCTTATTTGGTTTGCCATCCTTCCTTATCTTGACATTTCAAAGACAGGATATTCTGTTCTAAAGTTTCAATTAGATGTAGCTACTGTTCGCTCCTTCTATTGGTATGACCTTGGCTCTCCTGGCACGAGTTGCATCTGCTGAGTTTTGAATTTTGAATCAGCCGTCTCTTCTCATTTTGCTAGAATATGAATCTTGTCTTGTTTGGCCCCTAGTAACCTGAGTTGATTCTGCTTTTCGTGCAAAGTGGAATCGCACTTATAATACTGTGCTTCGTTTTGAGGTAAATTATGTATAATGGCACTTGCCGTGCTATTTTTCTACTTAGCATAGCAAGCTGCACTGCTTTCTTAGCTTTCTTGCGGTTCCAAACATATGTATAGGCGTTAGCTGGTCAAATATATTCATCCTGCTTACAGCTTAAGCTTCTTTGTGTTGGGTTCACAATATCTTTATTCACAGTGTTTCGTCTCTGTGTGTCATTTTTTGGTTGTCATTTCTTCTATCTGTGAGTCTGTCCGGGCTCTCGTGACATCACCATTCATCTTCCATTATGGCCTTTTGGTTTCTTCTGGGACGGTACTTAGGCAATCTTCATTTTGTCTCATTTATTGGTAGGGTTTTCTCAATGGATACCTTGCTGTCCATGGTTGTCTGGGTATGGGTATTTCAATAGGTGTTGCTTTTCTGATGGGTACTGGGCAGAGCCCTACTGCGGCTCTCTGCTGGTTTATTTGCTCATCATATGTCACATATTTTGGTGTGAACGTTCCTGGTACTTCAAAATAGGCAATGTGAGTGCAGGCTTTATTTGGGACCTCCTCCACACTCCATTTTTCAGGCATACTCTGGTGAGAACAGGCCCCACCCCATTTACCTGAATGGGGAAAAACAGCTTTTCACCCTTTCTCTGGATGTCGGTCAAACGTGGAGCTGGTTTTTCATCATCTTTTAACTAGCGATTTGTGTTGTCTTCTGATTGTGGACTGCTATAAAATTTAATTTCAGAGTATTTCATTCCAATGTGGAATGCCACTTAAAACTGGGAGGAAGGTTAATTTTAAAAAATGGAGAAGGGTTCCCATCACCAGTTTGTTCTCCTACAGAGATGATAGTGATGTCTGGGACTTCATTGTTCCTAGAGTGAAATTCTATTTGGTCAGACCGTTGTTCAATCAAGTGGCATGTGCCATTTAAACGCACATAATTCGTAGTTTGTTTTAATTTGACTGGCCAGTTAGTCTGAGTACAGAGGACCTTGTTCATGCAGTCAATCAGGGGTGATAACCACTGAAGGAGGTCATTCCCCAGTAGACAAGGTGTGGCTTCTGGAGTGAAGACTATCACTGGGTGTTTCACCCAATGTTGCCCAATTTTGATCTCCAGATCCGCAGTCCCTTTGACGAAAATATAATTTCCATCAAGGTTTTGGAGTTGTCCAGGAAGAGGTGTGAGGGGAATTTGGTGACTGTCCCCATTCCTGAATCTATTTGGTCAAAGGCCTTTTTGGACAGGAGGGTGGCTTGGGATCCAGTACTCATCAGCTAATGCACATTAACCCAGTACCCTGACAGAGGCATGCAATCCTTCTTCCCCACTATTCAAGGGAACAAAGAAAATGTGCATTTTGTGCCAGCGTGGCACTCATTATTTTTTATTTTGAACTCCGACACTGTGTGATCTTGGAAAGTTTTCTGTGTCGGAGTCCAGGAATCTGTAAAGAAGATTTTGCACCCAGCAACAAACAGGCTGGGGAAGTCCCCCTTTTCCACTGATTGTTTGCTGTCCCCCTTTTCCTGGAGACAGTTGCCTGAAGCTGTTTGGGGGGAGGATCCCTCCTTGCTTTCAGGGTCATCTGGGTGACATTTTTGTGGTTTAAGAATTGGTTTCTCTGGGTCAGTATCCATACTTACCTAGTCTAAGTTAGGGTCTTTTGGGACCCATTTCTCCTTGGGAGGAATCCCTCCATCCCTGAAAGAGAAGATTTTCTTCCCGAAATCGTCCAGGTATTCTTCCCCTTCAAACGGGATGATGCAGACTTCCTCCACAAAGTAGGTTCTCTTTTGCTCTTGATTTCTCCTACTTACCCTCTGTTCCCTACGTTCCAACTTTTCTGGGGTAGGAGATTTGTGTTCAGGTTCCGAGGTTTCCAGGGGTTCTATTCTGGTGAGAAAGGGTTATCTTCTCGTCATTTCTCCGGGGCACCAGACACTGGTGCTGAGCTGTTCTGGGCAGCAATTTCCATTTGAGGGCTCTGCTGAGCCATCAAAATGCAGCCCAGGTCTTGTGTGAAATGTTGGACCTGGCGCTCCAGTTGAGACATACTTTCTGGTTGGTAGGGGGGCCTGGCTTCATACCTTTGCTGCACCCAGAAAGGGTAGCTGTCCCTTCTCCCAGAGTAGCTTGGGTATTGAGAGATCTCTCCTGATAACCCTCCATCTTTGGTCTCCCTTCCCCCTGATTTGGGAATCTATTGTCTTGAAAGCGGGGAGAGAGAGGAGGATTGTTTGGGAAATTGGGGCTCTAAGGGTATCTGGGAAAGAAACTTAGTTTGGGGTGGAGTATTTCTTCCCTTCTGAGGGAGGTTTTTAGGGAGGTTTCCTGGGGCAGTACTTACCTGATTGGACCCCCCCTTGTGTTGGGGGAGTCCATACATACCCCAAGATGGGTCTGATACTCTTGTGTCTAGGGCTGATACAGGTGGCAGGGTCAGATGGAACGTTGGCCGGATACCCTGCCTGGCTACCACCCGATTGGGTTGGATCAAAGGGTTTCCTCTGCCTCTTATTCTGCTTATTAGTGTTAGTGGGAGGAGTATTTTAGGCCCCCCATTTCCAAGTATAATATGGGGGTAGTTTTCACCTCTGCCACCTTTGCAGCAGCGGGTGTGTTTGACAGTTTGGGGTTTTAGGGTTATTTTTATTTTCAGAGGGCTTTTGAACTTCATACATCTGAGTGGCCTGTTCTATCACCCAATCCAACATTATACGCTCATTGGAGTACCTTACAAGTTAGGCACAATGTATTTCGGAGTGCACGGAAGTCAGTGTTAATGAACTCCAGGCTATTTGTGTTCACCCACCTAGAGGTCTGGGCAAATGCCCGCTTCAGCTCTTGCACAAACTATCTTGTTGCTTGGTCTTCTCTGCACTGCAGGTTGTAGGCCACCTTGCGGGCCTCCTGAGGGTTCCTGTGCACAGAGAAATTCTTTAGGATGGCCTCCTTATAGGTAGACAATGTTTGATGATCTTGGTCCTCCAGCCCTGCAAAGAAGCTGGAGTATCCCGGGGAGAATTTCCATTTGGCCAACTCCATGAAATTTTGATCATTTTTTATGCCAAATGGTGTTATCATATGGTCATACAGGTCTAGCTGCTCCCATACTGAGTATATGGCATTCTTGTGGTAGGGAGTCATAAAGCTCTATATGGCCTTTATTTGTCAAATGGGTATTTTACAATACCTCTGTTCTGTTTAGCAGCATTTCTTTTCTGCTGCACCTGAGTCCACTTACCCTCTGACTCAGAGCTCCTCAGGTGGTCCACTCCCTGTTCTCTAGGCACTCCCTACCTCTATGAGACTGGGAATCCCTCCAAGAATGACAGGGTCTGGTCTCTTCTCCCCTGTGGTGCTGTGGGCTCAGGGTCGCTTCCCTTGTACTCCCCTTTTCGCACAGGGGAGTAGTCATCTTCCCCATCCCTTCTTCTCGGTATGGTGGAGAATTCCCCCACCTCCCTGAATACGTGGAGGTTTTTAAAATACTCTTTTGGGGGCTGGATTCTGATTCTTCTCTGTCTGCAAAGTGGACCAGGTAGTCCCTTTGTAACTTTAGTTTCTGCCAGTCTGATCTTTTCATCATAGGAGCCCTCCTGGTCAGAAGTACATGCTAGGGTATTTTTAAACCTGAATAAAGATGAATTTCCATCAATATCTGATAAGGACTGGGTCTCCGGCTCAGTTGGACTAGGCCTGGTTGAGTACAGCTGCCTCATGTTTCTCTGTTCTTGCAAACTGGCAGGCATGAAGTTAGCAGCACCCTTTGCATATAATCTGGTAAATTGGCTTGAGGTCCATGGTAAGGAGCTCATCACTCCGTGATCAGCGGGTGCCTTTTCATACTCTGACTGGTTGGGGTGCCTCAAAGCCTGCTTGTATTTGGCTATCTCCTTTTCCAATCTCTCAGATTTATTTTTCTCAGCCCCTATCTCTTGAAGATATATAGAGGCCTGAGTTTTCAACTCTTATATCCGGGCATGAGTAGCTTCTAGTACTTTGTTTTGTGCTACTACTTGGTCACTTAGTCCTTTGTTCTCCTTAGAAGGGGACTCATTTTCCTTCTGTGAGGCTTGTATTGTCAAGGCATATTCAGACCTCTTCTTATGCAGGAGAATCATCTCCTCCCTTTGTGCATTATTGGACTGTGTTGCCTGCTCTGTGTCAACCTCTGCTTGCCTCACATGTTCCCTTCATTTTTCATGTTCTATCCTCATGTCAGTCAGTTCCTGAGAACTTAACTCACATTTCTCCATGTCCATCCTTAACTGACACAGGGCACTTTTCTCCTGGCACAATTTGCTATTCTCTTCCCTGAGATGTTCTCTCTGTTACTTCAGAGTGCTCAGATTTTGTGCATCTAATGAAATTCCACCTGGGAATTGACACTCCTAATGATCTACTGGTTATTCTTATCTTTCAGTTGTGTAATCTGCATTTGAAATGCAAACATGCCCTCTAAGCAGGCTCTATTGTGCACATCTTGGTCCCTTAATTTTTGTTGACTCATGCTCACGTTTTCAAGACTTTCTTGATACTTCTCGTTCAGTGCAGAAAATTGAGCCTCACGCCCAAATTTCGCTTGCCGCTGTGTGACTAACTCATCATTTGGCTGCTTAATGACATTTTCTAATTTTAACTCTGAATTTTGTCTCTGTTGCTTTTTTTCCTCTAATTGTTTCAATTCTCTCTGTGCTTGATCCAATAGCACAGATTGGTTTTGCTACACTATCATGGTATCTTTCTTCCATGATAACCATATGGAAGTACATATATTCTGTGAGCTAAACCATTTTAATTTGCTCATCTCTGCTGGTCCGTGTCATATAAAAGCCTGTCAGGGCCTGATGTAAAAGCCCATTATCCTGCCACATATCAACATTTTCAGAGGTAACCTTCTGCATCTTTCTAGCCTGCCACATTTCATGCTCCTGTTCTACCCATTCACCTTTAATAAACAATTTGGATAGAAGGTACTTCCTGGTCATATCAATTTCTTCGGTGCTCATTCTGAAATGTGTTCTGCATCTAATATGCTCTCTATGAAAGGGCAAAAGCTCAACCCTGTTCCTGCTTAGTTTGTAATAACAATGACACTCAATAAACACTTGTATCTATCTACACACAACACTGCAACCCAGGGCACAGGTCTGAATGGCGCCTTCACAATGCAATACAACTTTCCATCCACTGAAATGCAATTACACGTAAATGAATAGTCTGCTTCTACTTCACTGTCATGAGTGGAAACTCTCTACCAATCCCGGACAAGCCCACATTTTTGTCACGGTTAATTACACTGTCACACTCAACTCTGGGAGTTCCTTTCTCCCTAATGAATGTGGTGCACAATAAAGCACTATTAGTTTTTGTTACGGTTCATTTTGATTTTGATAAGGCCACCGACCCATCACACACCCAACCCCCAACAAGTACCCAGTGCCACAATGGACTAGGAGCCAGGCTGGTGTGTATTCTGAATATATATATTCATTAATTTATTGAAACTATATTTGACAAATAAATTAACATCAGCCACCAGTGCCGTGGCAACACAAGAACAAAAATGACTTCTGTAAAGGAACCAACACACAGATGACACTGAGATATGCAGTCACAATTATTTCTTTTTAAATCGCCCAACAATACAGAAAAGAACAAATCAAGAAACACAGTGATTGCTGATTTGGTTATGATACCTTTCTCCCAGCAACCCGCCCTCTCCAAAACATCAATTAGACTTGCCCCCTCTGAATTGAAAGCCAGTGGCAGAGAGTGGAAACACAATGGCAACATCGTTTTTGGGATTCTAATCACATAAGCAATATGAGGGAAAGAAAAGCAATGGGAAATTCTGTTTGCCACACCTAAAAAGAACAGACAGGGCTTTGTGAGTTTGGTCAGAGCACAATGGGAACAAGGGGGAATTTTGTTTTGCACCCTGAACATCCAAAGGCACTACCAGGCTTCACACTTTTGATTTAAAATGAAAGGGATCAATGGGGAATTGCATTTTACATCCTGCACACTCACATGGAAACAGGGTTTTGAGATTCATTCTTTTGGCAGAACCTTATGTCTATATCGCCCCACAACACACTGGGAAGAGCTTGTTGGTTTCTAATGCCAACAAACACATACCATGATTTCAATAGGGGAATTAACTGATTTACTTTAATTAAATATGCTAAGGATCTACACAGACAAACAGGATATTCTGCTATGGGGAAATACCTAGAACAACACTGAATACTGCAGGGGCTACACAATCTATGGCTTTGGGGATAGTTTTACTTGTAGGAGAGGCCTTGGAATGAGCATCAGGGAACCGCAGGGCACTGCTGGGACAGCTATGGTGTCAGTCAAGGTGAGTCTCCTCTAAATCCTCCAAGGGGTCCCAGTCAGCTTCTATGTCTCCTGGTTCCTGTCTCCAACCAAGACTTAGGCCTCTCTGCCTGGATGTTTCTCACAAGAGTTCAGCAGCAGGTTGCCTCCCGGAATAAGTGACAAAAAGCCCAGTTCTAATGCAAACTGATCTAGTTTTAGGGCAAATGACATCACGATCTTGTCATGAGTCCCGTGAAAGGGATAGGTTGATTTTCTCTACCCACCTCCCACATGTGTGCTAATAGGACAAGGAGATGGGTGGAGTGAGTCAGGACAGCTGTCAGGGGAGAAAGCTTTGTCATCCCAATTTGACAGTGGGCCTGGCATGTTTTAAAACTCACCAAAATCTATCAACATGGCAAGTACCCTAAATTTCCAAATATTTATATGTATGAATATATTCCTAAGGACTACATTTGGAGGAAAATCAGATGAGGCTAGTCTGAAGTTGGCACATCCTTCCTATGCAGAGATACATTTTATCTTCATTTATTCAGGAGCCGTATCAGTGAGAAATATGCCCCTTCATCAGTTTCAGGTTACTTATTTCCTTCACCCCAAAACCAACTTTCAAATCTCTCGGAATCAAGGGAAGGCCCAAATCAAATTTTCATTAATAACTTTAGTTATGTTTATCACACGTACAACATTTTATTATGGTTCAAAGGGGGTGACTGTCACCTTTAATAAAAGTCTGGAATGACCTTTGTGGCATCTACGCTGCCCTTTTTATGCAATAAAATGTATTTTTCCATTCACTTCAACTCCAGCTTCACAGGCCTCACTCTAGCCCCCACCCTTTTTCCTCTAAATGTTATGTATCCTTAAACCTGTGACTAGGCAGAGCCTGGCTCATGTTTATGGTAGCCTACTTCAAGGCATTTGTAGGTTTACTTTCCCATTAAACATATCCATATACGAGCCTCCGTAGGAAGAGTGCAGTTGGATAAACAACCAGGATTTACTGAAGCACTGGTGGGCATTGGCAACACTGTTCTGGGACTAGAGGAGCGTGGCTACTAAAGAAAGGGATGACCAAGAGGCCATTTCTATAGCAGAGACTTACTATGCTTTTATGAAATGTAAACTCACACACACGATGTACACCAAATAACCATAGGGTTGCCACCTTTGTTTGAAGCAAAAACCATACTTTAAGCCATGCCCACATTTTAGAATCCCTGCTCTTAACTAACTCATTAGAATCAACAACTTTAGTACAATAACATCCGATAAGAAATAAATCATGTGAGCAGTTTTTCATTTTATATTCATTTTTCAAAAAGCAATCTGTGTTATTAAAATTTTAAAAATGGTGTACGGCTGAAATGACATTTGACAATATTATATACCATACTTTTTTTTGTTTGCTTTGGTCCGATGGAAAGCTGAGCTGGTTTGAAAATATGGAGACGATGATGTCAAACCAGACCTGTGTACAGTTGAAATGTAAAAGATATTTCTGCTATTTGCTGTACGTCTAACACCACTCCTAAGTATTAAAAAGTCTGCCAGTGCTTTATCGCAGGAGAAAAAAGTGTGCCTATAATAACACACGCACTCACACACTCATGCCAACATTTGTAACTATCTATTTAAAAAAGTAACAATTGTAACTTATAATCATCACTTTTAGTTTATTTCATCTGGGCAAATCTAAATGTATGTATTCAATCCTCCTTCATTTGATGAAAAAACTGTGCTTATATAGTTCACATTAGATGAACAACAGAAGGACAAACTGAGTTTCCCAGGTTCACACACTTTTAGTTAAGATACTAGGATTTCAGACCAGTCCACCACTTAGGAACTTGACCTCATATTGTTTGTGAGAGACAGGAACATTAATCTCATTGAGCTAATGGTGCTGTGCACTGCGTTTTATTCCCCGTTAGGGATCCAAGCTTTATGGCTTTATTCCCCCGCACCAACTGAGACAGCTGGGTGCACCAGAAATCTGTAGGTCCTCCTCTCTCCCCAGAGAAAGTCAAAAAAATCCGGAGTTTCTTGGACAATGCCAGAGAACAGGCAGTTCTGCATAAAGCTGTTCATATTTCATCAAGATGTGTATGTCATTCGACCTATGAAGCGAGTGTCAGTGACCGCATTTGCCTCCACTTTCTCTCCCCCCACCTACTCCCACTTTGACACAGCCCTTTCCAACCTACACCTTTCGATTTCTAACACTCTGGATATCCTTGCCCCTGTCATGAGGATCTGCCTCAAGCCTGCCACCAAGTTCAACTCTTGGTACGACTCTGATATGGCCGCTCTGAAATTCAAGTGCAGAGTAATTGAGTGGAAGTGGGGGGCATCGGGCGCACCCTGTGACAAACTGGCCTGCTGCCTGCTCCAAAGGCCATACAAGCTCTGCATCTTCTCTAAGAAGAGGGTCCATATTCAAGCCTGCATCTCTGTGGCCTCTAACAACATGGCCAAGCCTTTCAAAATCTCTAAGGAGCTGGAAATCCTACTGCAGTATCTACTCTTCTACACCCAACCAGGCCCTCTGCACAGCTCTGGCTTCTCATTTCACCGCTAAAACCCAGGACATCCTATCTGCACTCCCCTCTTCTTCTGTTCTCTTGCCCTCTACCTCTCTCCCGGGACCTCCTTGGCTGCCCCCCTTTTCTCCTCTCTCTCTACTGTAACACCTGATGATGTTTCTAGACAAGCTCGGTGTATGAAAAGCTCAACCAAACAGGTGACCCCCCTGCTCCTCCAGAACCATTAAGGACAACATTGTCTCTCGCACTCCAACCTTGGCAGATTTCAGTAATCACTCTACGCCACTGGTTCCTTCCCCACTCTTCTCAAGCACTCCCTTGTGCACCTTCTACTAAAAAAGCCTTCCGAGGACCCCTCCACCCCGGCAACCTGTCGCTAGATCTCTAATACCCCTTTCCTGACCAAACACCTGGGAAGCTGGCTATCTCCCAGGTAACCCTCCACATTGAATCTGTTGGTTTTCTCCATGAATGTCAGTCTGACTTTAGAGCAGCCAGAGGCATGTGAACTGTTCTCCTGAACACCTGTGAAGACCTCCTCTCTAACCTTGACTCCAGCTCTCCCTCCGTCCTCATTCTCCTTGATCTTTCCCTGCATTTGACACAGTCAAATATGCCATCCTGATTAATTGTTACCACTAGACCCTGGGCATCAGGGATCAGGCCCTCGTGTGGCTGACCTCCTTCCTTTTGGACCAACCCTCCCAGGTTCAGTTTGGATTCTTTCTCTCCACCACTTCTCTCTCCACATGTGGTGTTCCCCAATGCTCTATCCTCTCACCCTGGCTCTTCAATGTCTATCTGTCCCCTTTGGTCATCCTGATCTCTAGCTTCTCCTCTAAAGTTCAGTGTTAGGCTGATGATACACAGCTTTATTTCAGGCTATCCTCGGCCTCCTCCTCCTCGCTCATCCCTGACTATCTATCCTCTATTCAGGCATGGTGCCCCTCAAATGATCTCTGCCTTAATGCCAGTAAGACTGAAATCCATCTCATTGGGACCTCTGCTCCCACTTTTCTTCCTTCACTCTGCCTGCCCTCCTTGGGCCCTCATGTGAAGCAAAAAGCCTTGGGGTCATCTTTGACTCCACTCTCTCCTTCTCTCACCACATCACGGATCTTGCCAAGAAGACCCATTTCCAGCTGCCCAACCTCAGATGTGTTCTCCCTTTTCTCACCTTCCCCCAGAAGCTCACTGTCTCCAGAGCTCTGGTTCTATCTAGGCTGGACTACTGCAACAGCCTAAATCTGCCTAACTCTACTCTTCTACCTCTTCAAATCATCCAGAACAGGACTGTAAGACTCATCCTTGGCCTCAAGCCCAGGGACCACATCTCTCCGGCCTGAATTCCCTCCACTGGCTACCTCTGGCTGCAAGGATCAAGTTCAAGACCCTCTGCATCATCCACATGACTTTCTGGGGCCATGGCCCTCACTATATTCAACTATCTTTTCCTAAATACCTTAATTCTAGAGCCCTCTGCTTGTCTATCTCTAATTTCTCTGCGGTCACTCATTTCTCCAAACACAGAATGGGGGCAGATCTCTCTCCTCTGCACGTGCCTCCCTCAGGAATTACCTCCTTTCTCTCTCTGCCTTGAGCCGGATCTCCTTAAGTTCCAGAAGCTCCTCCAGACCTTCCTTTACTCCTCCTCTTTCTTGCTCCTTCTCCCCTGCTAACCTACCCTCGCTACTTCATCCGTCTGCTGACTGGCTGATTGGTGTCCTCTGAGTCTTACAGGGCATCAGCCCCCCAAACTAGGCTCCCTGCACTTGCCACTTGGCCCACTTTGCACTGCTGCATGGCTTAACTTGCACTACCTGAATGGGTTGCTCCGTGTATCCCCAGCCTTCTATGCACTTAACTCAGAGCCCTGGTGCTCTGGTTGCACTTTCTCTGTGCCCTCTCTCCTTCCCTACTTGTTGCACACTTGCACAATCTAAATGACAATAGTCCTAGTAAGATTGTTTGCCTTGTCTTCCCCTTGTTCCCCCTCACTTCCCTGGTTGCACCTTGAAACACTTGTGCATAGGTACATAATAAATAACAATCAATCAATGATATAACCATGGTGTGATCTTGGTCACCAGTTTAGAAAATGCAGACACAGTATGTGCCATTGAGGCTAACACTTCCTTAAGGTTCCTAAAAGGTACAGTCTGTAATTGGCTCAACCTTCAGTGGTTAACATCTTTCAAGCAGGCCATGCAGATGTGTAGAATTCATTGTGGATGGTGCAATAATCTATAACATCCTCCTCTGTTAATCAATCCATAACCTCATTGATGGATGGTGAAGTGTCAGGTTGAAGGGGTTGGTCTCACATGGTTTGTATCCTGCACTCTTGATGTGCACAGTAGAGCCTTTCCTGCTCACGTTCATTTTGTCCGTGGCAAGAATATGCTTACATTTGGCATTCAAGCATCTCATCAAGGCTCCATGTTCAACTTGTGTTGGTATTGCAACTGTAACATTGTCTTGATTCAATGTCCCTCCAGGCTTCCTGATAATTGCCATAACACGCTATTTACAGTAAACCCTAATAAGTGCCAATCATTCATGAGAACAACACCCAATGAGCCATTCCACCCATGGTGGACATCCCTGCCTATCCTTTAGAATCTGTAATTATGTATATGGGCAATAATTTTTCTAGTATGGTGAGCTTATTTATTTATTTTTTATTTGTTATTGGTTATAGAAAAAACTTTTACACAATACTTATTACTTCTATTACAAATCATTCAATAAAACCAACCAACATCGAGAGAAAGAAAAAGAAAATTAAAAAAGGAATTTCACTTTCACCTTTTAAACTAAAAAAACACCCTTCATTCAAAATAAATAAAAAAAGGAACAAAGATGAGCAAGAAAAAAAAAAAAAGAAAAACAGACAAAGAGAGAGAAGGAGAAGAAGAACAGCTATCCATTAAACGGGTTGATGTAAAATCACTTAGAATGAGAGACAATAACCAAACAAAGAAACATTTCACAACTAAACATGATCTCAATTGAGTCGAAGCAAAGAATCTCTGATGTCCTCTTATGGCATATTTTTCGAAGTCACAATGTTGTACCTTTCTAGGACTTGTACTACCGCAATTGTCAGGTCATTCCAATGTCCAGCGATAAGATAAAGCGGTTCCAGAAAAATTCCTATATACAGCCATTCCCCGTTACGCCAAATCTGGCAAATATTAGAAGTCTTGTGGGCCCTAGCATTCCAGCAGTAAGTCTTTTAAGGATTGTTTCTGTGGGATTTTGCACACATTGCATAAAGGATTGGCTTCCTCATCTTTCCCCCCTGTCAACAGGACCTCACCTGTGTGTGCTATGTTCAATTGGATTCTGAAAAAATTCATCCTAATCCTCCAATCAATTTCTACTTTTACTTCTTTAAGTTGAATTTGCCAGTAGCCTCTTTCAGGTGCATGCCTATTGCCATAGAGGTAACAGTCCATATATACAGTAGGAAAGAGTTGACTTCACTGTCCACATCCAATACGGATCAAATGTTATGTCTGCAAAATGAGGTCACCAAAATTACAAAGTAGGTGTCATGAGTGGCTGGGTCAGTTTACCACTGGTCTAGTCTCTAGTGACATGATGTTCATCCTCTTCATCTGGTACATCCATCAATGCGGCCTTCAGTGGTTCTAAAGGGGTATTTCCATGTGTGTTCAACCATCTCCATTTAGTATCTGCCTTTCTCTTCTTCATCTCATCCTCTAATACATCATCCACATTTTTGACCCCTTAATACTTTCCAACCTGTTCTCTGAAGATAAATCTCTTCATCCTTTGGTCCCAGAAGCAACCCATCTTCCGTATTTACCTTTTAAAGTACCATCTACCATTATCACACCCCTCTATTGGGAAAGGTGTTTCTTTTGTCTAGTTTGTTCTCAGTCTCTGTTCTTGTTATCCTTCCTCTCCCCGATCCCATTGTTGGCCTGCGCCTTTTACTCACTAATGGGTATAATCAGGGGCCAAAAATGCAATTGCAAGCAACTAACTATGCCTAAAAAGGCACTCACTCCTCAGTTCTCCACATGCACACAGCACACCATGCAAATCCGATTCCCCAGACCTTTTTTTGCAAATTTCACTGCAAATGAATGAGGGGTATCCCTCCCCACCACTACATCCCCCCATGTTATTAAATAAGCTACCCCCGCACCCCACCCTGTAGTGCAATGAAATGTGCAGAAAACAGGCCCGCAAAATCTACCTCACAGTAATCAGATTGATGTTTTGGAATGAAACCTATCTTCTTTGACCTTCTCCAACAATTGCATTCCCTCTGGAGGAATTTGTTCCATACGTCCCTATTACTTTTGACTGGATTTCAGAATTGTTCATAACTGTCATGTATCACTTCACTTGCCTTATCAGTTTTGAAATAATGAGGTGTCTCTCTCTCTCTCTCTCTCTCTCTCTCTCTCTCTCTCTCTCTCTCTCTCTCTCTCTCTCTGTCTCTCTCTCTCTCTCTCGCTCTCTCTCTCTCATAGGTGCATCCCCAATGAGCATCCATGGACACCCATGTGTTTCCCATTCTGCTATTAAGGTAACCTGGCAGTTCCTATCTGTCCTGATATATTTGGTTAAACTCCTCTAAGGTATTTAAATAATACATTTAGTTTACCTCCATATTATGTCATAAGACTATTCGGGGTAATTCACCATTTATTGCCTGGAGTTCCTTCATGTCTATTTGACCCTCCCCCGTTCCCTCAGGATTCGCAGCTGGGTTTAACAGGCATTAAGCAGCCACTCAACCTCAGGTTTTGGTAACACTATGTCATCTACCTACATGTATACATCACCCAGTTTCTTCATTAACTCATTAAATGTGTGATCATGTTGGTTGGGAAATATCACAATCAATCTCTTTCTCTCCAGGAAGTCTCTAATTCCTCCACTCTTGGAACCCACAGTTGAAGGTCGCATCTTGGTGGCTGTGGTGGAATAAGGGATTTGTTTGGAAATGGGGGTGACGGCAAGTAAACATGGACTAATTGGTTTGGCACTATCTGGGCACCAGAGTCTCTTATTATTTGCAGCAACTATTCTGTATTCTTGAACATTGATTCATATCCTACATGTTGCAGCTTCGCCTAACACTGCTTATACTGGCTTGGCTAAAATGGCGTAGTCTACTTTCAAATATAAAGGGGGAGAATTGTTCAAGCCTTTTTAAACCCACCATAACTTCGTTGTTGTTTTCTACACTTGTCTCAGGACTCCAACCGCAACGCTGTCACAATATATTGCACTGATGATGAGGCTATTAAGCAGCTGTCTGCAGCTTTGGGAACTGTCTGTCTTGGGTGGAAGAAGCTATGAATAAAACAGCACTGCCCTTTAAGAATTTTATTTTTTTGGACCTGAATGTTTGCATTTGTTATGTTATGTTATGTTATGTTATGTTACTTTGCATTTATATAGCGCCTTATGTACCATTGGTATGGTCAGAAGGCGCTGGTAGGTTGAACACCCTTGGGAACCGGAGTTCAAGTCAGTAGAGAGAGTAGAGATAGTCAAAGGTGCGTGTGAGCACCAGATATGTGCGCAGCTGGTGTGGCATTCGTGTAATAGCTGCTTCTTAGCGGTAGGTGTGGTGGTTGGGAGATCAGGAGTATGTTTTCGTTCTGGCAGGATTTATCCAGACCGAATGTGGCTGCATTAGGCCTGAGGAGAACGCCTGGCTGGGGGGGTGTAACCAGCAGTGTTTACTTAGAGTGATGGGGAGTATGCGGCAGATGTTAGTATGAGAACAGATATACCGAATGGTGTCATAGTATCTCTGTGTTCTAGTTGAATGGTGGTGTAAAGAAGAGAGTATACGTGGTGATGTGATATGATGTGTTACATGCTCTTTCAACCGTTCCATGCACTTCAAAACATTCCATGCAAGTCACGCAATTCTATGCACTCCAGTCCGCCCCACGCACTCCAGTCCGCCCCACACACTCCAGGGCTAATTTTCATACCCACAATGTGCTGCTCAACAGGCTCTGAAATTAATGTGGACTGTGTGACTAGCCTCAAATGAATTACTCTAATTTCACATTTCTTGTTGTAATATTGCCTTCTTATATTGCCCATTATATTTTTCCAGCCCATACATGCACTTCTGTGTCCCTTTGTTACCCAAATGTCTTCAAAGTGAGCTCCCGTCTGTCAGATAATCTTCATCAATGTTGTCTTCTCGTCCTATACTCATTGGGGACATGCTGTAGGGCCTAGGACGTGACTCCAGTCAGGTGGTATATAGAAGGTGCTGATGGGGCCTGTTCTGTTATAGACTATTGACTTCATGTTATACCAGTGGTTCCTCATCCCCTCTGCCTTGTATTTTCTATCTAGGTATCTAGGTGCATGCACCAATAGGCTGTGCATTCTTCAAATCCTCTAAATCTTGTCTTTTAGCTGTTAATGTGTTCCTGGTATCTTAACCACCTCCACTATTCCTGATAATGGTCTTTGACATCTGAAGGCAATTGGCCCTATATTGCTCTTTCTATATCCCTTCTGTATCTTTATCTTGCAGAACCAGGGTGCAATTCCTGCTAGGGACTCAATGGGCCTCATTATAAGTATGGTGGTGCAGTAAAAAGAGGGCAGCAGTGGAATAACTGTGACTTTTACCGAACCTTCATATCACAGGTTTGGTGGTAATTTGGTTGAGATACTTGGCTAGCGAAATTACTATAGTGAAACTCTTGAATCATAAGGCACAATCTCGTGTGTAGAATTTTCAAACCTTTACAAAGAGCAGCAATTATTATTGGATCTCTGTTCTTTTTGCCCACAACTATGTCAACACCACGTCTGTGTCCATCCATGGCTCTGGACCAAAGGCCTGCTTAATCAATTTAGACATAATTCCTTCCTCCTTCTGTCTGGTAGGTGAGGAGAAAACACTGTCAGACATTGTGATGTTATGGTACAGCTGTCCTGTCTCTGAGCCTATTTTGCCTCTCTGGTATCCCATCTATAAGCAGCCACCTTGTGTTGTGATTCTATGTCAAGGGAATGCACAAAAAGTAAAATTGAATCTTGTCTGTACTCTTGTTGAAGAAGCACAGAATACCATTTGTATATCAACAGATGCATCAGGAGACTTCAGTAGCCTTGCTGGTGACCGCTGGGGTCTGTTCCTCTTGTGGCACATGCTATTCCCCATGATTTTGACAATTGGGCTCAGGTTCAGGATCTTTTCAGGGTGAATTCCTGACAGAGGCTCTTACTTTGACCTCCCTACTAACAGAAAAGGATAACACTGCTGGAACTCACAAAAAGCAGTACTTGAGTATTTTGCGATGCTATTACCTTCTTAGCCAACTTCGACCTATATGAAATGTATATATTTTCTCCCCACATAGTCAAGCCTCTTCATGCAGCTCCCAATCCCCTATTACCTAAAATGCATGCAGGGCATTAGTCCACTGGTCATCACATGGCCTTCACTACAATTACTGCAATCAGCCAATCACTGTGCAGCACCAGCGCCTTTGGGAGGGGTATATGCCTCCATCCTAGCTATCAAGGGAATCTTGTGCACTTTATGTAGAGGGGAGTGAGATATTCACAAAGCCATGTCCCGTGCTCCGGCTTGCACAAGTTCTTGCAGTGTCTTTATTGTATGTTGTTATGTGAACCAACTTTTATACTGCACTTTTCACCACCATAGTGGTCTTCTTGCACCTGGCCCTGTCTGAAGAAAGGTGGCACATTGTTACCCGCCAGGATGACGCCAGATCTTAGTGTGCAGAGAGGAGAGAGGAGTGATGGGGAGGAGTGAAATAAAAGAGGTATTAGAAAGTAGAGTGAACAGGTTTAGAGGTTAAAAAAACACAAATTGTGACGAGGGAGATACGGATATAATTGTGGTAGTATGGATGTGTGTTATGTAAGTGGGGTAAGTTAAACATTATGTTTGAGAGATGGTCTAAAGAATATGCAGCTCGATTTAGATCTGGACCCGCCTAAGTATGGTACCGGATTTGGTTGGGGAGTGGTTGCATGATGGACTTGAGAAGTGCTTAAGTGGACCATAGTAATATAGAGGCTGTCACTAGGTTGCTGTGTACGAAAGAAGCCCTGTATGAGGGGAGATTGCTGGATTTGCTAAGCCAGCTGACAGACATGCTGGTGCCGAGAGTTTATATGTGGAGGAGACCAGGGTTTAATGGTTGGTGTCGAGGACACAGGGTGGCCTTGCATTGCAATCTTTCTATTAAAGTTTCATCTACATTAAAATCAGGACAAACTTATACTTAGCTGATCGTTTCTGGAACTTAATATCATGGGATGTAAGGCCATGGTGTAAGGTTCTTGAAACTATAAGCTAGGTATAATGTAGATGAAACTAAAATAGAAAGAATACAATGCCCCACTTGAGTACAATAACTATAAGCGGATACAGTCAATATAGCTCATGAAAGGTGAGGAGACATTCCTTGAAAATCTTGGTGTCACCCAATGTGTGCCAGTGGTATGGTGTAATGCAGCATATATATAACATACTTATTATAAAAGTAGATAATACCAAAAGGATTGTGAATGGATGGGCAAAGTCCTAACAGTAGACTGGTGGATAGAACATATTCCGAACATACTGGCGTTCCCTGCTTAGAAGCTAAATGATAAAGTAGTGTAATGTTGGTTCAGGTTTTGTTCAAAGACTAAGTTACATGGGAATATGAGATCTAAAACTATAAATAAATTTACGTTATTGGCCATACTTAGAAAATAGGTACATTGACAGTTTGTACACTATCATGAATAAGGCGAGTCCGTAAGGGCTTATTTGAACCCAAGTAAACATGGTGGCTGTTTTAGTCAAAGCTTTCCAGGCATATTCCAACTAGCATGTCCATGCAGAACACTGCTCAGCTTAGCTATTTTGAGCTGTTAACCCTTGCAATATGATTCTGATGAAACGTCACGCCAAGCAAACTACTGTAAGGAAAGGTGCAAAAATGGCGTCAGTTTTACTCAGTCTCGCGCTTCTAGGTCTGTTTCCCAGGATGTTCGTACAGATACTTTATGAAATTGTTATGACAGTCGACGTTCCGCAGTCCAATCATTTATGTTTCAAACTAAAAGTCTCCAGATATGTAAGAATACAGCTGATTTACAAACCACTTCCTTTCACAACATGTTGGACTTTTGAAATCACAGTTTTCCTTTGGCCATTCTACAGCAATTCTTCTTCTTCTCTTTATATAATGATTAATCACGTGTGCAGAACACAGAAAAATAACTTTACATCACAGGTGTCTGTCGCTAGATATCCGCGATGACACCCGCAAATACTCCATCTGCAGCCAATCACATTCTTCTCAGTAATGCACGCAAGGTCTTTTGCACCCCTCGGTTTTCCTAGCCTACTGACGCCTGCAGTCTCCACTGCCATCAGTGTTGCTTTGTCAACATGACAGGGTTTTGCAATGCTCATGTCCACTATTGCAAGATGGTCAATTTTTGCCTATTCCTAAAGTTCCTACAGTCTCTGAAATCGTGCAAATAATAATAAAAAGAAGAATAATAATGCTGGATTCCTCCCGCTTCTGAACATGATACTAGCACGTTTTATTGTTTTATAATTGTAATAACACCGCACTCTAATAACTGCTGTCATCCTAACAGATATTTTCCTTCTGTATGGATTTTCTTATCTCTGTCTGAGATGAACGTGTGCACCGCTTTAGGAATCAAAACAGCAATGCCACCCAGTTTTCAATCTCAAATCAATGGAACGCCATTGATATTGAATCAAACTAACAAGGAATATGATGTGTGATTTGACACTCAAGACCCTCATTACGAGTGCGACGGTCCGATAACAATGGTTCCGGTAAGCGTACTGGCACTGTTGTTACCAGACCGGCACACTCCGAGTTCTCTGGGCGGCTGCCGTTCCGCCCACTAAGTCAGACCTGGCGGGCAGGCGGCACCCGCCAGCAGAATTTGACGGAAGCACCAGCACTGTTGCACACGGTGCCAGTGCTTCCATCCTCCCCCTTCCCATTGAGTCCTATGGGACTCAAATGGGAATGGGGAGTAACATTTTCCGGCGCCTGACTTCATGGACCGCTGGGGCTATAATGCCCTGGTTATTCCGTGAAGCCAGGTGCCGGAAAAAATGACAACTCCAGCGGCAACCTGCCGGTTTTATCAGCACAGCTACCGCCGGGTTGTAATAAGGCCCCTAACAACAACCAGATAGATTTACATTTCCACCTATGCAGTTGGAGCTGGAAACAGAATGTCCTTGTTGTCTTTATAGTTATTTTTGGCTCTGAAAACATAGGACGCCCTGGAGTGGAATCACTGTTACAAAACATCAAGACACCATTCAGCTTGTAACTGGGCTCATTACAAGTATGGAAGTGCAGGAAACAATTGGCGCTAACGGAATTCCCACTACTTTTCCTGCACCGCCATACTACGATTATGGCCCTAAAGTGGGGGATGTAACTCCAGCATTATGCTGGAGGTAAATCCTCCCACTTTCCGTTGAAAATCTTCAAAATCATTAATTTAACCAAAAATGCCCCATAGAGTCCAATGGACTCTCAAAAAATGGGGATTAACTTCACCACCGCCTCTTGTAATATGGCAGTAATTCTGCCGGATCAAGTGATGGTAATGGAAATTCAGTTGGGCGGTATTCTGGCAGATTTACCACCGGACGGCTGCCCAACTCATACTGAGTCAGAGAAGGGCAGACAGCTTGCAGACAATTATTCAGGCTTATTGGTTAGAAGACAAGTTGGGACTCATTATAATGGATGCTCAAATAGTAAAACAAGTTAAAATTCAGAATACCTCCTGTTTAATCACTTTGAGTAATCATGACTTTCAACACCTATATACAAAGAAAAAAAAACTGCTTGCAAGTGGCGGTTTTACCTCCATTGTACAATGTTGGTAATAACCCAGATGGAATTCCCACACAAGGTCATTCCGCCGATCCCCAATAGATTCCAAAGGTCATTCCGCCGATCCCCAATAGATTCCAAACAAATAATTACTGCCAAAACCTTTTCTGCCAAGTGCCATTACCATATATGGTAATGATATTCACACAGCTAATACTGCCAAACTTATACACCTGTGGCTACCTTTTACTAACCTCAGTTGTTCCATCAAAACTGGCACTTACACATAATGGTCATTACATAACAAATGCAATGACAATGTGCCTCATTACGAGTTTGGAGGTAGCCATGCCGTTTTTACCAGCATGGCTACCCCCAAACTCAAGTCCGGGTCCCGAAAAATGGGAATTACCAGGCCATTCTGACCTTTGCGGGCCCGGTAATTCCCATTTGTGGGACCCGGACCTGGTACTTCCCCATTCCCATTTGAGCCCCCATAGGGCTCAATGGGAATGGGAAGGATGGTAGCAGTAGTACCGTTAATAACGGTACTGTGCTACAATCGTGGTCTGCTCGATGGTGCCACTCTGGACGTCTGGTCTGACCAGGCGTCCAGAGTGGCACCCGCAAGCAAACTCGTAATGTTGTGGCGAGGTAACAACGTCGCCGGTAGCACTACCGGCGCCATTGTTGCCTTACTGCAACTCTTGTAATGAGGCCCGATGTGCCTTAAACATCTCACGACTTGCTCATTCACCCAGTGTTTTTGTCTGCCAAATATGCCACTCTGTTCATAGCAAATGTCCTTCTCAATAGAATCTTTAAAATATTTAATCACTGCATACTAGCAATCTATTGTATCTTGCTGATTGGGAGGGCTTAACCTAGTGGGGCGGGAGGATAGCTCTGTGGCAACGCATGGATCTTGGAAGCAAAACCACACTGAGCAAACGCAGGTTTGAATCTCAGATCCATGCTTGAAAAAAAAAAGAAACCAGTGCGTTATAGATAACCTGCCCTTCCACAATGAAACTTGTGCCAAGTTAACTACGGGTTATGTGCGCTGCAAATAAATGCAAAGTACAATACAATTCTGTGCTCACATTTAGTAAATTGACTTAGCTGGGCACCCCCTCGATACCTTTATCACCCTTCTCAGCCATGGATTCTGGCATTGGAGATGCTGTTAGATGTTTGAAACGAAGGGGTCCAAATTAAAGCACCCTCATTCTTTGTGACAATTCCCAAAAAGTTCAATACTAGCTACCACTCCTGGGCTGCGAGGCAATTCTCTTCGACTACTTGTCTTGTTTGGAGCACAATGCTGTACAAAAGTGTAGCGATGTTTTCTGTGATTGTTTTTCCATTCCTGGTTAGCGTTTGTGTTCTACAGAAGAGCTGCAGGCTCTCCAGAGGCATAAACACTGAGGCGGGTGACAGAATGGATCCATTTAATTACGGGCCGATCTCTTTATTGGACTCTACATATACGATTTTTTCTTCTTTAATCTTGAGACATCTCACTAAGGAAACAGAGATGCCAAGATGGAGTGATATTAACCAGTCTTTTTTAAGAAGGGTGTGACTGTCTCCCTGAATTATTTTATAATCTCCCTGCTGACGAAGCGGAAGGGAGACAGATATTTGTTGCCTTCTTGGATATAAAAAAGCTATATAAAAAAGCTTTTGACTGCGTTGATCGAGGACTTTTGTGGTCCAAATTAAGGAGTCAAGGCTGTCCGCCGGCAATGTTAGATATGCTGGTGACATTACACGATGAAGCGAGAATGAAGGTGAGGCTGGATGCGACCGGGAATTCTTCTGATTGGAAAAGAAATGAGAGGAGCCTGCGCCAATGCTGCATTCTAGCCCTCCTTTCCTCTTTAATGCATATATAGATGCCTTGGGCTGCTCTCTGAAAGATGCGAACATTCACCCTCCGAGACTTGCAAATGTGTCCATCCCATATCTCTTGTATGCAGATGACTTAGTTCTGTGCGACTATACGCAGAGCCGCCTCCAGAGAGCACTTTTAGCAATGTATATTTTAGGGAGCAAGGTTTGGGCATTAATGGGCAAAGACTAAGGGCCTCATTACACGGAAGGCGGTAAGGGTTAACGGTCACCGGTAAGGGTACTGGTGACTGTTAACCCTTACCGCCTTACTACAAGGTCCTTTGCGGCACCCGACCTTAACGACTGGTGTAGACCAGCCGTTAAAGTTGGGACCCGCAAAGGGACCTTGGTGCTAATTACGGTACCGCAATTTGCGGTACCGTAATTAGCTCCTTCCCCATTCCCATTATGCCATATGGGTCAAAAATGGGAATGGGGAAGGGCCATGGAGAAAGGGGGAATTAACGCCCCGCCAACCTTGGAATGGGGTGGTAATTGCCCTTTCCTCCATGGTGGTACTGGTATGGTACCGGCGGCAACCATGTTGCTAATAGCACCATGGTTTACCGCCTACCGTGTAATGAGGCCCTAAACGTCTTATCCTAAATAAAACAAGGAAGAAATAAATTAAGAAATTGGCAGATTAATGAACAAATACTAGAGCAGTTCCCTTTGTTTAAATATCTTCAAACCTATATGTGCAATAAGAAGAAATTATATAAACAAGTCTCTGCTTCTAAGACCGCTCTAATTCCTTCAATATTCCAGCTAAAACAATTGGACAAGAAATTTGGACAGTACTCTCTCTTCCTTTAGCAAAAATTCTACCGTCAAAAGATCATTCCCCAGGTTATCCATGGGGCAGAGGTAGGTTGTAATGAGATACAATGGATGGTCCGTATTTGAGGGTAAGATCTGTCCTAAGGTACTTTCTCTGCCCCAAGGTACACCAGTGTGTGCCATGAGACATATATTAGGTACCACGTGAATCCAGGCGATGATGGACTGGAGAAGCTTGAAATTGTATAGAAGCTTTTTGGTGCCTCCAGCCAGATCCTTATTAATAGAGTTGCGCAGTGTGTTACTTTTGGACAGCTGTAAACCTCTGCAGCGTTGGGTTTGAAACTGCACGGTCATTATGGCTTGGGTGGTATTACAGAAGAAATGCTTCCATATAGGCCCACTGCAGCCAAGAAACGCCTCTTTGAAGTAGATGTATTTATTTATTTCATTTGTAAAGCACGCACAAACCCTTAGGCATCAGGGCACTGTGGAACCAGGTACATGGGGCCCGAAGGCGAGAAGGCATGAAGTTACAGAGGAACTGGCAGCAAACAACATTCAAGAGATATCAAGCAGGTTACAGTTCGATTTAAATGAACAAATTAGTTGAACAACCAGGTTTTGAGTGCTCTGCGGAAGGCCCAGAAGAACGCTTCAGCTCTGAGGGCGGGTGGGAGGTAGTTCAACTGCTTGGCTACAGTGACTGGGGAGCTTGTGCCTCCTGCTTTAGCACATTTGAATTTAGGTTGCACAAGCCTGTGAGAGTAGGGGGTTCTGGTGGGCCTAGAAGGTTGGGTGACTTTATGTGGCAAGTAAGGTGGGCTGACTGGGAGATTCATTTATGGGTAATAGCGAGAGTCTTGAAGGTGATTCTTTCTTTGAGGGGCAGTCAGAGGACCTTTCTGCAGGCAGAGGAGATATGCTTGAGCGGGGAATGTTGGGGGCCGCATGAAGGGCATTGTTTTGTATAATTTGGAGTTTCTTTAGATTCTGAGATGAGGTGCCTGTGAACAGGTCATTGCAGTAGTCTAACCTGGTTCCCACCACTGAGTGGGCTATAGTCAGACAGTTGTCATTGGTAAGGAAGGGTCTGTCAGCATTGATGAGTTAGGTAGAGTAAGCTGCTGTTGAGGAGATGGCATTGACTTGGCGGGTGAGGGATAGGGTTGCATCTAGGTAGACTCCTAGGGTTTTCACAGACACAGAGACTGGGATAACTGAGCCACCAATGTTGAAGGCTGAGTATAGGGGGTTCAGTAGCTTCAGTGCTGATGTGGAGCCTATGATGAGATGTTCTGTTTTCTCATCATTACGGCAGAGTCCATGGGTAGCCATCCAGGCTTGGATAGTGGCATAGGTGGAGTTTAGTGTGGCAGCATCATTGTGGTAGGATCCAGATAGGGGAAGCAGGAGATTGGATAGAAAACAGGTCTCATTGAATCACCCATAGGCTTTTTGATCATTTCATTTACAATATTAGATCAGTGGGATCTATGAATGTAATACTAAATAAGTTTCCTTTTACAAAGCTAAATTTGTATAGGATACATGAAGTAGAAGGAGCGTGTGAAGGCTTTGCTAGGTTGGATAGATGCGTTGGTTCTGCTCTAGAGAAGTAGAAACAATATACCATCTAGTACGAACTTGCCGTCAACATTCGGGTGTACGGGCCACAACAATGGCAAGATACCTTCCTTCTGTAGCTCCTGAACTATCTGGAAGATCTTGGCATCTTCTACTTGGAGACCCGCCAATATCCCTGATGATTGCTGCTATGCACTTTTTGAGTTGACATTTTCCCAGATCAACTGTGCCATTATAGTAAAATACGACTTTTACTATTGGTTATGATCTGTTTTAACGTGATTTCTAACTCTGTTCTCATATTGTCTCACTCTCTTTGAAAACTGATATTGTTAAAACAGATATTTTATGCTTGGTTTTGTGCTAATTTTTTATCTTGGGGATTAATATGATTATTTATGCAATTGATGGTCATTCTTTTGTATTGTGTTTTGTGTGAAAGGTTTGATTTTAAACTATGACACACATTAATAAAATAGAAAATAAACACATGATGAGGTTCTTCCATTATGGCGTACCGTGGTTACCATGGCTGCTAGTTAGTATTTGCCTAATACACAATGAAGGAGTGTACTCATATTGATACTAGATACCAATAATACATTCCAGAAGGCCTCCCACAGGCGTAGTATGACTGACATATTCTGCTCCAAGCAATAAACGGAGAGAATGCATTGCAGTGCTCTCCCATGCGGGACAGGCTGCTTTTGGTGCCCAATGACAGATCACTCCTGAGGGGCACCAGGATCATAAATGATTCATGGACAGTCACAACCAATGAATTTATTAGTGGATAGTGCATGCGACCGAGAATAGCAAGGGAGCCCAAAATAATTAAGAGGTGTTTAGTTGGCTCTTCTTTTGCGAATATTTGTAAATAATTTTTTGAAATGGTGCATTTTACAGCAAAACCTTTGAGAAGAATGTGGTGAAAAACATACAATTTACAATTGTTTTTCTTGGTTAACACATGACAAAAATCCAGTAAATGCCAGGTCGCCAACAGCTCATTAGTATTTTTTCAATATTGTAATGCTGCTGTATCCACATCCACAATCTGTCTATACTAGTAATCTTGTTCACTGTAAATAAGTTGCATGAGGCTGCATCTGCAATCCGTCTATGCCAATAATCCTTGTCACTGTAAATCAGTTTCATGAGGCTGAGTCTACAGTCTGTTTATGACATTAATCCTTTTCACTGTAAATCAGTTTCATGAGGTTGAGTCTACAATCGGTTTATACCAGTAATAATGGTCACTGTAAATCACTTGTGTGGGGCTGAGCATGAGCCCACAAATATGCATCGCTAAAAAGGGCCTGCCCTAGGCAGTCTGTGCCATACCCCAGGGCCTGGAACTCATGGGGGCCCTGCAGTGGGCAGCTACTTTATGTATACATGGTAACACTAATTGTATTCTAGAGGGGGTGCCCTAAATTTAGGGCCAATGCTGTTTTTCTGCCTGTACCACCACGCCTGTGCAGTGAACTTTGGAGCCCCTATAACAATCTGGAGACAAGACAAGTACCCCCACTGGGCCCTCATAAATACTTGACTACTTTTCACTCTTTGTTTTGACAGGGTAAAGTGGAATATATTTATAAGAGATGTCTCATTTAAGTAGCCATTGTTGTGGTCAAGAGCATTGAACATTTTGAGATAAGAACTGTGAATGGGCCATTTAAAATCTGAAAGCATGCTGAAAGCACCAGTGCCACCCAAATCCCTCCAAGTATGCCAAACAAAAATGTTTAAAACAGTTTCCTTTTTTTGTTTCATGTGTTATTATGTGACTCACCAAAACACACTTATTCTTTTACTCTTTGGCCAGTCAGAAAGGGAATGGAATGGGCAGTAGGCGCCAGACGCCGAGCAATCCAAATGAACTGGAGCTCCTGTGGTGCTTTGTTGCCACAGCCCCTCTTAAGTTAGAACAACAACATGGACGATGTGGGAGATATCAATTCAGGCACCAACAAAGAGCCAGGAGGGGTGATACCTGAGGGCTCTGTCACTGTGCTCTCCTAAGAGGTATAGTTAATGCTCACTCTAGATGGTCATACCTGCGCTCACTCCAATTCAGACTTGCCTACAGATGTCATGTCCGCGCCGCTGGCGCACGCATTGGCAACCATCATGGACTACTTGGTACTCATTTATCCTCCTAATACTCCTTGAACATCTCCTTTTCACGCCTTGGTCTTTTATTTCCATTTGCTCAACTTTGGTTTGTTCTTATTTTATTCAATTAACTACATTTACCATAATGCACCTGGCTACAGTCCTCAATTCCTGGCTATTCTCATTCATCGTTATTGGGACCACAATCCCCAGAAGCCCTAGCGGCCAGTGCTGCTTCCACCTTCTCAGGACCAGAGAGGGAGGAGGCAGATTGTCTTCAGGTGTGCTGCTCCAGGTGCTGTCAATTAGCCTGCCTCAGAACAGGGCAGGGCTGTATATAAGCAGCTGCCTGCAGGAGCACAGTGTCTTGCATCTTGAGATCTCCCGGCTCCTGTTTGCCTAGACCCTCTACTTTGTATACTGTTCCTGTTGCTGCATTATCCTGTTTTGACCCAGTGCCCTTTCCAGGCTCCCTGCCTTGCAGCCGATCACGCTCCGCTGCCTTCTACCAAGAGCCCTTGTACTCTGGGCTTCCTGCCTTGCAGCCTACTACAGACCTCTGCAGCCCTCTACAGTCAGCGGCCCTGCTCCTCTGGTCTCACTTCTTGCTGCCCTGCTCCTCTGAGCTCCTTGCCTTGCAGCCTGCCTCACTCCGGCTGCCTACAGTCCTTATCCTCTGGGCTCCCTGCCCTGCAGCCTGCCTCACTCCGGCTGCCTACAGTCCTTGTCCTCTGGGCTCCCTGCCCTGCAGCCTGCCTCACTCCGGATGCCTACAGTCCTTGTCCTCTGGGCTCCCTGCCCTGCAGCCTGCCTCACTCCGGCTGCCTACAGTCCTTGTCCTCTGGGCTCCCTGCCCTGCAGCCTGCCTCACTCCGGCTGCCTACAGCCCTTGTCCTCTGGGCTCCCTACCTTGCAGCTTGCAACCCTCTGCTGTCTCCAAGCCCTTGTTCCCTGGGCTCCCTACCTTGCAGCCTGCACCTCTTCGCTGCCTACAGCCCTTGTCCTCTGGGCTCCTTCCTTGCAGCCTGCTCCCTCCGCTGCCTTCAGCCCGTGTCCTCTGGGCTCCTTCCTTGCAGCCTGTCTCCCTCTGCTGCCTACAACCCTTGTCCTCTGGGCTCCCTTCCTTGCAGCCTGTCTCCCTCCGCTGCCTACAACCCTTGTCCTCTGGGCTCCCTTCCTTGCAGCCTGTCTCCCTCCGCTGCCTACAGCCCTGCTCCTCTGGGCACCCTACCTGGCGGCCCTATTCTTTTGGGCTCTGTCTGTCGCCTACTGCTAATCTCTCTCTGTAGTGTTCTTCTGGACTCCCTGCCTTGCAGCCTACAACAGTCCTCTGCAAGTCCACTACAGTTTGCCTGCACCTAGTGCCACTCTTGACTGCAGACCTGCTTCCTACTTTGCAGCCCTTCTGTTTTCCTGACTGCTGCTCCCTTGTTCTCTTCCTTGAGTCCTCTGTACTCCACCTTAGGTTATCTATTTCAGTCTAACTGGCTTTCCTTCATTTCCTTCTGCTAGATTGCTCATTGACTTCCTTTTCGCTGGATATTTCTGTTCTTGTCTTCTTATGTGTCTTATGTAATCCCTTTGTACAGAGCTTGCCTGTTGGTTTCCGGCAGGCAACCTCTGCCCCTTCCCTTGTCGCGTTTTCAGTGTTACAGACAGCCACTGCTGTTGTTCCCAGCCATGAGCATACAGCGTGGGCCTCTGTTATAGCAATCTGTGCAGAAGGCTGGAGTTTCCTAAGGTTCGTGGAACACTCTTTCCCATTTCAGCATACACCCCAAGAGGGAATCCAGTTTGTTTGTACCTTTGTATCTTTTGCCCCTTTTGGTTCACAGCTACAGTTTCCTACTCTTCTTTCTTGTTGAACTTCCAGCTGTGTGTGCTTATCTGCTGCCTTACTTCAGCACAGCCACCCAAACCCTACCTGGGTACCCTGTGCCACTCTTGACACAGTGCCATTCCTGACAGAATGCAAGACCAAAAAGATTCTTGTTCCATAGGCAGGAAGGGCACACACAGACCAAAGATGCTTTATTTTCGGTACAAGAAACCTCTACAAAAATCTAAAGTTTTCCTAAGGACAGCAAACAAAAACCCTAGTTTAAAAGACAGACTCGCCCTAGTAAACAAACATTTACAAGCACAGTACTACACTCACTGGCTCTCTGAGCCTTCTATGTATAACTACTATGACATTTACAACTATGATCCACAGTCTCTATCTGTAGAAGAACTACAGCAAGATAACAAATTCTTGCAGATTTTGTTAGCCCAACCAGTGGATAACACTCATGCGCGTTCTGGCATTACCTTTGACACTGCTTCAACCAAAGATGTTGCACTCATTGTGGCAAACTCTCAACCAGAGTACGTTATTGCCAAAGTGACATCATCAAGATCAGCTTGGAAAGCTACACAACATCCCCATACTACCGATACCACTCATTTAACAGGACAAGACATTCAGTGTCCTGAAGTTAGAGCAGCTGGTCCTGGGTACAAAGGACCAATACTGACCATCGGTTGTCTTAATACTTCCCCTGTAGCTACTAACCACAATAACTCTAAGGTCAGTCTTCAGATTGTAACACCTGGCTTTTCTGCTACACCAGATTCCGAAGTTGTAGAACTGGCTAATGGAACATACCAGTTTCAAGAACAGCTCTTGCACCTTAAAAGACAAACCCAAGACCTCTATGATGAATTTGTCTATCTGCATTATAAGAATCTAGCAAAGAGACAGAATTTACCAGACCATCTGACACTATGTCCAACACCCGACATTCTGTCTTTAGAGTTTAACAGATTAAGGCCTGTACTGGTAACACAGAAGAGGATACAGACTTATAAAGAGCAGTTGGAAGACCTGAACTTGGCATATACATACCAGTTAAAGCATGACACCGCTCATTCACTTACTAGCCATAGTAACACAGGCTAGGCTGTCATTCAGATAGTGAAGAATGGACTCCTCCAGTGGGCCAGATCGCTCACAAGGCCATTACACCAAAGATCAAGTGTAATCATCTGACTGGACATTCCGCTGAGTCAAAGGATTGTTCCATTCTTGCCCTTGATGTCAGTCCTTTACTCCCACTTACAGCCTCTACTGAAGTGACCAGATCTGAGATGTACTCTGCTTCTATGAACATTGGCACTCCTGACCATGAGTCAGATCCTGAAACATACCCAGTACCTGTCTGGAATCCAACTTTGCCTACTGTCAATACCCCAGATCCATGTATCAACTTGGGCACACAAGACTTTGCAGGCCAGCCTTCGGAAGGCTTACCCTTTCCTGGTTCTTCATCCACCATACTACTTGTTACAAGATCTCCAAGCCCAATCTCAGCTGCTTCTCCTGCTAGTACTCCTGAATCTGCTACTGATGCCTCATCTCAAATCACTCCTACTGCAGTCGAAGCACCCCCTTTCTCTCTGCCTGCAAGGACAGTACCTGTTGCAAAGCCAGTTAAAAGATCTCCTATTAAGGCTACAGCTCCGGTAGAGCCTGTTGGTGCCTCTGCAGCACTTAAACTACCAGTCACGACGCCATCAGTCTCAGTTGCGTCCCTGTCCGCTGGTGCTCCTGTGACACATATACTTCCAGCTCTTACAGCATCTGAACTTCCTACTGCCATTCCTGATCTTCCTGCAACTCATGGAGTTCCTGCAACATTTGTTACTCCTGAAGTCTCTGTCGCAAATCTTCATGTTGCCATTGCTGCTTCTGACTATTTGGACGACCGTCCTAGAGCAACCAATTCAGCTGAATCTCTGGTTCCACCTTTCAGCACTGTATCATTGCCAGACCTAAAGAAGACCACTTCTTTCAAAGCAATATATGCCATGGAGCCTGCAGCACATCTCAACAGTTCCTCAGTTCATGAACGCACTGTTGGGTTTTTGGTCCCTAAGAGGTTGTCTTTTCTGAATTCTACCTCAAAGGTTAGAAACATTGGTAATGTCTCCTCCCTTCAAGACTCTCACCTTGCAGCATTAAACAGTTTTTGGTGCTTCATGATGTGCCTTTTTGGTATAAGACTCTCTCGCGGTGTGACAGGCCTTGGACGTGCTCTTCTTGTTGGTCAGTCTTCAGGGGGCCTGGAGAGGGGCATAGAGAGGGGCATACTGTCATGCCCGCGCCGCTGGCGCACGCATTGGCAACCATCATGGACTACTTGGTACTCATTTATCCTCCTAATACTCCTTGAACAACTCCTTTTCACGCCTTGGTCTTTTATTTCCATTTGCTCAACTTTGGTTCTTTCTTATTTTATTCAATTAACTACATCTACCATAATGCACCTGGCTACAGTCCTCAATTCCTGGCTATTCTCATTCAGCGTTAACAGGACCACAATCCCCAGAAGCCCTGACGGCCAGTGCTGCTTCCACCTGCTCAGGACCAGAGAGGGAGGAGGCAGATTGTCTTCAGGTGTGCTGCAGGAGCACAGTGTCTTGCAGCTTGAGATCTCCCCGCTCCTGTTTGCCTAGACTCTCTACTTTGTATGCTGTTCCTGTTGCTGCATTATCCTGTTTTGACCCAGTGCCCTTTCCGGGCTCCCTGCCTTGCAGCCGATCACGCTCCGCTGCCTTCTACCAACAGCCATTGTACTCTGGGCTTCCTACCTTGCAGCCTACTACAGTCCTCTGCAGCCCTCTACAGTCAGTGGCCCTGCTCCTCTGGGCTCACTTCTTGCTGCCCTGCTCTTCTGGGCTCCTTGCCTTGCAGCCTGCCTCACTCCGGCTGCCTACAGTCCTTGTCCTCTGGGCTCCCTGCCCTGCAGCCTGCCTCACTCCGGCTGCCTACAGTCCTTGTCCTCTGGGCTCCCTGCCCTGCAGCCTGCCTCACTCCGGCTGCCTACAGTCCTTGTCCTCTGGGCTCCCTGCCCTGCAGCCTGCCTCACTCCGGCTGCCTACAGTCCTTGTCTTCTGGGCTCCCTGCCCTGCAGCCTGCCTCACTCCGGCTGCCTACAGCCCTTGTCCTCTGGGCTCCCTACCTTGCAGCTTGCAACCCTCTGCTGTCTCCAAGCCCTTGTTCCCTGGGCTCCCTACCTTGCAGCCTGCACCTCTTCGCTGCCTACAGCCCTTGTCCTCTGGGCTCCTTCCTTGCAGCCTACTCCCTCCACTGCCTTCAGCCCGTGTCCTCTGGGCTCCTTCCTTGCAGCCTGTCTCCCTCCGCTGCCTACAACCCTTGTCCTCTGGGCTCCCTGCCTTGCGGCTTGCTACACTCCTCTTCCTTACAGCCTGTTTTACACTTAGCTGCCTACAGCCCTTCTCCTCTGGGATCCCTACCTCGCGACCCTATTCTTTTGGGCTCTCTGTCTGTCGCCTACTACTAATCTCTCTCTGTCCTGTTCTTCTGGACTCCCTGCCTTGCAGCCTACAACAGTCCTCTGCAAGTCCACTACAGTTTGCCTGCACCTAGTGCCACTCTTGACTGCAGACCTGCTTCCTACTTTGCAGCCCTTCTGTTTTCCTGACTGCTGCTCCCTTGTTCTCTTCCTTGAGTCCTCTGTACTCCACCTTAGGTTATCTATTTCAGTCTAACTGCCTTTCCTTCATTTCCTTCTGCTAGATTGCTCATTGACTTCCTTTTCGCTGGATATTTCTGTTCTTGTCTTCTTATGTGTCTTATGTAATCCCTTTGTACAGAGCTTGCCTGTTGGTTTCCGGCAGGCAACCTCTGCCCCTTCCCTTGTCGCGTTTTCAGTGTTACAGACACCCACTGCTGTTGTTCCCAGCCATGAGCATACAGCGTGGGCCTCCGTTATAGCAATCTGTGCAGAAGGCTGGAGTTTCCTAAGATTCGTGGAACACTCTTTCCCATTTCAGCATACACCCCAAGAGGGAATCCAGTTTGTTTGTACCTTTGTATCTTTTGCCCCTTTCGGTTCACAGCTATGGTTTCCTACTCTTCTTTCTTGTTGAACTTCCTGCTGTGTGTGCTTATCTGCTACCTTACTTCAGCACAGCCACCAAAACCCTACCTGGGTACCCTGTGCCACTCTTGACAGAGTGCCATTCCTGACAACAGGCTTGTGCTGTCTAACCAAGTCTTGTTTCTTATTTAAAAGCATTTGTTTTTTTGCTGCCTGGTTTAGGAGGGTTTCTTTTCTTGCATATATTTCCCGCTTTCTAAAACCAACTAGTTCCAATAGCTCCAATATGGACCTCCTGTCTTTTGCCTCTTGACTTTCTTACATTGGTCAAAATAAGTGAGAGATTAGGGTGTTTAATGGATAGGAGAATACATGCCACTTTTACTTGTGTATATATAAATCAAGGTAAAAACTGGTTCATGATATGTAAATCCTAAACAACATGCTCATCATGACATGTACACCTTGGACATTTCATGACCTCTTACACCAGTTGAAGCTGTGCTCTTATCAATTTAGAACGAAGTCAAATCAATGTGGGGGGAACATAACTATGGAGGCTCACATATGGATGTTTACAACTTTGCTCTATGATCCTTCTCTCGTCACCAACCCACTGGTCAGGGTTATTAGACTTCTCAGAAGGTTCCAAGGGTCTTTGGCTTCAAGGGTCATGGTGCTACGAACCTAACACAAGACTTACAGTTCTATGCGACAGAGCAGAGCGCAGTTTATTATGATTAGTAGTAATAGCTGTGCCAATTGAGTGACTATCAATGTTCTCAAATGCACAAGCACCTTGCCTTCCAATGCGTTCAAGCACTAGGATTCTCAGCTTGATCCAGTGCTCCTGTCCCTTGTCTATGCTTATGTGAAGAGGCTTTGGTGCCTCCCTCCAGATTCTTTCCTCTGCTCTCATTTCATGTATCTGATACTATAACTAGGAATTCATGTTCACCTTAATGTCCTCTGGATCCCAACTCCATGTTTCTCACTGTCTATGAATCTCTGGGAAGGCTCTTCAGATCGCTGGCTTCAGAGAATGGCATTTCCTCATCTACCCGACCTCCCAGTGGTGTCACTCACCGGACCGCCAAACATGGTAACACGTGTGCCTTGCAGAGTCTGAGAACGAGGGAGCTGGGAGAGCGGGCCCCAGTTTCCCACCTGTATTTTATGTAGTCCTCTTGTCACCTTCCTCAAGCCCTAATGGGTTCTATTACTCCAGTACTGCCTACTATCCTATGCCTGTTGGTAGCCACCCGTTCCTGTCCTCGATCTTGGTGAACATAAACTCCTTAATTACTCATTGTGCCCAGTAAACTGTTCTGGGTGACTTTGGAGAGGTGTGAGGTGTTGCTCCATCCATCATTCTGTTTCTAGGCGAACCAAGATGAGCCTAAGCCTAACGCCTAAGCTGATATTGAATTGCTAGAAAAAGTTAATAGCACAGATTGTGCAGGAAAAAAAGGCTTGATGCCTTGCTAGTCCAGATTTCAAAATCAAGCAAATCCAAAGACCTGGTACCCTTTTTTTTGGAGCCTTTAATTGGAGTAACGTAAAATAATATGCTGTGGGTAAGATACATAAGCTTTCAAAGTCCCATAGACTTCTTTATCAGATGGTCGTCATATAATAAAACGAGCAATGAAGAAAACAAAGCAGGAGATGCACTTTACATAGAAAAAAAGAAACTTCAAACTCTATTGCCTTCAAGAAAAAGTTTGGCAAGAATGAAGTCATCTGATGGTCCCTTTATCTACAGGGCAATCAGTTCGGGATGAGAAACAGATACATACTGGCCCCCATTGGCAAACAGTGTGGCAATTACATTTTTGAACAGCGCCATGTTTTTTGCATGCAATCTCTGATGTGTCTAAAAACCTAAGCCTAGCGTGTCTTATAATTGGGACCCAGTATGAAAAATACATTGACAGTATTGTGGAGAAATCAAAAAATATAACATTCCAGACAATCAGTTTGAAATAAAGGATGTGTTGTTTCAGACCTTCCCCACACAGGCTAAAGTTGTTCACATGTACAGTAGGCTCAAAATTCCAATGCTTAAACCAGCCTGCAGTTTTCGAAAAATATTGCTTGTCTGCATCTTTCTGGCACCCACACCTAAATGATTACCTGCATCGATTGCAATCCTCAGACTGAAGAATGGCGAGCCATACAAGTTAAAACTAAAAATTGGTCAGATGCAAGTGCATGTTTTTTCAGCCTCCATGCTGAACTATGGCCATATAGTAGTTAAACCAGTTACTTACGGCTACTGGTCCACATATGATAGAATCAATACAGAAATATTCCCAGAGTTTACATGGCTCAATGTCATATTGTATTCTACTGTGCCTCATGGTCAATTATGACTTACTGGCTTGTATGCAAAGTGGAAAACACAAAAATACATTGCACCAATGGTAAAATTTCCCCTGTTAGCTGAGTGTGCCACTTGCTTGGTACCAATCATTTGAGCTCAGACCTCCAAAGTTGTCGTTTTTGCTCCCTGGGTCCTGTGAGAAACCAAAGGGTGTCTCGCTTGCTAGTCCCCAGGGATCTATCTATCAGGTGGCCAGGGCCTGGCCATCGCCTTTGCATCCAGACCCTGTAGGTGGACCAGTGCAGGAGCATCACCTCGATGAAGAATCTTCAGAAAGTGGGGCTGAGGAAAACAATGGTGAGATGCTTTATCCCCCCCTTTTCCATGCCCATGCCCCATCCTATTTTTTAAGATTCTCCAATGTTCCAACTCCCCCCACTTTCTAAACAAACACTGGGCCGAGGAAGAGGAGGACTGAGAGTAAAGAGGCTAACACTTGCATATCTCATTGGACATGTCCCATTAATAAGGTCAGGCAAAGTCAGGCACTTGACCTTAATCACATACATCTGATACCGATTAGCTGCCCCCACACGGATACAAGGCTGCACATTGAGAGACACTCTGAGCAAGGATAGACACGAGAAGGAGCAGATCTACCCAGGAGAAGGCAAAGCCACTGGAGCAGGACGACTGATCGAGGGACCAGAGAAAGGTGTAGAGAAACCCTGAAGATCCATGCAGGAGGTCGTTGCCTCTGGGAAATCCATGAAGGATACACAGAGAAAGCCAAATCTCAGACAGGCAGGAGCCTGCATTGTGTTTCAAGGATGTAGGCGAGGCTAAGCCTGTGGTATCAACCTTGACTCGTGAATCAAAGCCACTGAGAAAAGAAAGGAATGCACACAACTGGTGATTTAGCGAAAGACATGAAAGACCAGTTTGTGTCAAGGAAAGATTGAAGCCGCAACAGTGTATCTCACAATTGAAGGTTGCGCGCGTGCTAATGAGACGTGAAAGAAAGCAAACCAGCAATGAACTTTATAGTTAGCTCTAACTGTGAAGCCAGTGATACAGAGTAGCAGAGTGGTCCGGTCAAAAGCAAATAGCTCACTTGAACGTCTCTGTGAAATGTTTAATGTCTTGTTTTAAAGTGACAAAGTGAACAAATTTTAAAATGCGCAATGGTCAAGATTAATCCCATCGAAAGGGGAAGTTAAAAGGTGATTGCTTTAAGAGAAAGATTTCTTTTAACTTTTCTGATGGTGTTGTTGAACTATCAAGACCAAGAGACACTGGGGCAAATAACATAAGGAAGAGCTGAAGTGAAAGTGGAAGTGGTCCTGAGGAGGTCTTGGGAAACAACCCTGCATATTCGAAAGTCTTCAACATCAGTGAAAGGTCCGAGCCTGACTGCGGGAGACCGGGAACATGAAGTAAGTTAGGGGAAGGGAACCCCTGACAAATGTGGATTTTTCTTGAGGAAGGGTACCTCTGCAAGCACTGGGATTGTGAGATCTGAGCCCGGGTGAGTTAGGAATGTGTTTAATCAGGTACGTTTTGGCAACCTAAAACAACTGTTGATGCCTTGAGAGGTCAGAGCCCCACAGAGATAGACCTACGTGAACTTTTGTTGTACTGTGAAAGAACTTTTGGTGAACTGGAGTAAGTGACTTTAGCGTGGAAGGCCATGCGGGCCTCGATCCACATTTTGAACTGCCATTTTTTGATAATCTGAGCCAGAGTGTGTCATCCTGTCTATGGGGGCCACCTTATGCCATGTTGTCCAACATGGGGAGGAGAGCTGACTCAGCCACCATGATCTTTTGTGCTATAACATTGACTTTACTTTGCATACATATTCCCGTTTAAACAATTCTTGTATAAGAGATAGGGCGGGCATTAGGTTGTTGTTAGTATAGGCCATTTTGATTTGACATAGACTGATTACGACTGTGTTTTCTTTATTAACTGATGGTAGACACAAGTCTCACATAGCTATAGGGCAAAGCAGGAGTTTTGCCAAACCCCAAGAATTTAACAAAGGTTTTGAAACGTGTAGCTCTTGGTCAGTGTCATAGTTGTGATGCCATGCCTGCCTTGCAGTCAACACTCATTCAGAGTTCGGAAACATTGTGTCCAACAGCAGTATGTGAGAGGTGGTAATGGTAGGTTGTCTTCTGGGACTGTCAAGGTGGATGCATTAATGAGCCCATGCTCAAAGTTGGGAATAGTGTATCACGAATCCTATATCTATGTTCAGAATGACAGTTTTCAGGTTGAGCATCTTCAAGTACAGACTGAAATGGGAGAGCACTCCACACCGCCCCCCAGTGGCACAATCTTTAATAAGCAATAGATATAGGAAAACAGGAGATGATGATTAGCAGGAAATTGCCCTGCCAAACGAGCTGCTCAGGAGACTTATCAGACTTTCTCACCAACATTATATGATATGATAAGGCATTTATAACGCGGCCTATACACAAGTGTTAGTAAATGACCAAAAATTAATATATTGAGGAGGGCAATTGTTGTATCTAAAGTAAGTGTATTGAGTTGGGGTAGATTTACCACAGAAGACATTATTAAGATCACACTTTCTACAGCAAATAGTGATGCATGAAAAGACCTGAATTAATCATAACTACTCAATTGCTCTGAACAGCTTTCATTTAATTGTGTTTCAACCTGTCTGCACTATTAAAGGAGGGGCCTAGCATATGAAACACAGTCTTGGTCCTGTTACCAATGGGAGCACTCCAACCCGAACTGTTAGGCCACTACAACTCTGCATGGGATTTAAGGAAATTCCTAGTATATCTGAACCTTGCCAGTTCTCATCAGTGAGGTTCAGCGTCATTCCCTAGGTAAAGCCTAGATTTCTAACCATCTCCTAAAGGTGATAATATGTGTAGGGTGGCTTGTGGTCCTTTGCTAAAGGAGTGTGATCTATACGTTTGATCTGGATGCCTTTATTGGAATGTAACAATGCCTGATTTGCAGTTATGACACATCAGGCTAAAAGTGATGTTTGGAAGGCAGTCATAATTAATTCATAGCTTTTCCACCTGTCACTCTTCTCTGTTGCATAAGGTTACCCTTACTGTGCATAATTTTTAATTTTGCATACATAATACAACAATGTAGGTAATTCCATCTCAGAAAGGATGGACTGCTAACCAGATCCCCCCTTTAAACAAACTCCATGCCAGAAGCTTAGTGTACACCTGTACCCTGCTGCATCAGTATACTGATGATTGGCACCTGCTCTCCAGGGACACAGAGCAGGTCCAGAGATCAGAGGTGCCCTGAATGGCAGCTTGCGTGACAGCAAATTCACTTCAGATTAGAGGTTAAAATCTGCACCTCTGTTCCAAACCTACATAATTATGATGAACCATCATCCTGGTGACAGTTTAAACATAAGCCAGACCTGAGTGTGAGGTATAGTGGCTAGTAATTCACATAACTATTAGCCAAATCTGATCTGTATTATACAAATGTCAATACTATGAGACCAGGTCAGCCATGGAAACACTGTGTATATTCGCCCTAGACTGGTTGTCTCTGCTGCAATACAGGACACTAGTCAGTGGGGGTTGCCTTTCTTTTGAACCTTTGTGTGGTCTGGTAACACCTCACTCCAGCCCATTAAACTCTCAGCAGAAGATGTCCTGGTAAACAGAAATCAAAGGCCACACCCTAAACAAAACGACTATCCTCACACCAAGGTGGTACATATCATGGGGCCTTTGATGCTATGTGTCTGAGAAGTGGTTAGGGTTAGTGTAGTCAGAGAGAGATCAAAATAATTGGGGATTGAGGCCACCATTTTGTTTTTCTCTATTCCCCTCATTCCTTCCTGCCCCTACACTTTCTTTAGCACACAGCACTTTGGGTATGATGCAAACAAGCAAAGAACACTTGTCACAAGGACAGGGATGGACACCTTAAAGCAGGCTTCCTTTCCTTCAATCACATGTTGCCTTTTGCTGTTAAAAGAGGGGGTGTCCCACCCCTTTTTCGATTAACTTTTGGACCCTCTAGGATTTACGGAAGAATTCATTTGGACCTCTTTTGTGAGAGTTGATCTTTCCAAAGCCCTCAGCTAGTCCTTTGGCACTCATTCAATCTTTGACCAATGTGCTTGCATCATTGAACCAGCTTGATGCCATATCGCCCAAACAGAGCCCTGTCACCTGCCTGGTGCGAGCTCCAGAATCCTATGCAAACGATTTCTAACTGCTAGATCTAATCAAGCATCAAACTGCCAGCACTTTGCATTGCAGCTGGACTCAAATCGCTGGACCACCATGTCACTCATTGACTTAAACCAGCGGTACTCATCGTTTTGAACCACGTTCAATTGTGAAACCTCGCCTCGTGATCCATTTGACTTTACAGCACTCAATGCTGCTACAAACCGCTCATGCTCAAATCTAACTCGACGTCGACTCACCTCCTGGGATCAATGTGATTTGACATCTTTAAACCAAATCCGACCCAAGAGCACAACTGTCTGATGCCTCGTTCGAACCGTTGAACATTAAATCAAATACTTTGAAGTGACCCTGTCCTCCAAACCCACAATTTGGGGCCAAAGAGTCTGGTGAAGTCCCTTTTGCATCTTTTTCAACACAACCCATTCTTTTTGAATTTCTTGTTGAATTTTCTTGCCTGTTTTTTTCTTCCTTTCTAAGTACCTAGAGTGCTGCATTTTTTTTATAGAAATGTACAAATGATTTGTGTGTTTAATGTACATATTTTATAGAATCTTTTTTTACATATTTTTTTTTTATTGTGTTTGGTTTTAATATATAAACATAATATAGAAAACCTTTTACAATACCACATCTTTCATACCAACTAGGACTATGCAAACTGATAAAAAATAAAATTCCTAAAACACACATAAAAAATCCTCCCCTCATCCCTACTTTCTAAAACTTCTTCAGCAATTCTACCTAACAATTTACAAATGCCTGGTAGCCCCTGGATTTTCCACTTTCTGGGCCCAAAAGCCCCTCACCCTCCCCCCAATTCTCCAAACCCAAAAGTGACTTTCCTTTTACAGGAGAAGATTTAGGGCTCTCAAAATCTCCACTACCACTGCTGTAAGATGGACATCATACCCTGAGATCATTCTATACCCCATGTTTTCAGAAGATAACCATTCCAACCTCTCTGCAAATCTTCCTAACTTTTTTTCCCTGAGGGCCTGTGTCCCTTCACAGTCCAGCAGCAAATGCTTTAGTGACTGATTTGTCAGTGGATCGCATTCATTACAGTATTTTACCGCTTTTACCCCTTGTTTTCTAATTGCCAAAATCTCTCATGTGGGCAGTATATTAAGTCTCGCCCTTAAAAAGTAATTCCTAATTCTGCTATCTGGGAACTTTACCAGGTATCGTGGAAGAAAGCCTAGTTTAGTATCGACCACCAGAAAGCTGTTCCACGGGCTTGATGTCCTTACTTTAGCAGTGGTGTCTATCCAATCCATTAGTTCCATTTCCCGCTTTACTTTTAAAGGATTAACTATTAAGACCTCTCTGTCTAGGCCTATTTGTTCCATTCTACAATCCAAGTTCAGCAAAGCCCTCCATTTCAGGCCCTCCTGGTGCGCCTTAATGTCCTCATACAGTGAGTCTGGTTTTGGGTGTATGATTTCTCTGAACAGTGACATCAGTTTCCATTTGGCCAAGCACCCTAGAGATTTTAGCCTAATTCATATCTCAGGTGCCATCCTGGGGTACTGCAGGGCAGATTTAAACCCCCTTCCATATTCTACCTTCCAATTTTGCCCAGTCAAATTCCCAAATTAGAGGCTTGGCTTCCAGCCTATACAACAATATTGGAACAATTTTCATCAAGTAATATTTTCTCACGGGGATAATTGAGAATCTACAGTATTTAGAATGGATTTTTTTCAAATGGGGAACAAAACGGAGACTCTTACTCATAATGTCTTGTTCCACTTTATAATTTGTCGGACAAGCATAAAGCTTGTACCCCAAATATACCAGATCTTCCACTTGCGGGATTGTTTGGCCTTCAAGTACCCAATGTTCAAACACTCTTTTCTTCAGAGGATGCCTGAACACCAGTATCTTTGATTTACTTGGGTTTATTTTCAGGCCATTTTTAGCTGCATGGTCTCCCAATCCATTTACCAACCGTCGTAGACCTATAGCAGTATTATCTAACAGGACAATATAGTCGGCATATGCTAGCCAAAAGATCTTTCTCCCGTTTAATTTCAGACTGGCCAGAGCCGACGACAATAGATGAGCTCCCACGTCTGCCAAAAATAAGTTGAAGAACGTGGGTGCTCCCATACAGCCCTGTCTTTCGCCTCTTTCCACTGGGATTGTCTCGGATAAGAGCCCCTCATTATCCAGTCTCACCCTTATCGTGTTCCCTTTGTGAAATTACATTATTATTGAAAGTAGCCTTTCCGGGATCCCTTTACTTCTAAGTTTGTACCACAACTTCGCCCTATCAATATGGTAAAAAGCCTTAGAGAGATCTATCCATGACCCATATACTGGCATGCCCCCCTTGACCACCGTGGATTCAGTAAGTAAGGTCAACACCATACCATTTAATATTGTTGGCAACCCCTTTCTAAAGCCCGTCTGGAAGCAGGAGAGGACCTTCTGCCCCTCCACCCAGGTCGACAGCTCCCTTAGTAAGACCGTCATAAAGGTTTTACTTTCTATGTCAAGGAGGGTGATAGGACGATAGTTTGCTGGATTTGTCCTATCACCCTCCTTGAAAAATGGTACCACCAGAGCCTTCTTCCAGGATGGAGGGAGCTGTCTTCTCCGTAGGATCGATGAGAACAGGTGTTTTAGTATTTTCGCCCAAAGTAGTGGCTCCTCTTTGAGTACCTGATATGTTAAGCCATTTGTGCTTGCAGCTCTCGAGGATGAGACCTTCTTTATTATTTCTTCGATATCTGATTCATCCAGACCTAACTCCCACCCCTGATCTAATGGTCTGCACTCAAACTCTCCCTGTGGTTTTTTTAAATATACCAGAAAGATAAACTATCCAGTCTCCGTCAGCCACCAAATTACACAGGGAGCAACTAGACTGAGAGTCTAACTCATTTAGCACTGACCAAAGGTTTTTTTAGTTTGTTTCCGAGACCAACCTTAACATGTGTTCCTCATCTCGTTGAAAGTGAATAGCCTTTTGACTGTTCGTCCAGGCCCTATAGTTATTTCTAAGCTGCTTTACTTCCGCACTATAATCACTTTTATTCAGCTTTAGATCCTTAAGATCACGGATGCTTTTTCTTAGGGACTGTTTCTTTATCCAAATTTCCTCGTCAAAGCTATGAATATGCTTATGACAGATTTTATCTAACAGAACTTTTGGGGGGGACTAGAGGCCAAATGGCATTCACAAACTCTTCTGGATAGCACATCTCTTTAATTATGTGGTCTGGTATGCTATATGGCTTGTTATTTAAACTTCTCCCACCCTGGCCGTACTTTACTAGTCTTACTCTACCTTTTGCTCCGGACAGCTCTTGTTTGTTCAGTACCTTTGGGGCCAATTGCAAATCCATGAATGCAAGTTCCAGTCTCGAATGGTCGCTAACCCCTTCCTACTTAACCTCCAATATTGGTGGGTGGGCAAGAAGGCCTTCACTAAGCAGAATGTAGTCCAAAATGGAGGCTTCGCAACAGTCAGCATTTTTAAGACCCAGGCAGACATAAATTCAAGCCAAGCCTTCCTTTTAGTGGATATTTTCTGCAGACCTCCACCCTTCTTCCCCTTACTGTGGGGCACACATTCCTCATTGAAATCTCCTGCTAGCAGGATGTTCGCTCCTTCCCATTCTTCCCCGATTTTCCCTAATAGATATGATAGTTTACACAAAAATATCTGAATCTCTGATTGGGAAGGGTTCCAATACGCATTTATCACTATCCATTACGGGTTCCCGAATTTAGCAGTCAGCTGTATTTTACATGGCAATATGCCTAGTTCATCTTTAAAAATTGGGGTCACAGGTCTCACAAAGCTACTTTTAAAGGCCATCATCAACCCCCCCGCAGGACGACCCTTGGCTTTTTGGTTAGCTTGAAGAAAGTGAATCACATACCCTTCGATCTCTACTGTGTTAGCTAGCAATGTTTCTTGTAGTAGTAGTATGTCAATTTTCCCCAGCAGATAGTCTCTTGTACCTCTTGCCCTAAAGGTGCTAAAACCCCTTGTGTTCCAGCTCACTATGTTGAGCCCCTTTGACTAAAGACCCTGCACCCCCAGGCCCCAGCTCTTCAACACTTGTGATAGAATGCCTGGTAGGGAGGCCGATGGTTTCTCTTGATTTAGAGGTTCTTGTTGCTTACCCGCCACCCCGGTCCTACCTGGGCCATGCGGGCCGCTTCCCTCTCGCTCAAGAGAATTACCTTGTTTGCCACTATAATTACGGGAAGTATTCAGCAGGGTGTTCGGAGGGGGTATTAAAGACCATCAAACCTTCATCAAACATTCAATTTCCAAGGTGCTGGCCACCTTTAAAACTGCAGAATGCGCCCTTAATGAGTTCAGTCCTTTCTCCACTGTGGAGAAAGCATTCTGATATGGGAACCTGACATATTCAATATCGTTTGTGGAGAACAGAAATAAACATTTAACTTTTTTAAATATAGATAAAATTACTATTTAGTGATATAAAGTGGGCTGGTTTGGACAGTATTTTCAACCAAAGCTTTGGTATTTCAAAGCCAGTAGTGCTCTCCTGCCAATCTGTTGTCTTGTCATGAGTATCCTTGGGGTCTGTAATTTCAGGTCCTTTGAAACCTCCCAAAGATATCCCCCTGAGCCCCATTTGGTTCTGGTAAGGTACAAGATTTCCCATTTCCCAGATTCAAATTCAGCGCAGGCAGGGATTCCCTTTGATCCCCTAGTTGTTGGTTTGGTTCATCTTTTTTAGTTTTCACAAATATCAGCGCCAGTTTAACAATTAATCCACTATTTTTGGTGCTTCCTGCCCCTACTTGACTGATGGATTTTTTCTTCTGCGTGAAGATCGGGGCGAGTTTCCACCCTCTGGCCCCTTGGGTCCCGGTAGTGCTGGCACCGTTTATTGTCACCTCAGTTTGCAGACCAACACTCAGTTTTATTACTTCTGGTTCACTATACTGATTTATCGGACCAGTTTTTGCTGCCACTTTCTTATACACAGATGTAGTTGGGTGGCTAGCTTCCTCCTCTGCAAGGGTCTCCAGCTCCTTCCCAGATGATTTATGCATTTGTAACGTTTTCCTCTTTCCCTGTTCCTCTTCATTATTTGTATTTTTACGCTTCTGTTTCTTGTGATTTTTTGTTTTCTTTTCTTGGTTTCTCGCCCCAGGGGACTCATCTCCGATTTGTCTTTATTTCCTTTCATCTTCTTTTTCATCTTTCTTCTCCTCCTGTAATTTTGGCTGTAATGTTGGCTGCTTGCCTCCGTCCAGCCTAAAATGGAGCCGTTTATATCTTCCTCGGCCCCTTCTCCCACTATTTGTTGATGGTCTTCTGAGAGGCCCTCCTTGTCTTCCAATATTTGCACTGTCCTTAAAAGTTCTTCTACTATTGATTCCAATAGGGGTGTACCTTCCTGCAGTCCCCAGTTTGTCTCCCCCGTTTGGCATTCTGCTTCCTTCAATTGAGGGTTAGCCTGTTGAGATTTCAGGGTTTCCTTTAACTGATTTTTTGTAATTTCTTCCTCCTTTACGATCTTCCTACAGAGGGCATGAGGGAGCTCAATATTTTCTGTTCGCTTTGTAGTGTCTCTCTTAATCTCCAGGATTGTTGGGGTTAACGTAACGTTGATCACTTTACTGAGGCCCACCATTGATGCATCACATTTCGTCATCTCATTGGTCAGCTCCAGCAGGATCCCTGCTTGGGATTGAACTTCTCCTCTTAACATCTCACAAACCAATACCAGCCAATTTAGGACATAGTTGAGAGCCTTCAGTGTTGAGCCAGTTGGGGGGGGAGCTTCTGTTGAGTCATTTTCCCGCTCTTCTACGGGGACGTCATTCTGTGTATCTTCTTCCAAATGTAGGTCTCTACCCCGCTCATCCCCCCAATCCTGCTCTCTCCAGTCACTCCACATTCCGCCTCTTGGTTAGCGATCACTCGTTGAGCTTCCACCAGTTGATTACCAATTTCTCTTCCGGTCACTATCACATCACCCCAGTTTGAGTCTGCTGTATCTACCAGTTCATCTAAACTTCTACTTCTTCTTTTCCCAAAGTATTCCTTAATTTTCCTTTGGATATTTTTAGTAGTCACCGTGTATTCTAAACCTCTTTTCCAATGGTTTGTCTGGTCATTTTGGCTCTCCGTCCCTGTATACCTTTCCTGAGGATGCTGACCTAAATTATGGATTTGAGCCGTAGTTATTACAGAGTTTTGGATTGGATTTACAGGTGTCTTCCCCCATCCGGGGTATTCCTGTTACGGTTGATTGCGCCACTGGTTTCAAATATGATCCATCCCATTCTGGTACTTTTGCCGACTCTAAAAGGGAAGTGCTCCTTAGTTTCATTTTTAGAGACTTGTACTTGTACTTGAAGATTTAAGGATGTTATTCCTCTTTATCACTTCAGGACACTTCACCACCGGTTTGTAGAAGTCTGGGGAGTAATTGTTTTCCAATAGTACTCCACTCCTTAGAGGTCTTCAACCACTTACTTCCCTGGATACACTGCCCCCAGGGAGACCAGCTGTGGGAAGCAGTGGGAATCGCCTCCTGGTGGTTATTAGTGCATATGCAAGCCCAAGCACTTGCGGTACCAGTCCCAGTCAAGAAGGAGTACCGCTCCTAGGAATAGGTCCTGGAATAGGTCCTACAATCACTGTAGCTCCTAGTTTTCACAGGGGAGTAAACCTCTCCAAACAGAGACTCCTTCACTGGGCCCACCCGAACACCCCTGTGCCTAACACTTAGATGTTGCCAAGGGGGCTGGGGGTGGCAGTGTACACACTACACACACAACAGGACCAATATTCCGCCTATATATTAAACCTGCTAGTTTTTACAATAGCGAGTAGCGGGATCAAAGGATCAGCCCCAACAGTCTCCCACTTTCACTCGACTCAGCCCGCTGCTATATCACTACCATACTAGTGCTGGTAATAATGATAATGAGATCACTATATTAAATAGCAGCAAATGACTTAATAGGCTTAATAAACTTTAGGCTTTAGGATTAATGCTTAACGCTCAATGCTTAGGGCAACTGCAGTCAACCTGCGGACTGTAGACGAACTAAACCGCCAAGCGGGTCGGATCAGATTGGAACTACCTCAACCGACCTCCAACATCCAACAGTGGTCCGACAGCGGTCTCCTCTCCTCTATGTTGCCCATTCTGCCCGATCAACACTCGATTCTGGATGCTCGATGCTCGACTCTCCCTGCTCCACTGAAGCTCTGCAGGGTTCGAGGAAAGAATCTCTCGCCGTACACGTACGCGTACACTGATTCTTAAACACTGGGCCGTCAAGCCGCACTGCCGCACTGGAGCACAGAGCACAGAGCACGCACACAGAATAGAAGCCGCTTCCGATAAGCCTTTTTTGTACAGTCTTTTCTTTTGGAGCTCTTGTACTATTGCTGTGTACATTGCTACTGGATGACATTCACACTTCTGAGAGTATATCCTTCCCAGGGCCCACATTAACACAAAAGGCTAAGAAGGTATATACCTCTTAGCTGTGTATGTTTTCGCTTTATGATTGGGATCACTGTTGCTTTGTAGAAGTGTGTGGGCTGAGTATGCGGTTTAGCCACTACTCATCCTTGTACTTCTGCGGGGTAGAAGGCATTTTGTCATACTTACTGCTATACTTTCCTCGTCTATCTGTACTAATTGTTTGCTATTGGAACCTTAGGTTTTTCAGTTTCACAAACACTAACATTGTGAACTGGCTGCGGTTAGTATGAAGTGCCTCATAGAGCAACGTTAGCGTAATATGTGTACAATTTGAAGATGCACCAGGGCCTCTTTTCCACTGCACTGGGAAATGATTATGTTCTAATTTCTGCCATGTCAACGTGATGTATTCGGAAACTGTCAACGCATATGTTCATTACCGCTATTGCCCACAGGCTGTAAACTGGCACAATGTGAACCCGTATTGCATAATTGAGCAGATGTGATTTTTACAATGCATCCTTGTCCAGATACAATCTAATTTTTACAATTGTACCCATCTGTCAGATTCCAATGGAAAGATCATCCAATTTTTAACGTGGAAACATCGATCAAGGAAAATAAATGTTTTTGACTTCTGCTCCTTCAAAACATATGTCACATATGAACGGCATTTAGACTGAAGCATAGCTGCACATAATGTTTTCTCATTTCCATGTAGTAATGGCAAAGCATTCTACCAGTTAAGCGCCTTTTAGACTAGAAAACATGCATCAGAGACCTAAGATTTTGCAGCCAATGGGATAGTTGCATGGTGATATTGTAGCACATGTGATCAGTGGAGAATAATTAGGCTACACCTGGTCATAGTTCCAGTTGGAGAATGTCAGATTGCTTTCATCCAAATTGGGCAGACACCAGAAACAAGATAATTCAAGCAGCATGGCAGTAAATGCAAATTAAAGATAGACACAAAGGCACACAGGCAGATGCCTATAGTATTTGTGTATTTGTATTTATATTAACCTGAAATGTATCCAAGTATGTGCAAAAAGACAGAGAGGAGAGAAGGGCAATGTCAGGGTTCAGAGGCAAAACACATAGGTTTTGCATTGTTTCCTTTGCTTGAGGGGAGCGATTATATTCCAAGTTCTGCTGGGGATAACAATTTCAGAATGTGGGCCAAGGGCTGGTGGCAGTAGCAGGCACCTGTGAAATTTGAGTATGTATTGATTTTTTTATTATCAATTACAATGGTTACTGTGCAAGTGTTTCTGATGGTCCAGATGCATTTTAGGTAGGCCCCCAGAGTACATCCAACACAATTCACCCCATAATGTATTCCCCAGCAAACCCACTCTTGAGGTATGACTATCTTTACCTCTTTACAGTCTCCCCCATGGGAAAACATGTAAATTAATCATTGGTTACATTTTACACTGTTGTCGCTACAGTTCTGATTCTGCACTGCCTAAAAGTGCTAATATTGAGCTGTGATGCCCAGGAGGGAGGCTGCGATGTGGCTCCCTGCTGCCCCATTGGTGAAAAGAAAATAAGAAGGGGTGCTGTCTGTAACACGATAAGGGGAGAGGCTTTAGGGACTGCCCAAAAGAAGAAAATAGGAAGGTGAGAACCCTGCTCTGGAGATGGAGGAAGTAAACAAGAGGCCAAAAAAACTATGACATGGAGCAGGTTAAGAGTAACGTGGTAGTGACTAATTTGCCCGAACTAGTGGGCTTATGGCCTACTGTGTCCACGGAATGCCCTAAAAGAGTATCTTCAGACGGACCAAGAACCAGACCAAAATCATGTCATGAGATGGATGGACTATCTGAGTTACCAAGGTATATGCATTAGGTGAGTGGGCGAAAGCTGACAGCAACATCAGTGGTTCACGACTATCATCGACATGTTCCAGAGTTAGAAGTGGCCGACGTTTCAGCTTCCGTGCAGAAATCACCAGCTCTCAAATTTGCCACTCTAAGCCACTCTAAGCCTGACAATGGCTGGTAGCAGTTTAACAGTGGAACAACATCCCCTGAACTGCAAGATTGAAATGATTCCTACTGTCATTAACTTTGGGGAGGGGGACGCTGCCTGTGGACTGTAGTCTTTCCAAGGGACAGGGTGAAGCACATACTGAGAAGGATGAGAATCTAGGTATATCGGGCCACATTAAGTGCATGGAAATCTTGGGGTTATGTGCGCCCCAACTGACCCTGATGCATGTAGTAATTGAGGCCTTTGATAAGGCCAGTACATGGATAATAGCTTTCCAGAAGGAGATGGCAACCCTTAACACCAGATGCACTTCCCTGGCAGGTGCCAGTTCCTGTATAGATGAGGGATCATTGAGTGTTATGCAGCTGTTGCTGTTGACGCAGCTCCCGGCAAAAAAGACCTGATTAAATTACCTGGCTTGGAGCAGCTAAAAGCTGAAACCCAAGCTCTAATTCAACCCCTTGTTGAACAAGAGGTTATAAAACTGTGCTTGAGACTAACTCTAGGAGGGAAAATGATGCCAAATCAAAGACCTGTGTAAAGAAGAACATCATTGTGAGAGCACCCATGCCCTCGCCTGATAATGCTGTCTCAACTGGGGCTTCTCCGCCTGATACCTTGGACTTACCTCCAGAGGCTGATCCACTGGTGATCGTGCTAACTAAAGTCCCTCCACTCAGAAGGGGTGCATGTGAACCTACTACATCCCTCATAGCAAAGGCCACTCACTATCTGAATACAAGAACTGGGTTATTCCTAGAACCGACTCACAGCATTATTATGTCAAGAAGAGTCAGCTGGAGATTGGTTACGACCGTGGAGGGGTATTTTATATTAATCACTTGTATCAATCCTCCTCTTGCTTCAAGGATCCTAAATATGTTGAAAAGGGTTGTGAGTTCTACCCATACCCTGTCGCCCAGTAACATAATATGGCTTCCCTTGGGGTTCTTTTATAAGCCTCCCATGGTGCTAAATCACTACCCTCTGGCTCCTCAATGCCCCAGATACTTGATTAAATCCCATCTTCTTTATAGCCAAGTGATACCACAGAAGGTAATCAGTGGCCACTGGGGAGCACTAGGTTTGATGTTCCTCGATATACAGATATACATCTTTGGATCATAACCAAAGACTACATCATGAGTGAGGACTAGAGGATGTGGATTGACAGAATTCCTGTACCATTGGCAAATATATCAAACTGTTCTTATGGAAGGAAAAAGGTCTTAAGGGGGAGTAAAGTTATCAAGAGCGTGTATATGATCCATCTAACTATTCCTCCAAGACCTTGTTTGAAGAGATAGGGCCTACACATATCTCCAAAGAAGATGTGTGTCAAGATGAACTTTGCAACATGGGGACCTCTTCACCAAGCACAGATCATTTGGAACTGCTACAACTCCTGGCCTTGGGATAAACAATTACTATAGCCCCTAACTCAACCTCCCTCGATTGATAGTTATGTTCTATGCGGGAATAAAACCAGACCTAATCCACATGGGTGCCCCTCTGGTGGGTTAGCCATATATGTTTCTGTGGGTTTGACGATGATTTGTGAGGAAGTCTCATATCCCAGTGAGGACAACTTGTCTGCTTCATTTAAGGCCCCTGGAATCATGAAGTTGGTACTGAGTATTTTTTATAACTCACCAGGAAAGAAAGATGAAATGTTTTGAAAATATGTAGCTGACATCTTAGATTGTAACCTAAGCATCATTCTAATTGTTTCTGGAGATTTCAATGCAAAGATTGGTGAAGGGTTAAAAGAGGAGATCGAGCCAGAAGAATATACTCTGTGGGGTGTACCTCTATACTTGACCTCTTAAGGGTCCATTACTTAATATCTTCCTAGTAGAACAAGGGCTGCAGTGGTAAACAGGAGGGTGCCATGAGACCTGTCCGCAAGAGAATCCTTTATAGGTGATTAGGGGATCTTGTTGATTGACTATTTTTTTATTGATCTCCAACATTGCCATTCTAGTGGATATGGAATTTATGGAACGAGAAAAAAGTGATCATAATCCCCTAAGGCTGGAATGCCGGCTGGAAATTAAGGAGAAACCATTGTACTGGTACTCTGAAGGCCCCCTCTCGTCAAACCGTAAAAGGATTTGCTGGGATAAGCTGGACATTAAATCCCTCTATGAGAATGGTTTGAGGGTAGTAAAATCGCTTATCCTTGAATGCCTACATTCTGTAAGTACCCTAACAAATCAATTAGCGCCTATGAAGAACTGGCTAGGGCTATTGCCATTAGGGTAACAAAAAAAGCAACTCAAAACACCTTTCTCAGAGTAAGGGCTGGTTTGACACTAGTGATAAGTTTGCGAGGGAAGCTCTCTGAGATGCCCCAAGGGCTCACCCGAGGAAACAGATCTGGGTTGTAGAATAAGAAAGGAGTATCAAAGGGCATGCTGTGTGCGTAAGCAAGAGCTTAAACTTGCTGTATGGGAGGAACTCCCTGCAGCAGTGGAAAGTAAGGACTCACAGGCTTTTTGGAAGATGGTGGCAAATGCAACCAACCCCTCTCTGAGCCACCCCCTAGAGAGAGATGTGCAAGCCTCAGCATGGGTCTCCTACTTTGGGGCCATATTCTGTAAAGATGAGGGGGAAATAACAAGATTCATGTTAAGGAACTACACAGCATGGGGAGACTACAGTATGGGAATGTCTTATTTGGATGTCCTAAAGGCAATTAAAGCCCATAAGTCTAATAAGTCTCTAGGTCCGGACTTCATTACAGGTCATTAGTAAGTCCAACATAGAACTATGAGTTCCCATTCTCTGTATCCTTTTTACTGCAATTGAGAAGAGTTGAGAACTTCAGAAATCCTGGAACAGCGCAATCTTTGTCCCCATTTTCAAGAAAGGTGACAAGTCATAACCAAATTCCTATTGTACAATCTCATTTTAGGATGCCTCCTCAGAAATTCTAGGGTGCATACTGCAAAGGCATTTAGTGGAAGGGGTGAGGGTAAACAATATCATGGGGGATACACAGCTCGGGTTCCGACAAGGACTGGGACCACTAAATCAGGCCCTAAACTTCATTTTATTGACAGCAAAATACACAACCTTAAAGGATGGTGCTGTTTATATGACTTTTATGGACCTGTTCACCGCTTTTGAATTGGTGGAAAGGGAACAATTATGGTCAATTTTGGGAGAGATGTAAATCCCACATGAGCAACTGAAATTAAAAGTTTTATTTCACACGATAGAGAGTGTGTAATCCATTATGATGGAGGGGGGAACTGTACACCTCCTTTTGAGACACATAGGGTCCTCCAACAAGGGTGTGTTCTTGCCCCCAATTTATTCAATTTGTATACAAATGCAATTCAATTAACTTTATAAAAGCCTACGACTGATGTACCCAGACATGGTGGCACAAGTGCCCCTATACTGGCTTGTGCTGATGATGTTGTCCTCCGATGTCCTCCATACCCGTCCACTGAAAGTTCTTCAAAAACTCTTGATTGATTACACAGATTTTTTGTCCAGTAGGAGAATTAAGTTAATATAACTAAATCAGCAATATTAGTAATGGGAAAGGCTCAGAAATTGGAGAACAGATTTTTGTGAATGGATCTATGCTAGAGAAAGTGTAATTCTTTGATTACCTGGGAACCTGCTTTTCTGCAAATGGCCTTGGGAATCACCATATAAAAAAACAAGCAATTAAAAGGTGCCAGCCCAGAGCAGGGATTTTGCGGTTCGCAAGATCCATAAAAGTCCACCCACCAGCAATGATGTTACAGGTATATAATGTTAAGCCTCGAGCCATTGGTCTTTATGGGGCAGAGATATGGGTGAAAAGTCTCCTTGTAAATTCCAGTTAATGGAGAATAGATTTGCCAGATCAATCCCGACGTCTTCCTCAGAGTGCTAGGACCTTTGCTGTACATAATGAGCTTAGATTACCTTTCATTGTGTGCGTGGGCAAATAAGGAAGCCACTCTGTCCAAATCCATACTTGCCAATGTTCTTTCCCACCCTGGTGTACTAAAAATCAGGGGGACATCACATGTAAAAGCTAACTTGACAGCCATAAATGCTGGTTACTGGTTTGAACATCCACACCTGAAAGATGGTCACAGTAAAAAGAAAGGCAAGGCCTCACTCCTAAACCTCTATCAAGAACAAAGGGAATTGGTGGAATTGGGCAAATCATCGAATAGAGCTCAGCAGGTGATCATAGGGAAGGGAAATGCAGCATTACCTTGAGTGGTGTGTAGGTGTATCCCGATGCTCATATCTGGCGCGCCTACAGTTGACTGTTCTCCTTCTGAATCCAATGATTGGGGCTTTGCAGGGTTTATGAATTGATTCTCAGATCCGCCCTGTATGCCAAACGAAATTTAAAAAAAAAACGTTATTTAAATAGGTGCATGTTTACAACAACTTAACTTCAGTGCACTATCATTTTGGCATATAAGATAACAGCGTAGGTTACATACTTTCGTCTGGTGGGATAGCAAAACAAAGGCCTGTTCATACCCTCTCCATCCGCACATTACAGCAGCAGGTTTCTAGTACTGTCTCTAGCTCCTACCACATCTCAAGGCACCCTTACTTAACATATTCCCTTCTTCAAACGCTACCTCCAGTAGGCAACCTCTGGCAAAGATAATGTTCCGCACAGGACCCCAAATATCTGCAGGATGAGAGCCCATAGGAAAGGTTCTGCAGTCCATATCGCAACACCCGGCCAAGTCTTTTAACAGCCTGGAAAACATTGGCGCCACAGGACTCGACCAAAGCATTAACATACACCTTTTTGCTAGGACCATGCATAGTGATAGTAATTTCCTCTCACTCTTCGAGATGCCCTGTACAAGTCCAAACATACAGCTCTGCACTGCCAGCGGAACTTTGCATTCAACCATACACTCTATCACCTTTACCACCTGTGTCCAGAAGGACATGAATAAAGTCAGATCTGTCTTTACCTCACCACAGACATCTACCACTGCTCCCACTGTCAATCTTTGCCTGGACAGCTGGGGTTAGGTACACTCTATGCAGTACTTTAAGTTGAATCAATTTCAAGTGAGAATGAACTGCCACTTTCTTAGATTGCTCACACATGGACTTCCACTCAGTGTCTGCCACCGCATTGTCTATGTCTCTTTCCCATTTTGCCCTACATGCCACTCATTAATTTGCCCTGGTGTATACCTTTGAGTCATGCCGTATATCGTTGCCACTGTGTTCCTGCAGTTTGCTGAGTTAAATATAAACATCCTAAGCGGGGAATGGCCCGGGTTCCACTGGGAATGATGGGGACCGCGCCTTAAATGCCTCACAGAGTCTATGGAATTGGAACACCAGCCCAAATGCCTCACCAAACTTCCTTGCAACTGTTCCCATGTAACAAATGCCCCCTCTTGGTAGACGTCTGCCCTCTTTTGTAGCCAATACCCTGCCCAGTCATAGCAAAACCAGTTCACATGTACCACCCATCGCCAGCCACCGTCACTCCCCAACAACTTCCCTCATCAACACAACGCATTGCCACACCTGCTATTTACTGCACTTTCTCTTTCCTTTCACTTCTCCCTGACCTCCTATACTTCTCTACCCTTCCATCACCAATAAATAGCAATCTGGTGGGCCATCTTACTCTAACCTCATCTATCCCGTTTACCTACCCCCCCTTCAACTTGTCAATCTCTAGGCTCCTTCACCCCTACTAATTTCATTCTCAGATTACCCAGCACCAACTCCTTGTAAAATCATACTTCCTCTGAAAGTTTTGAATGCCATATCACCCAGCCTATGAGTATTAGCAGAACATAAACTTGGCAAGCTCCTACAAAGACACACTTACTGCTTTGCACACCAACTCTGCTACCTTCATTACTCTCCCTGAGTGACTAAGAGAAAAGGTGGGGTTGTCTCACCATCGAAAGTTTACCATCCCCATTTCAGCACAACTGCTCGCTCTCAAACCCTCACTGACCTCTTGATATACAGACGTCCTAGAACCCTCAACTTCTTTCCTTGTTCTTCATCTCCCTCTTGCCATTCTTCGACTTCTACTGAATTCAATACTGCTCTAATGCGTAAAACCGCCTGGTTGCCGCCGGACTCGTATTACCATTCCGCCTCCGTGATTCCTGGAATTACTGGGGCATTACAACCCTGGTTTTCCCGGAATCACAGAGGCGGAATGGTGTTAATCCCCATTCCCATTGAGTCCTATGGGACTCGATGGGAATGGGGATCATGGAAACACCGGCAGCATCTCGTAATGCTGCCGGTGTTTCGTCGTCCGTCTGCAGGCGGGCGGTGTTAAACCCGCCAGGTCAAACCTGCCGGGAACATCACCTCCCGCCTGCAGGAGTCGGGATCGCCCGGCATGGAAACAACGGTGGCGGCGGGTTTACCGCCACCGTTGTTTCCATACCGGGTGATTTGTAATGAGGCCCTTTAACTAAACAACCCTTGTCCCCACTAACTCAAGCTTGACTCTATACTATCAGAACTCTCCCTGACCTACAATAAAGCCTTTCTTTTGTGACAAAGCGCCCTGCCTGGATCAAGGGATAGAGGGTGTGGTGGCCATGGGGCTCTGCTACATGATTTAGGGCCTGAGGGCAGTGTATGGGGAATCTCCTGACCCACCCCATCATGCCCCTGCAATTTCGTAGAGGCTTCTCACATTGGCCAAAAACATAATCCTAAACCCTTTAAGGAAGCTCCAAACAAGTGAAATTACCAACCCCCTTTCGATCCTGTTGCTCCCAAAGTTTGGTCCGTGACTTAATGTATGACATACATGTATGATACTTTAGAGCCCAGCGTATACCATATCAGGGCTGACTGTGGGGGACAGTCAGCCCTGTCTATTACTTCGACACCAACAAGCAAAATCTGCCCCAAGAATGCTAGAATTCTGAAAAGCCTGTTTCCTGCAATTGTACAGCCTACAAAGGTGACCGTGCAGCAAGAAACCTACTTCCGCTTTTTTTCTTCAGTTACTGCATAGTGCTGCCTTGCACAGACCAAACAGACCATCCTGCTCCAGACACGTGACGGGTGTATTTGGAAGATGGTAGACAGCCCTAATTAAAGCTCAAACCACTTCTCTGTGGATCCAGGGTAAGGGCAGTGTGAGCGCTACAGAGTCTGCAGTCCTAATCAGTTCAACCAATCAGATCTGAAACGGGCCTCATCACGAGTTGGGTGGTCATAGCACTACCGTTGCGGATGCAGTGATAGTGCCGAAAACGGGTGAAAACAGACCGAAAATTGTCATTTTCCGTCCAAATCTTGATTTTGCCAGCACTTAAATTCACTGGTAATACTGTGCCCGCCACATTTAAGGGCTCAGACCAAACTCGTGATCGTGTAATGATGACCTACATGTGAGAATATTAAGGCACGGGCGGGCGTTTTGGGGAGGTGGCAGAACATTGGTGAAAGTTGCTGGTGGACAGAAAAAGACTTCAAGGTGGAGCCGGAAGGTAAAGACTGGAAAGAGGTTGCCAGAAGGAGGGAAAGGAAGTGTGAGGAGTAAAACAAGAAGGAGGTGGTAAACAGGAAAAGCAGACAGAGGAGGTTGCTGGATAGAGGGGACTACTGGAGGAAAGATAATGGAATACATTTAGGAGATGATTGGGAGAACACCAGGTAGAATGAGTTAGAGAGCATTGAGTAAGTATTCACCCCAGAGGGTGCTGTAGATGGAATTATTCCATGTGAAGTTTCTGCTTTTTTACAGGCCGCACAACAAAATGACTGATTTATTTTGGCTGATTTTGTACGGCCTTCAAAAGAGAATGCTTCACACTTCTCTGGGATTCTCCCCAAAACCTACCCCCCCCACCCCGATAGAGAAGTAATTTCTATTGCTGGCTCCACCCCACACTCTGCGTGCCGTGTTTTTATATTTAGAGATTGAGGGCTTCATCCCCCAGCCCCGTCTCCTCCCCTGCCACCTCCATCCGGCTAAGAAAGCATTCCCCCTCAACCCCTATCACAAAAACACTGATTCAGACACACAAACACCCAGACACACTCACATTTACCTAGTCTCCTGCCTCCTCCGTTCCCTGCTACAAACATTTCTCCTTCTTCCTCAGACACAGATAGACGCACACAGACACACTGACACACACAGAATCCTAGAAAACACTTACATGGCACGCCCACGTCTCCCCTCTTGCAGCCCAGCTGCACCCATCAGCCCCTGCGTGCACTCTTTTGCATCCAGGGGCGTGACAGGTCAATTTAGAAAGACCGCTTGGAGCGATCTCCGAGTGGTCTTTCTAAATCAATCTTTCTAATTTGTCTTTTAGAAAAATAAATGTTCACTTAGCACTGATAAAACAGGGAGTGAAGACAAGGTAGAGGAAATTAGCTATAACGGAGAAGAGGCTGGAGGGATGGAGAAAAGAAGCAGGCATGCTAGTGTCTGAAAAAATAGAGTTGCGCAAGAGCTCCTGACAAGGCATCAGAACGGCACAGGAGGAGGTGAAGGAGATAGACAGTGGAGGAAAGGGAGGGGGAGGTGCAGGAGAGATCCCATGGATAGGAGACAGTTGCAGCTTTTCACAGAGGCAGACAGTGTATGGTGAATCATAGCTTGGAAACGAAGACAGGGCGAAGGAGAATGAAACCAGAACCGACCTGCAGAGAAATGGAAATGCCCAGCCTCTGGTTGAAAGTCTTAGAGCTGTCACCAGACCTAAATGTTCTGGCCAAACCAACTGAGAAGCTCAGTTGGCCAGATTCCTGGCAGAACATTTGGGGTAAATCCCGGTGGCAACCAGCTCTTTATTCATCTCTATCACCAGCCTAGCATACAGACACATATAAGCAGAGAATGCCAGATTGGGGATGTCCTGAGAAGTCAAGGATGAGAAGCGACTAATCTTTGTCTACAGTCAAAAGAGCCAAGAAAGTGCAGGTGCATCTAAGCCCCCAATACTGAATGAGTGATAGGAAAGAATATATGCTGGAGATGGGATCCCTTGGATTGCGGACTACAAAAAGCAGAGCTTTTGCTGACTCTAGAGACTGCATTAAGACCAGAGATGTTTTGTTGATTTTCCCAGATCTTTTGTAGAGGAAAGGGAGGTTGTAGACCCTAGGGAATTATTGTGCATGGAGATCCCTTGCTGAACTTTAATACTGGGCTCATGTTTAGGAAGCAATTTGTAGTCAAGCTCAGATGTAATCACAGAGGGACTGTTCCTCAGAAATGGGAAAGGGCTCTAACCCACTGGTTTGAACAAATGCACAGAGAAGGGGAGTGCAGTTGGATGTGCATATCTATAAAATACATGTTATGAGTCCCTTTGTGCATTGGGCAACACTTCTTTCGGCACAAATGCACGGGCTGTGTTAGCACATCCCCATTACTTGTGCCCAACTAGATTTTGAGACTCAGGCCATAGGAATTTAAATTGGGAATATTTGAAAATGTGTCCTTATTCTGAAAACCAAACTGCATTGCACGAATCAGTGGGTGGACAAAACCATGTTTGGATTTAAAAAATAGTTCTGTATTTCATTTGCAAGTGTGACTGGGTAGGTAAGTGGGTGCATGTGATTGATGTTTTTATGGATGTATGGGGGCTGAAGATGGTTGTATAGATGGTTGTGTTAGAATGGGGATATGGTTGTATGGTGGATGATTGGATGAACTTGGTCTTGTTTTATGGGTGGATGATTGGATGAGGAGGTGAATATGGTTATATGGCTGAATAGTTCGATGTATGCATGAATAGGGCTGTTGGGGCAGAGGCTGAATAGATGAGTGGGTGAATATACATCTATGTTTGGATGGATGCATGAGTGGGTGAATAAGGTTGCACTTAAGGATTCATGGTTGGATGATTAGGTGAGCATAGTGGTATGGCGGGATGGTTGGGTGAAAGATTTAACATATTTCGGATTATTGAGGAGGGCTGACACTGCAGCTGTTTCCCAATACAATAATTATGTGTGGATGGGCTACCCAGCTGCTGTATCCAGATGGCCCTGGAGGATATGGGCAACTTGCTGGCCTTGGAAGCCAGACGATGCCGAGCAACACAGGTTCGATCCCCGGATCCGCGCTTAGAAACCTCTGGGTATTAAGCACGTTATTAAACACCCATTACAATTACATTTACATCAAATGCACATTCATGGAGTTCTAATACCACTAAAAATTGCAGAAGACTAGTCCCACTGCAGTTTCCCCATCAATTTACATTGACTTCATACTGATACCCCAAACGTGTCTGCATCAAATAAAAATGTGCAACTTGTTTATTCCACTGATGTAATAATATTTTCGGAAGGTAGATCTCACCATTTTGCTCTGTCGCTATCAGCCACTTTTGGCAGCATCCCCACTACTTCTGATATGCTCTATGGATACACAAGATCACTGTTCTAGGTCTCTGATTGTTATGGTTGAGGCCCTATTATCATTCACCACTCCCTCCCTAACCCATACACTCGAGGCATCCCCCTTCAGAACTTTCACTCCGCTCCTCCGCTCATATGTGCACATCATTCAGGTTCATCCGTGCCTCACCACATACTTGCTGTTCCTGTGCTTGCTGCAAATATGGTTCCACACAACAAGTCAAAAGGTTCTTCAGCACTAGTGCTGTGAATGTTGTATGTACAATTCATGCGGTTCCTGTCACACAGCTCACCGGTGGCCATCGTTCATCCTTAGGTACTCTCAATCTCAGCCAAAGGAGGTCATTTGCTTTTTCCAAAAGGAAAGAAAAAACACAGATTCTGTGGATTCTGACAGATGTAAAACCACCACTGAAATCCAGGAATGTGTATACCTAATCTAAGGGGGAGATTATTAGGTGAATGACCACCAGAGAAACCCAAGTGCACATTTGAACATGACATTTGAAATATGCATTATATAGCTATAAATATGTTCTCTCAAAATCTGGTTGTTTGGAAATTAGCCCGACAAATCTCTCCTTTTCATTCAGCCTTAAACATACTGAATTTCCTGTTACAATAAATTCTTTCATGATCATACATACATTTCGACAACCTCAAGTGGATCTACTTATCTATTAGGGTATGGTTCTCTATTACCATTGTAACAGACACTGCCTCAGCCACTGGTGTCAATATTTGATTCCTTAATCCTAATATCTTGTTTAGGATTCAACTGGTTTACGTTTACAAATGGTTTCACAACCAGGTCGTCTTCTTTTACTAACATCATATACACAACTGGGGAAATAGTTTCCACAGTTGTGAAAGGGCCATGCCAAGAAGCCAGAAACGTAGAATGTTTTATTCTGCCCTTTGCAAACTTCAATTTGTATACCATATCACCTATTTTGTAATCTTTTGATTGTTGTCCTTTTATCATAGTATGTCTTGGCACCATCAGGCATCCTTTTTATGTTCCTATATATGAATGCAAATGCATGTCGTAAATGTTTCCTCATACTTGTGGATTGTGGATGTATTTATCAATTTCTGTTCATTTTTTCTGTATCACAAGTGCTGGGGTAATTTCGTCTTTCTGCCAGGGATCATCTCATGTGGCTGAGATTTGTGGCTGTAGCCTTCATGTCTATGAGCACTAATGGAAGTGACAAGACCCAACCAAGTCATACTTCTGCCACAACATTTTTGAGCCCTTTTTGACAGTCCTAATGCACCATACTACCCCACCGCTTGGGATAGCCAGTAGGCAATATGGAGCTTCCTCTTAACACAGAGGAATTGTCACACATTGGACATTATTAGCGAAAAGGGTGCTATAGACTATATCCTCTGTTGTATTACACACATGGGGGAGGATGGATAGCTCAAGTGCAACTCGTTTGTCTTGGAAGCAAGAAGCAAAACAACACAGCAAAACACAAGTTTCAATGGCGATCCGGTGCTTAGAAACCACTTGTTGGTATTAAATGTGTTATAAATGAACAATTAAAATAAAATAAAAGAGATAAAAATGGAAAGAATATGATTGCCTATTAGAACATTGGTAATGTGTGTGCTGTATATGGGGGCACGCATGCATTCTAGCCACTGTGACTCATCACAGTAAGCATGTACCTATTCCCAGGTGATCTTTCAACTGGGCCAATTAAATCAACCTGTAACTCGGACCATGGAAGGGTTAAACCTTGCTTCAAAAATGACCTCCTGTATATCAGAGAGCTGGGTTGAAATTGGGTACACACTAAAAATATCCTGTGTATATAATTCAGCATCTTGGAAGATATGTGGCCATTTTCAAATTCTCAAATGTCTGCTCAGGCCCCCTGTGAACCGCTGTTACAAAATCATCAGAATAATGTGCCATGCATCCTCACAAGGAAATGAGGACCATACATAGGATTTGACCTTGGACATGCTTTTGGATCAATATGTAATCTTACAAGTGGAACTGCTTCTTAGTTTTCAACATCACCCTCAATTTTTCTTTTTCTCAAAAATCCTCATCTGTAATTAGGTCTTTCTCAGACGCTAATATGTGGTTATAAGATATCCCTAGTGAGGGGTACAAATGGTAAAGCTTGGGGGGATAACTGGCCTGGTGCGCTCAACTTTCTATAGCCTTGTCCTTTGTGCAGCAAAAAGTACACAGAAGGTTCCCTAGTGAGGAGTCTTTCTTTTTAGCAGTGATCATATCCTGCCTAGGGATATTTAAGATCCATTGAAAAATAGCCAGATCATCTCTCTCCCACAATTTTGACTGCACCATCATGTTTACCTATATCTCATCAGGTAAAAGTTCTAAGTAGGACACGTACCCCATTACCACCCCATTTACTCCAGCTGGTCAGCATTGTTGTTTCCTTCCTTAAGTTCACCCAGATATTTTAGAATACCATTTGATCTTCTTCCAATAAATGGTCCTTTCATTTTCCACAGCAATATTGCCAATGGCTTGAATCAGTTTACCATGCTGTAAATGTTTGTTGATGCCATGAATCCCTTAATTTTCCATCACAGAAGAAATTCCAGAAAGCAATTTTTGGTGTAGTCAGAGTCAGTAACAATCACCAACACCTCGAACTGATTTGAAGACTGTCTTGCAAATGGCAGTAGGCCAGTATTCACATGGTATGAACAGCCATCAGCATATACTGTTGACAAGTTTACACATTTATCGTCCTCAAAAGCCTCACATTGATATTGATCATACACAGTCATATGATCTTCCACTTCTGTGGTTAAACTTCCATAAATGCACAATCATATAGCTCTGCTTGCCCTTGGGCCACAGGGCCCTTCTTGTTTTGTCCATACCTCACCTCCACTAGAAGCCTAATGGCCATGAGATTGTTCTTAATTGGGATAAATTCCCTGCTTGGATCTGTTTAATCTGTAGATATTGTAATGGCTCATGTGCGGTTTAAATGATCACCTGATCGCCCTGTGTGATGGGGCTGAAGTGTTGTAGGGCCCAGAAAGTAGTCAATAAGGCTTTTTCACACTCACTGAACCATGTCTCAACCATTGGCAGTACCTTGCTGGCATAATCAATTACCTTATCATTTGTGACGTTTTTCTGATATAAGATTGGTGACATGCATACAGAAGTAAATGTGATCTCAAGGAACAATTGTTGACTCCTCCAGTTTTGACCAAACCTTGAGCCTTGGTCAGGCTGCCCTTCAATTTAGCCACCATCCCATGCTGTTCCTCCCTCATTTCAAAGGCACACCTTGCTTTAATAATGACAATGATGATCATGTGTTATTTGAATAGGCTTTCACTAAAGTGCTCTACATAGAACATTTACAAACAATTGTCACCCAAGCAAAGTTGGTACTCGTTTATCGACTTTAGAAGGATGAAAGGCTGAGTTAGCCTTGCAGGATTGCAACCCGCAAACTTCAGCTCACAGACAGATAGGAGCGGTCAACCTGCTGATCTGTCTTAAACATTATCTAGTGGGTTTGTTACTGGCTGCGTAATCTCTGCATATTCTTCAATGAATTTACTGTTGTAACTCATCATGACCAACAGTCTCTTCAAACGTATCAGATTGGTTGTGTCCTTCAGGTTCTGAATTGCTTCCATATTTTTCTTATTTGGGGTTAAAGCACTGGCTGTGATCTCATGACACAAAATATTGACTCTTTTCCTCCACCATTGGGAATTCTACAATGAGACCTTTGCCCCAGATTTTTGTAACTGATTGAGTATATGCCTAACATAAAAATATGCATCTAGGTCATCACTCTTAACCAGGATGTCTTCCATGTATATTATTTTGCCCTGATCAGATGGATCAAAAGATTCCAAACGTGCTACCACTAGTAATATACCTAAAAGGGTAACGTTTAAACACATATTGCCTCGTTTAGAAAAAGTTACAAAAGCTGGATGTCCTGTGCAAACGGGCACAAACCAGTAACCATCTGCTAAATCTAAAGCAGTGAAGACCTTTGACACTTGTATCTGTGCAAGACCCTGATCAATGAAGCACAGTCGGCACCTTGATACAGGTACCCTCTTGTTGAGTTCCCTTAGATTGATGCAAAATCTCCACTGACCATTGGTCTTCAATACCACAAATGTAGGAATGTTTGAGGTGCTATAAATAGAATTAATTGTCTCTAGATATCCATCTAGCCGTTTACGTGCCCTGGTATGTAGGGGAAGTCCTTCTTTACTTGAATATCAGCAGTTGCTGGGATATATTTGTCTTGTTATTCGTTAATTTTACCACTGCATGCCCTATCTTCTTATGTAAACCACATCTCAGTGTGTTTTCTTCTGTTTGGGTCTGCCAATTCTTCCTGTGGTCTAGGTGGATGTCAAATGGGTGTTCTGGCACTTTGTCTCCTGACCTAGCCTCTCACAGGAGATTGATGGTGCACTATCAGGACTCTGTAGATACACTTTAACTGCATTTCTTTATTTGACGGCTGCGTGACATTCCTGAACAGTGTTTTGTTGATGTGTCACCTTTTGAGACTCAGTGGCTTCTTGGATAAAGACCAGATGACCTCATTGACCCCATGCAATAGTGGGGATACACTTTTCAGTCATGCAGTGCTTAACAAGAATGGTGTTTCATCCACAGTGATGATCACCAAAGGATATCTCAATTTGTACTTTCCCACTTGAATGTCAATCACAGTGACACCTTTTATTTATTTATATATTTAAATTCTTAATAACGTGCCAAAATCACCCGCGGGCCTCACAGCGCACACAAAAACAACCAAGAACAAGGACAATCAGTGAAGACAAAGAAGGTCAGAGATCTAAATGTTTCTGAAATCCCCCTTGTTCTAGAACATGCCTCTAGTGGCTCAAACGTAGGTTGGTCAATACCCTTAATAGCAATGCACATTTTTCTTCTAATTGTGTCAAATATATGCCTTAAAGATCCATACCCTTGTTTAACGCCACTGTTTTATCTGGCACTAGACCATACTACAATTGTGCAATTCTCTACTCTAGTGGTGTCAATTCAGTCTGACATGCCACATTTCCTTTAAAATCCTGTGCCCTGGTTATGATCTTAGGATCTAAGATAAACCAGAGTTTTGCACACTACCAGATTAGAACCTACCTTTCTGATTTGCCTTCAGTGCAGCGCATGATGGTGTTCGAACAAAACATTGAAATACTTCTCAATGCTCATGCAGGCAGTAGCAATCAAAGTACTCAAATTGTCCACACCTTTGTGTGTTACATAATTTCTATGCACACCAGAGCACTTTCAGAATTAACCACTTTGTTTGTTTGCTCAAAGTAGTATACCCACATCCTATCTCTCATGCACAACTCCATGCACACAGAACTGGTTTAAAATCCTCCCTTGCTAATTTCTAACAGTTTCTGCAAATGGATTCCTCTAGATCATCAATTCTACCCGTCACCTGTGGAGTCCCCTCAAGGATCCATTATCTCCCCCATGATCTTCAGTCTTTACCTGGAACCATGTGGAACCCTCCTCGCTCCACACAACATCAACATCTTTCAATATGGAGATGACACACAGCTCTACCTCTAGATACCTCCATTGAAGACATCCACCGGCTCAAGCCCTGCCTCACAATGATCCAGTTGTGGATGTCCAGTGCTTACCTGAAGTTCAACCCCTCCAAGATTGAATTCCTATTGCTGACCACTGAACACGCTGGCATCCAGATCTGTCTCTATGCTATGAACCTCGAGGGCTTCACACCCCAGTTGACAACATTTTCCATGTCCCTTGGGTTCAACATCAACAGACACCTCTCCTTCAAACAGCACATAGCAATGAAACCACTCACAGCTAGGCACAACTTTCTCTCCTGCGGAAAATCAGATGCTTCATCTCAGAAAACAACTTCACATATGCTGTCTAAGCCTTGGTCCTTCCCCCATGTTTGGTGGCAATGGCCTTTTGGAAGGCATTCCGGTGTCTAACTTGGCACCTCTGAGATGTGTCCTACCTGCTGCAGCCCGACTCATCAAGCAAATTCGTCCAAAACAACTCAACCCGAATCGTACTGCACTGGCTCGTGCTGTAAGCCTGTATCATCCTCAAATCCCACTGCATCATCTACAAGGCTGTCACCCCAAACCACCCAACTAAGAAATTCTGCTTCTCCGGAGGTCTACATTCCGCCAGAAGTGAAGACATGTGCATACTAGAATTCCAACAGTGCGGGAAGGAAAGAACCAGAAGACAGGTCTTCTCTGTCTACGCACCCCCAAGACTCCAAAATCTCCTCCCAGTCAACATCAGACCTGCTCATCACTTCTACAGTTCCGGAAGTAGATCAAGACCCTCCTCTTCAAGGTATGGCTCCATTTAACACCTAGGTTTACACACCCTTCACACTACCTGAGACTGTGTGATCTGCTCTCCATGTTTTCCTCTCCTGTTTGCTTGTTGATCCCTTGCTACCAAATTGCCTGCACTCCCATTCTCCTTTTGTTAGCTCCCTGTTCTCTAGTTTATCTGCTTCCCTTACCAGGTTCATCCCCACATGATTGTACACCGCTCTGCTGCTTCCCAGAGGTAGATCCGCCCTAAATAAATACCATAATAATAATAATAATAATAATAACTCAAATTTGATTATACGTTTTCTTTGAGGTTGGTGAATAATATTAGTCTGTGCGCTCTATCCCCTTCTTAGTTTGTAGTGATTTATTTGGTTTAATCGAAGTTATGTGGAGGTCAGTGGCTGCATGGCTATATAGAGACCGGTATCCACCAACTGGTCTGTCAGTTTAAGTAGGAGGTTGTGTTTCTATGTTAGCCTGTACGCATTAATATATATAGTTTTTGCATAATTTGTTTCTCCAATAATTTTCAAATGCACACTAATTAGTGAATAAACCTATAGGTTTCAATTCAATTGTTTCAGTGTATTCATAAACATAATTTATAATGATTTTTTGTGCCAACATACCTCCGATAGGAGGCACGTGTGCATGTTTCGCCCTTGTAACGCTCACCTGGTATCCACGGGGACGTCACTCAGCCTCTTCTGACCTCTTACGACCTCGAACCGTTCCCTGGAGTCTACTCGACTGGAGACTGGGCTTGTTTTCTTGGAAAGTGTGCTCTCCGTCCTGCTTTCAGAACAGGGGCACGTTGATTGATGCGGGCTCGTTGCTGCCTAGTTACTTCACTGGCAAGAGTCCGACAGGTAAGTATAAGGAGTCTTTTGAACAGTTCTCTAACTTTGTTCCTTTCCTTCCTTAGATGATGGCCGGCTTCCGGGGATGGCGACGTGCTGCTGCGATAAGTAGCACTGAAGGTGAGTGAGAGCGCGATGCGCGATGCAACCCTTTCGTATTTGTATTGAACTGAGTTATTTTTCTGTGTCTTTTAGGTGCCGTGACATTTTCAGCATGGATGCCGGTTATGAAGAAGAAATGCGCGGCATGCAGCGCCTCTAGATGTTTCCACGGTAACCTGGAGTGTCTTTTCCCTCTTGCAGATGGATGAGAAGTTCCAGAGACAAAGTTCCCCCAGAGCGGCTGGGATTCAGGTAAGCGTTTGAAGCTCGTACAGTCTTTAATAATAAGCGAAGATTTGCTGAATGCTTACTAATGTCTTTTTTCTGTTCTTTTCCCTTTTACCTAGGAAGTGGCGTGCCGGGATGGGAATGACACCGCCGAAGATACCCACAGAACAGAAGAAGCGATGAATGATGGGCAGAAGCGTCGCAAGGTAAGGCTGTTCCTAACGGTGTTCTTATTCTTGCAGGAGCTGAGCGCAGAAGAAAGATGCAGGCCTACTGGAGACCGATCAGAACACGGTGAGTGTCACGCTGCAGGTACAGAAAACACAAAGCATGTTTCTCAGCCTGGGCGTGGCTTAAATATTCTCTGGGTATCCCAGGTGTCTCTGGGCTGAACCACACCCAAAAGACTAGACTGCACATGCAGTTCTGGGAACCGAAATATGTGGGGGCATCCATCTTGTCCCCATCAATGCACTACAAGTCCAATCCCCAATGTTATCCTATGGGAGTGATTGAGCCTGGTGCCACAAGAGCCAAGTCTGACTCCAAGTGGGTCTTTGGAGGGATGGAGAGGCCCTTGAGGGACATGTAGGTGATCGTGGCCTGATTCCAGACTGACATCTTGGAGGGCTGGGGACATGAAGGGCAGGAATCATGACACCCTTCCATGGGCTTTTTTAAGGCACTAGTACAATGGTTCAGTGCTTCGTGCATTATAAATGTCATACCATATCGGTTCCATGTGTTTATAACGACAACCAAAATAATGACATACATTTTCAGTGACACTTTAATAAGAATTTTGTTCTCTTTTTTAATATTTTTAAACCCATCTGTTTCTACAGCTTATTTACTCTCCCCTAACTTCCCGCACCCTTTTAATCCCTTACCCCACCCCCCATATATACTTTTACTGAAAAGCTTTGTCATTATTTATTTTTCGTCTTTAACACTGCATACCATCATTTCATATCATAGCCCTACACAAACGCCTAAACTGTTGGCATTGCCAATGCTTGTTTTTCTATTTCTATTTTCCACTGATGTATTACTGTGTCTGGGAGAACCCACTACGTACTGCATATGTACAATGACTGAAAGAGTGCAATAGGTGTAAATAAACAATATAACACATTTTTCTGTTTTGCTGAGCCCCAGTCAAATAAAGGCAAACACATTGATATATGGTCTACTGGAAATTATGCAATTCTAAATGATACACATATAGATGTATTTCATTGCACGGACTCCTTTCAGAATTTAGTGGATTTCAGGGGTGAAATTACATTACAAATTAAGAACTTTATACATGAGACATCACAAATTCTTAAGACGTTTCAGTGTGCTGACCCATTCCCAGCCTCTATCCATTCCCAGAATCATATGATTCAAGCATCACACTAGTATACAAACTGATGTAATCACTGACTCTCTTTTCTAGTGTTTTACTGAAGAGACGTTGTGGGAAGATAAAAATTCATGAACCGAACTGGGAGAGACCGAAATGATAACTTCCATATCATAATTAAGGGAATTCTGAAGATCATTATACAAATGTCATGCAAATTAACAAAAATAAGGCTCTGGTGAGTGTAAAACATGTCGGCATATCCCTTAAACACACAAGCTGAACTAACAGTGAATTTAATTGTGGAGACATATTACATCAACAAACATGGACGTCAATTAGGGATAGCTGGCGGCACCAGCTGCTACCCATGGAAATCTTCTTGGTACCCTTTTGTCGACCCCTTGCCAACTGGCCCTCATACTTAGATGTCAAAGAGTGATTTATTTTTCACTGAAATATATTGATGGACTGTGCTAATCCCCTTCAACCTTAGAGAAACCCAGCTCTTTTGCTGGACTTAGACATTTTAATGTTCATCCTGGAGTGAGTGAGTGAGACCTTTTTCTCACTCTCTCATCGGTTTTTACCTGATTTGGATTTTGTGTTTTCACTGTTTTTGGAGTCTGACAAACTCCACCGGCATCTGCTTTTTGTATGGTGACACACAATACCTTCAGTGCAATGTCACAGAGAAATCCCTTTCGATTTATCACAAGGTTTAAATACATTTTCTTGTGTGCCCTACATTTCCCAAGAATAATAAAGTGAAATTGACTTTACTTACCTTTTCACTTGGTCCAGCAAACACAATCTTATGTGGAGTGCTGGGGTGTTAGCTAGTAGCCCCTTATCCTAAATTCTCATGTAACATTTATTTTTATGTTACCCTCACTACTTTAAATGGCTGGTGGCAGTGGTTTAATTGTTCCTACCATTGTGCTTTTCTACCTCTGGCCGACCCCTCAGCTGCAGCACAGCACTGATGGGTGACCCTTTTGTCAAAACGGCCCCTGTCTTCTCTTTTCACCATTTTCTGATTGTGAGGACTTTCGTGGGGTTTACTCTGTGCGTTAAAACAGGTTTGAGCCCTTTGTTTGTCTTGTTTTTGGCAGGCCTGGCTCCAGTTTATCTGGAAGCACTGGATGTGAGGGAGGGTTCCGAAACTCCCCTGTCCTTTGTCTCTAGGAATGCCTGAATGCAACTAGTCCTGATTGGCTGGTTGGCTATTCTTTCAGGACAGCCACCCTGCTGTGTGATTGACAGCCTAGGATGTGCATGAATGGGAGAAACCTGCTTAAAAGGTGAATGTTTTGGGGCTATAGGCAGAGTTGACCACTGGGTGAAACACCCGACAAAGAATCCGTAAATGAAGCTTGCGGCAACCTCCTGGACCTTTGAATTGCACAGTAAAGCCCTGCTGCTGCGCTCAACTCCTTTTTCACCTCAACAGAGAGGCTCCGGACAGAATGACTTCGTCCCTTGGGTTAGTGGGACCAACTAACCCCCAGACGAAATCCGACGATCCCTGACTGGATGTGCTTCTTCGTTGCTGTGAGAGCCCAATGCCAGGGGTCCAGTGTCCATAGTCAAGTGCAACGTCTGCCGTGGAACGAATGTGGCTAGAAGCTCCAGGAGACTCCTAAGGACCATCCAGAAGCAGGACATCTGGATCCAGAGTCCCCTCACCACAGTGCAGGACCGAGGGAGCAACGAGAGTCCAACCGGTGTCCGAAAAACCGCAACAGTGCTTTTTGCTAAGCGCTGAAACCGCGAACCGCTGTTGAACCGAAAAGAGCCCGTAGCTGCTGACGACCTCCCAAGTACCGCTGCAGGAGCCCTCCAGACATCCTCCCTTTTGTCCCCATGTCTGAGGCTCAGGAACAAGGGTCTGTACCGCTGTAGCAAGATAGAATCCAGCTGCACCACTCTTCTTCAAACCAGAGGTGCTGTTTTGCATTGGGTGCTTACCTTATTGCCTTTAGCCGTGCTCTTCTCATTTGGGAATTGCATTGGCTTACCTTTTCGAGTTGATTTCAACTCTCTTCTCACAGGCTTAACAGCTTGTGACTCTACAAGTGATTTTCCTTCAAACTCTCTAAGTTTGTCCAAAACTTTGATCTAAGAAGTGCATTAAATCCATAGACTGTGTCCCAAAAGCCTTTGACTGTCCTGGCTCCATGAAGACTCTTCTAGTCCAGTGCATTTTATAATGTGTGTCCCTCATTGGTGGTAGCTTGCTGTGTACAGTTACTGCTGGGAAAGGCTTATCTAGGTTTCTTTGGAAGATTTAGTTGTTCTCACATTTACTGACAAACTGTCTAACCTTTTTCCTTCTCTAACCTTTCCTTTCTGCAACCTCAGAATCTGCAAAGTTTACTAGTGTGATATATACATGCCTTTACAGTCCTTGTGATTGAAGTCACCTCAGGGTGTAGGAATTGTGTAAGAAACTTATGCAAAGATTATCCACTAACTTGTTTTGATTCTGAAAAGTAATTTGAAAGTATATTATATTTCCATTGTTTCAAAAAATTGCCTTTTTAAATAACGCTTATTTAAAAATGTATGTTTAGCAAATAAATAATGATTTATAACTGAAACCTTGAGTGTAAGTGTTAGTTGGCTACTTGTATTTACGGATTTCACTTGAACAGCTCTACAGCTCTCATCTACTCCTCTTGAGATAGGCCTGGCTGCTCAGTCACACAAACCAACTTGTGAAGTACAGACCTATACCAAAAGGTGGGTTACCTAATACCAAGCAGATAAGTGTTGTGTAGTCTCACACAGTGTGACTGCACCAATTCTTACCAAACAGTGTGTGCGCAACATCCCTCTGTTTGCAGTTTGCTTAAATGCAGTATTTTATGTTTTATGACACTTCTTTTGAAATGTGCAGAGTACTTAACTCTTAGAACTTTTATTTAGAAAAAGTGATTTTTTGTCTACTTGGTAGAAAGAGATGGAAATAGCTCAGTGAATTATTTGATTGCCACTAGTGACTGTGTTCCTCCCGTGTCCCATCACAATAAATCATACTTGTTTTACCTTACAGATTTTGATAAAGATTTATTTTACCTTATCTTTTCAGATTGATTTACAATATGGTTTGGTGCTTCGTATGTCAGGATTAAACACAAACATATGGCTCTGCTCATGAAGAAGACATTTTAGTATGGTGGTGTAAAACTAAGATGGGATGGTAGGAGATGTGTTCTGCTGGATAAACTGGAAATTGTAATACACGTCACATGGACACAGACCTGGGCTTCTCTACTTGACCAACACGTGTGTTCCTGGGCAAATCACTTTACCTCATAGAGTTTAATTCTGCCTATGTTCTCAAATTAAGGTCACATAAAAGCGATTCAGTTCAGTTTACACTACAAACACGCTGAAACATGTATCTACCATACCGTGCTTAACTCTCAAAAGAATTGAGTACTTGGCCCAGTGAGGCTGCACTTTTGTAATTGGTTATTTACACAGTGGTTTTTAAGTGCAAGCCCAGGAATCGAATCAGTTTTGCTCCACATCATCTTGCTCCCAAGGTGAGCGTGTTGCCCCTGAGCTATCCTCCCGGACCGTGTTACATGATCAGAGCACCTGGCTTTCGGTTGCATATGTTATGTTATGAGGCATTTATACAATGTCAATATGATGACTTTGAATGGAGTATGAGGCTTAACTTGGCATAATATGGCATCACTTCGGTATATGAAGGTGAGCTTTACATACTACAGCAGTCATTAAGTGTGGCCGCATTTATCATATTTCTACTGCAGATGCATGTGAGGTTTTGACAGATATAAGATGCCAGTAATGGGCCCTGTAAGCCTGTACTGGCATAATAAAGCAGTGCTCCTGGCTTACGATGATTCTGCTGGGTCTGTCTATTATGACTTCACACATTACATGTCAAGAGAGAACCATAATTATAACATTATGTGTGCTTTAGTACTATTTGTTATTTTAGTAATCCTCCACTTGTTGTCATTATTAAAATGTTGTGATGTCACTTCCTTTCATGCCACCAGCACTAATGGTCATATGACATCACTTAATGTGTTATCATCACGGTCATAGGTCATGTGATTTCACTTTTCATAATGTCATCAGGTACGTGATGTCATATTTAGTACACCTATCATTTTAGTGAATTGACGTCCATGTAAACGAACAGATATTACAGCTCTGAATGTCCACCAAACAATTTGGTGGTGGGCACTTAGAGTACATACCCTTTGCGCGCTTTGGAAGTGCCCATGAAGGGTCCCAAGAATGATCCAGCAAAACCCCTATATTTCACTCCTGGGGCCACAGTGATGGTCTGGACACCAACATGAAGGGATCCTTCAAATTTGCAAAGGGAATCTTAGATTCACATTTGCAAAGACTGTTAGGTGTCAGGCCACAGCTATGGAATTGAAGAGATAGAACAATAAGGTGTGACCCATTCCAAATCATGATGCTTTGGCCCATAAAACATGATGTAGCAGAGAGTTGATGACAGCTTCTGATTTGGACGACTGTTTCGTCTACCAGTTGTCGGCATTGATTTTCCTTTATAAATTATTGGTTCTGATAAACCAAAATATGTTGTAATTATAACATCATAACGAAGGCTTGCTCTTCCAAGCACTTAACACCGGAGTGGTATCATTACATTGCAATATGTATTAGCAATAGAGAGAATAATTATATAATGATATTAAAAGAAACATGTCAAGAAGACTACAGTACATAGAACTTCCTTCAATAGTAGTGCTGATTTCCTTCAATATACGGCACTGATCCTGAAGTCAATAAGCAGGTGTGTGTTCTTAGTTTTCAGTTTATTAAAGCAAACTCCTCCAGATTAATTAGAACCTCATAGCATAGACGTCTTTAGGTGTCTCAGTGGTTGTGGGCTACATTTATCTTAAAATCATGCCTGGGAAATATCAATGTTGCAGATACATTGTTAGGGTGAAGAATTCCTAAACAATACTAGCCAAAGCGTTTAGCACTATGCACACCTGGTATGCAGTTGGTCAACATGTATTGGTGGTCCTCAAAAACATACTCCATTATCAACAGGACTCAGTGTGTCAGATTACGGATTGCAAATATGTGGGTTTACCATGCGTATTAAAAATATGTGACATGATGGGGATACAAAAACACTCACCTCCTAGACACGTCCACAGATGCAACCATGCGTACAAAAACCATCTGAATATTTCTGGCCATTAACACAGATACAAATTACGCATGTGCGCAAACACACATATGCACACACAAACCCGAACACATACATATACACAAACAATGACCGACTGGACACTTCGGACATGCCTGTGGATTAATATAAGACATGTGAAACACCACACACACACACACACACACACGCTCACTCAGCATTGACAAACACGCAAACATACAAAAGCAGACACACACACAGAGACATAAAAAACAACTCCTCATTGGCAAACACACGCACAAAATATAGGAGCCGCACAACACAGTTTTTGCTCAGCGTGTTAATGGAGATCTCACAGGTACGGCAATATAAGAAACACATTCATCCATACACAGGTGCAGATACACACATACACACATTATCAGCGTTCGAAATCACAAACACACAAACGGACACTTTCAGCAACAACCTTGCAACATGTGCACACATACTTAGCATTCGAAAACATACACAAGCACACAAAACAAAATTCAGAGGGAATTCATTGAAAAACTAATTAAAAACGAGTTGAACTTACTACATAAAAAAGCTAAAGTCTACAAACAACAGAAATATCAATGGTAATGCTATTTCCAAGTCTAGAAATGCACTGAAAAGAAAAATCCACATACGTTAAGTACATTGTATTACACTACACGTTTTCTAGGCGTTTTTTTTATCCCTAGGAGTTTGCATTTTTTTCATTTGTTGCTTTATGAAGCTATCTTTGTATATGTATTCCTATCTTCTCATCCACTTTGCTGTCCATCTTTTGTAGTTGATTACCTTTCCTTTAATGTTTTCTTACTGCTTTTCGGCAGAGAGGATAGCTCAGGAGCAATGCGTTTGTCAACACAGAACAAAGCTTCATGGCTTCGAATCTCAGTCTCACCTATTAAGCCCCATTTCCTGTATGCGTTTTCTTGCTTCCTTAACGACTCCCTTGCCTGTTCCCTGCTTAGAAGCGATGACCCCCCTCCTGTAAAGTCTGACATCTCTAGCAGCCTAAGACCATCTATCAAGTTCGACATCTATGCCTTGTCTTCAGAGGATAGCTCAGCGGCAACGTGCTCGCTTTAGAAACAAGACGACAGGAAGCAACACAGGTTCGATCGCTGGGTCTGCACTTTGAAACCTCTGGGTATTAAGCACTTTATAAATAACCAGACCAGACACATCTTGCAGGACATGCTCAAGGTAAATGCTAAGAAAGAAGGCCTGGATGCTAAATTCAAATCTTATAAAATCCATATGATCACTAAACCGTGTAAAGATTCTCAGTTATACTAACACCAATATCTCTTATCAGTGTTGAGTGGGAATGTGTCTCAGCCCCTTAGAAGTTAGTCCACTAAGTGGATCATTTTTTAAGCCTGTGGTGTGCAAAAACAAGAGTAAAGTCGTGGCTATACTGCCAGGTTTTGCACATGTGTTTGCATACGGCCAGATTTTTCAAGTTTGTGCAGGCAAAGTGTGGCACATGAAATTGGATTGCCACTTCTGCTTATCTTTCCCACTCTGCCGGGATTTACACACCTTGGCATTGCAATGCTGGCATAAGCCCAACGTGCTCATATGGAATCTGCCTTTACTGCACTTACACCTCTTAGCAAATGGAGTGTAAAAAAGGCGTTTTAGCACCTTTTTCTTACATCTCGCCTTGCATATGTAGAACATTGCATGGAGAGTACCCACGTGTTCATAAATACAAACTTTGACAGCCTCCTACATGCCAGTAACAGTTTTTTGCGAAAATTCCTCTTAAGTGTTCAAATCAAACTGGTTTTATGGTTTGGCTTTGACAAATGATACTGTCTAAAGAATGTCATGAAAATTGCCAACATAGAAATTGGTTGGAAGATGCTAACAGGGATTAGCAGAAGAAAGGCCTTTAATAATGTGAAATCGCAAATGCTTTTTAAGACTATCTTAAAAATGGGTGTTAGCAACACTCTCACCGAATGTTCATGTACATGTTTATGGACCTTTTATAAAAGATCCAAGTTCTTTCTAGACATTATTGACATCCTCTCAGAGTTCTTCTTTCGTGGGGAAGGAAGAAAGCAAGGAAGAAGGCAAGGTTGCCCCTTAAGGTTGCCCCTTAACAGCTCTGCGTTTAACTTGACCATATAACCACTGCAATTAGCCTATGCTTCAAAAGATATGTCCAGGCTACAATAGTATGAGAAAAGCAATTCACTATGCTATAATTTGTATATTACATGCTACTTACAATTTGAGAACCAAGAAAAACCAGTACTTGCAGCTTATGAAGAATTGCCTAGAACCTCAGGCTGGAAGGTGAGCCAAGGAAAGCAGAGTCATGCTAGTATCCTGTAAGCAATAAAGACATCTCCGGTTAGCCATGGAGACGGTCAAAAGAAATGTGCTTTGGCATTGTCTTCCCTCATCTGCTATAATTGCCTCTACCCACATGGAGCACGTTTTCGGGAATATTCGAGAAGACTGTGACAGATGGATTGCTTTACATTTGAGCCCATTATTCTCGCCTGAGACCCCTTAAAGCATGTAGTTACTATGCAGGTTCACAGCATCAAACACAAGATTACTGAGTCCTCTTTAAACAACAGCGGGGCAGCAGGAAACCAGTCCATCTCCCATCAGTGTCCGTTCAGGAGTCACTTCCCAAGTTCAGGTCCATCGATGGTATAGTTCACAGCCGGCAAAGCCGCACCTAGCGGGTACCAGGGGCCACATCGGCATAGTCACTTGATGTTCAGAGTAGCGCGCCGCGGGTCACAGGGCATCCAGGCTGCTCCGTGTGCTGTTGATTTATTACGGAGCGACATGGCATCACTCACCCCTTTTTTGTCGGCGATGCTCCCCCGATCTGGCACACCTCTTTCCTCCAGGGGCACAGAAGGGCGCACAAGCACTCGTCATGAGCTGCAACCCATTTCTCGACTAATGCCCTGATTCTTAGTTTTATGGTCCAAGCCTGTCTGGTCACTTGGTCACACCCAAGGTGTCGACTGAACTCAGGGGTCCAGCAGGTATCCTCCCCACAGCCTGTCAAGCTTGTCCCTTCGATGGCATAGTATGCAGGGTGTCATTAATGACAGGCAGCCAGATTGTCCTCCGTGGCAGTCAGTCAGTGCCACTAAGATGATAGGCAGGGTGGATTATGTTCCGACGGCACTGTTCGGGGATATGATCACCTCTATGTTGTCGGGCATTCCTTCCGACCGATGTAGCAGGGTACCGGGTCTTGTTCTGCTGCCAACGCTGCATCCCCTTCAGCACCTCATGGACGGTGCCGTTAGTGCGGTGTACAGTGCACACAATGTCCAACGTCCTGGCTGGGGCCTTAGTATACGAGGGTGGACGCCCCGCTATCAAGGTGGTGTGGACCCCATGGGGGCTGGTGCTGTCGCTCTGCTTTGTGTCTGGTGCACTCACCGCCTGGGATTTTTTTCCAATGGAGCGCCCTTTCGATGCAAAGAGCTCCAACGGGAAGCATGCATTCTCTTCTCTCCTGCTCCTTCCAGAGCACCGTGGCTTCTCGACAGCAGCAGCCCAGAATCTTCATTGAGGCACGTTGGGCAACGTGGCCCTCTCCGGGTATTGCCTCTCGTGTGTGTCTGGCAGTAGACAGAGGCACGGGTACTGCTGTAGCCGATCTTTGTAGGTGTGCTCCGACCATAAGGGAGACACAACCCCCTGCCTGGGCAGCGCAGGAACATTGCTGACGTGGAGAGGAGAACTCTGGGCTAGTAATCTCACAGCATGTCACTGCCTCCTGGCCCGGGATCCCACTGAGGCCTCTGATGGCACAGCTCCAGCACAAGATTGCTTGGTTGTTCTCCTCGCCAATCACTGCGGGGGCCATGTTCGCACTTTCGCCTCCCCGACCCTGTAGAGCTGCTGGGATTTACATCTATCTGTGGCCCCGGATCTTGAAGGGAGCGGGTTCTTTCTTGTGCCGCTCGGATCCAGAGCTTTCTCACCTCCAGCCTGACCCGGGCTGACACGGAGTATCAGGCACCTTTCAGTTCTGACATAGAGCGCATCAAACTGTACCTCTGGGCGGCGTGGACTCGCCCTGCCAGCAGCCTGAACGTTTAGTGAACCGCAGGTGTTTGCTTCTTTTTATGTCGCACCGCCTGGAACGGTTGGGGGCGGTTACTCTGCCCAGGGCACCTCGCGGCAGGCTGGCTGAGGTGGGACAGGTGGGCGCTCCACGGCAGCACTCAGTCTCACTGCTTCGGCTGGGGGCAGTCTATATTTCCCAATGGACGTTCTTATTTCTTTCCCTTCTTTTTCTCTTGGCATAGCGCCGCGGGACGGGGCGTGGGCTAGATCCCCCCCCTTTTGGCCGCACGAGCACCCTCCTTTCAGAGGGCCGCGGCCTTTGGCGGGGCAATGCGTTTCTCCTCACGGGCGGATGTTTGTTCCCTGCCCGCAGCTGCACTATTTCCACAGCAGGGTTTGCGGGCAGGCTGCCCCCTGGCCACACGAGGACCCCCATACAGAGGGCCGCAGCCAGGGAGGACCCACCATCAGGGATCTTCTTCCCCCTTACGGCGGGCCCAGCATCAGCTTGTGCGGCTGATGCCGCTTTCCTTTGTTGCCGACTTTTTTTTTTTCTCTGGGCCCGGTTGATGTTGGGCCCGCCTCAGCTGTTTTGTACGCGGGAGATGCCGCCGCTTCGTGCGGGGGGGCAGCCTCTCCCTGCCACGGCCAGGGGGTCCGCCCGGCATCTTAATGCGGCTGACGCCGCTCACGGTTCGGGGCCGCCTCTTCTCTCTTCGGGACTGTGAGGTGGGGCAGCTCACGCGGCCACCGCCGCACATCCCCCTCCACACGGGGTGGAGGCAGCAGCTCCTCCTCCCAGGGCCACCTCTCATGGTTGTGGGACAGCGTCGCGTCTCCCCGTCTCCCTCAGGAGACGGGCCGGCAGCTCGCCGTCCTTTGTCCTTGCGGGCCCCGTTATTGCTGGGCCCCGCCTCCGCCTCTTTTTTTTTTTTTCCTCTGCAGCGCGTCCCACCACAGCCCCCTAGGTGGGGGTGGGGCAGCGCCTTCACCTCGCAGCGGATACGCCGCCGGCATGGCCGCTGCCGTGGGGGATGGGCCGCTCCCCTTTGTTGCGGCCGGAGGCCGCCAAACATCGTATTGCGGTTCCGGCCGCCAGTACTTCTCGGGGCTTCCCCCCTTCCGCCCTCGTTGGTTCTCCACACAGGGGGGGGCAGGCAGCAATCACCGCAGCTGGCGCCTCTCCTTTCCGTGGGAGGTGGGGGCAGCTTCCTCCCTTCACGCGGGCCCTGACAGCGTCGGGCCCGCCTCACCTCCACTTCTTCTGGGCTCGCGGGCCCGTTCTCCTCGTCGCCATTGTTGGGGGTCGCCTGCCGTGTCCATCAGGCAGGCGCCCCCAGGGGCTGCTTCCTCACTGCTCCCCACACAGGCCCAGTGCCTGTGTGAGTTTGGGGGCCTGCCGGGTCCATCCGGCAGGCAACGCTGGTGGGCTGCTTCCTCGCAGCTCACCACAGGCCCAGCGCCTGTGGGGGTCGGGGGTCTGCCATGTCCATCAGGCAGGCCCCATTGACGCTACAGGATGTCGGCGCCATCGGGGTGGGGGCACAGCCTGCCAGGAGCCTGCCCATGCGGACCTCTGCCACCGTCCTGGCATGAGGGTCCCATGGCAGCAGGGCCTGCAGGCCTGTGCCTCCACGTGTAGGCCTCCGGCCTACATCGGTAATGATTGAGACACGGACTCAGACCAACCTTCCACGGAGTCTGCAGCCGTTCTGTCTCACGTGCCTGCAGGGGCTCCTTTTATTAGCTTGGGCCATGACGCAGTCATGGCCCATCTTAAAGGGGCAATACACGTGAGGACAAACACATCCCCTTAAAGGGGCAACACACCCAGGCGGGTCCCACGTAACAGTTGTCTTCTCCAAAATCTGTTACTTCTTCTTCAGCACGGTTGTAGACTATAAACAGAGAATAGCTATTAAGATTGGAAAGCTCTTTACTTTCGTTGTTCAAAAATATTTATTGGCATGTCGTAGCGGAGTACAGAAACACTGTTTTTTTTAAACCTGCACAGTTATAAGTAATGCAGAAATTAGGGCTTGGGGAGTGGGGAAAATTGAATCTCTTAAGGTTTTACATTGTGAAAACCTAAACTGTCTCTGAAACGTTGTCAATCACAATGTCACCTGTTTGTGCACTTTCTTGCACTTCATGGTGAAAATGTAATGCAGGGCACCTTTTGTGTGTAAGTGCAAATGCAGTGTGTCCTGTTGTGTAATGTTATCATTTATTTAAAATGAGCTCCTCTATATGGGATGACAAATAGATTAGGGAAGATGAAGGAGCACAGGAGCTGCTTTGTTTTATTTGGTTTATAATGCAGGATCATCGGGACCCCTGATCCCTCCTCCTTCCCTTCACTCTGTCCTTCCTCTTCAGGTTCTTCCCGGCACTCTCTTCTGGAGCCAGAAACCTTTGAGTCATCATCGACTCCTCTCTCTCTTTCCTCCCTCACACTCAGGACATTGCCAAGAATCCCACTTTCAGCTCTTCCTTCTCAAAGGAATTCTCCCTTTTCTCACTTTCCCACAGAGGCTCAATGTAACCCTAGCCCTGGTTCTCTGTAGGCTCCACTATTGCAATAGCCTTTTCCTGAATCTACTTTCTTCCACTGTGGGACCCCTCCAGCCAATCCAGAATAGGGCAGCAAGGCTTATCCTTAGCCTTAAGCCCAGAGACCGCATCTCCCCTGCACTAGAAAGTCTTCACTGGCTCCTGGTTGCTGCACAGATTAAATACAAATCCCTCTGCATCATCCACAAGGTGGTGTGTGCCCAGGGACCACACTATCTTAAACTTTACCTCACTAAATACTCCCCCTCTAGACCACTACACTCCTCTGGCTCTAAATCTCTGTGTGTAAAGCATTTTGCTAAATATAGGGCAAGTGGTCATTCGCTTTCCTCAGCTGGCTCCCTCCTGTGGAACAGCCTCCCCCTCCCTCTTCGCCTTGAGCAGCATATTCTTGAATTCCGGAAGCTCCTCAAGACTCTCCTTTTTATCCCCTCCCTCCCTTCTTCTCTCCCGTGCTAATCCCAGAGTTGCTGTGAATTGTGTCCTTGGCCCTTATGCATCCTTGGGGCCCTGACCTCCCACACCCATTCGGCCCCGCTCCTGTCTATCTGCACTTACACTTACACCCTCTGCCATGGTGACTCGCACTTACACCCCTCACGGCTCCTGGCTGTGTAGCACTCAACATTCCTAGCACTTCATCTGTGGCTCACCCAGGAGCTCAGACTCCACAGCACTGACCCCTGCCTTCTTCCTTACTGCACTTGCACGTTCTGAATACTCACAAGGCATAGTAGGTTCGCCCTGTTTTCCTCTTCCCACCACTGCTCTTATATATTGTGTTTTAATAGTATTTTAATTGTATTTCCCAACCCTGCTCCCTCCCTTGCTCTGTGGGTGCTTTGAAACAGTATTTTCTTACTGTATAAGCGCCTAACAAGCAAACAATAAATACAATAAATCAACACGACCTAAAGGGATCATATTAGAGATTTTAGCATGATCAGCCAATACTAAGGAGCGCAGTATACCAAATTCACATTTCTGGGGAAGCTGAGGACAAACAAACACAGACGGCCTAATTTACAAAAAAACGCTAAGTCTGTGCAAAATAGTTAGCATAAAAAAGAACATTGCGCATACAAAAAGAATAGTGCTGGGACCCAATTCATGGAATTAAATGCATGCAGAAACATGGAGCTCAAAGAATAATGAAACAGAACAGAGCTTTGTTGGAAAACTTTTGCGCAGGACCCATAAAAAAAAAGTAATCAAGGATTACTTACCAGAAATCACCATTACTCCCACTCCACTCCTGCGACTGACAAGTCCTGGTCTCAGCAGCCCCACTAAAATGCACTCCAGCCCTCCATATTAAGGCAGCACCCACGCACCCCCACTAAACTGCACCCTGGGTCCCTAACTGAAGGCAGCGCCCATGTACCTCCACTAAACGGCATCCCGGGCCCGCTAACTTAAGGCAGCACCCACAAGTCCTCCCTCATCCCAGCGCCCCCACTAGACTGGACCTCGGTCCCCTAACTCAGGACAGCACCCACGTTCCTCCACTAAACTGAGCCCTGGCCCCATAATTTGAGGCAGCACCCATGTACCTCCACTGAACTGCATCCCGGGCCCCCTAACTTAAGGCAGCACCCACAAGTCCTCCCTCGTCCCAGTGCCCCCACAGATCTGTGCCCCATCCCCCTAATCAAAGGCAGCACCAACACATCTTCCCTCATCCCACCCCCACTGATCTGTGCCCCAAACTCCTAAACAAAGGGAGAACCCACAAGTCCTCTCTCATCTGACTACCCCTACTGATCTTCACCCCAACCCCCTAACCTAAGGCAGAACCCACAAGCGCTCCCTTGTCCCAGTACCCTTGCTGATCTGTGCCCCAATCTCCTAACAGAAGGCGGCACCCACAAGATCGCTCTCATCCCAGTACCCCCACTGATCTGCACCCGAATCCCCTAACCAAAGGAAGCACCTACAAGTCCTCCCTTGTCCCAGTACCACCACTGAGCAGCGCCCCAATACCCTAACCTACAGCAGCACCCACATGTCCACTGTGTTCCAGTACCCCAACTGATCTGTACCCCAACCCCCTAACCAAAAGCAGCACCCACAAGTCTGCCCTGTCCCAGTACCCCCACAGATCTGTGCCCCAATTGAATAACCTAAGGCAGCACCCACAGGTCTGCCCTGTCCCAGTACCCCCAGTGATCTGTGTCCCAACTCCCTAACCTAAGGCAGCACCCACAAGTCCTCCCTCATCTCAGTACCTCCACTGATCTGTGCCCCAATCCCCTAATGTAAGGCAGCACCCACAAGCTGCCCTGTCCCAGTACCCCCACTGATCTATGCCCCAGTGCCATAACCTAAGGCAGCACACATAGGTTCTCCCTTGTCCCAGTACCACCACTGAGCTGTGCCCCCATCCCCTAACCTACAGCAGCACCCACATGTCCTTCCCAGTGCCAGAACCCCTACGGATCTGCGCCCCAAACCCCTACTCTAAGGCAGCACCCACAGGTGCACCCTCATCCCAGTACCCCCACTGACTTGCACCCCAATCCTATAACCTAAGGCAGCATCCACAAGTCCCCCCTGTCCCAGTACCCCCACTGATCTGTGCACCAACTCCCTAACCTAATGCAGCACCCACATGTCTGCCCTGTCTCAGTACCCCCACTGATCTGTTTCCAAACCCCCTAACCTAAGGCAGCACCCACAGGTCGACCCTTGTCCCAGTACCCCCAGTGATCTGTGCACAACCCCCTAACCTAAGGTAACACCCACAAGTCTCCCCTCGTCCCAGTAACCCCACTAAACTGCAGTCCAATCTGCATCACTCTATGCCCACTCCTCACCCACACAGCACTTACCCCAACAAGATCCTGCATTACAATCAAGCACCCCAAACACACATCACCCCTATGCCCACACTTACTCCTACAATGCACAGTAATGACACCTGGAGTTGGAAGACCTTTGATGTGTCTGACAGAACATTCAATTTAACCATCCTGCTTACAGACATCCATGATGATTCCCCAGACCAGCTAAGTTAAACCACATACACTCCCATGTAATTTGGCCACTACACTAGCTTGCCAACAGCTCACTTGATGTTCCACCATACCTCTTGCATATTGACACAACAATCATACTCCCACAGATCCACTAATCGTGTTGCCTGCTGAAAAGACGAAACAGTATGCTTGCACACATCCATGATCTGTTGGGTGAACGGTACTGCCACAAACCCAACAGCAATGGATACTCACATCCATACTTTGCCTCTACAAGGTGACAAACAAGCCTGCAGGCCCTGTTCAGTATGATGGTGGTGTCAGCCTTATAATCACTGTAACACCAAAAGCACCTGTGCAGCCATGCATCATGAATACCCATGGCCCACTTCACTGTGGAATGAAACATAAGCTGGTGCCAGGAGAAGGAGACTATTCTGAAGAAGGAAGACAGAAAGCTAGAAAAATCGAATCATTATTTCATTTTATTTTGATTTGAATATGTAAAAAATCATTAAACATTTTAATCAGTTATGTTAAAAAAGCATCCTATATATCATGCATCCATACATTCATTCAATCTAAATAAATTCCTAAAACATTCAATAATTTTAAGATATTGAAGAGGAATATACAATTCATTTTCAATTAATTTCACCTATACAATTAATTTCCAATTCATTTCACCTATACAATTAATAATAGTTCATTCAGACAAAGTATCGACTATTGGTGCCCATAAGTGTAGATCTTCTCTAAAGCACGGGCTTCCCAGTTGGTAAATAGTTTCGCCTTGGCAAAGTATATAAGTCTTCATCAGGATGGGATGAACGTTAACAATTTCTAAAATCAAACAGATAAACATATTGTTAAAAAAATAATTAAAGCTAGCTTGCTGTCTCCCCTCATTCAGTAGTACTCACAATAGTATTGGACCAGGGGGAACAAGCATCAAATCTATCTCTCTACCCATCAGGCTCATCTATTAGCCCACCACTTAGGTCCCAATGTTTGCTGCATACCTAAATGCAGCAGAAAACCAAAACAATGCCTCAAACACATGTTGACAAACTATCGGCAAACCATCTGGACCCTTTACTAATTTAAGGTCAATGGTATGTAGCACAAAAATCAAGATTCCTTTCATTTAGTGCCATATCTCACACTTTATACTCAACCATGCTCCACATCGGTCGTGACTCAGTGTAATAAAATAATCGTCATACCTGCAAACCCTGCTTGGGTTCGCCTGGTAACTTGTACTCCAATGGCCTGGTAACTAGTACTCCTGTGGCCTCTGGTGAACATTAGTGTAGCTCACTCTTCACATGCAGGCTAGTCTAATAAAAATACAAACGTTTACTTAGATATAACAATAAAAGACTACCCACAAAAATCTAACAGAGAAAAGCAACACAGGATTACACTAAGCAAAAAATTATATATATATATGCATATATATATATATATATATATATATATATATATATATATATATATATATATATATACCTTCGTTCGGGAATACTAATTCACCCATGCGAGGAAACTCGTACATATCAAAGCGTCTCTCACGCGTTCTCATTTTGGTAAGTCACGACGCGGAACCGTTCATAATGGGCGGAAAAGGAGTAATGCACTCTTAGCGAATCACTGTGGAGCACTTACCTTCCTTAACTCCTCAGGCCTGTGTCTTCAAAGAACTACACCTGGCAGACATCCTTCTCCAACATGATCACTGGGAAGCAGTGCTGATGAATAAGGGACAGTCATCCTGTCCCTGGCATCCCCTTGGATCACATTTAGCTGCACAACAAAAGCCAGCCAAAATGTCACAGCAGCTACACCTTTGTCTCTTGATGGTCAGGTGACAAAGTCCATATGTGAGGTGTGTAGCCCATTGAATTACAGTGAAACCGCATCCCTCCCCCTCATCCCCAATACCAATAAGCAATACCCGTAGATGAAGTATGAGCACATACACATGGACAAGCCACCCAAACTGCTGTGGAAGAAAAAAGGTACACAACATCCAAGAAACAGAAATCCTGAGAAATGAGTAGGCAGAGTGAGTAGGCAGAGATGAAAGTGCTGCCAACAGATACCTCAGACATCCCTGCTCCGGGGAACATCTGTCACAATAAGCTGGGTTACCCTGTAACTCACACAACACTGGGGTATAGATTAACAGACAACAACACAATAATGTTGCATGGGATAAATCTGAACTAATTATCATACCGGAATAATACATCTTTAGAAAAATTCCAAGAGTCTGGGTCTGTAGCAACAACATTTTTATTCCATATGCAAAACTTCACACTAAAAGCACCACATTATCATAAAATCACCACTAAACAGTTCATCCTTCAACCTTCCCATTCATACATGCATCCCTTCTTTGATATGACACCATCCATATAATACATAACAATTGGAAACCTATTCAGTAATACATCAATGTTGCAGTGCCGTCAACCTGACAATTGTTGACCTCAATAGAGGGTTGAACAGACATATGTTCTTCTCCTGCACAATTTGACACTAAGGGCATTAACACTTATCTCATTGCCCAATCACTGTATATATGTCTGTAAAACATTCACCATAGATATTGTAATGCTGTCAACTCAAGATTTATTGACCTCAATAAATAATTTAACAGACATATATTGTTTTTCACAGTTGAACACTACCTGGAATTCACATTTGTCTCTTTGCCAATTAGTATTGACTTTGCCCACTCATTGTAACACGATGTCTAATACTACTTTAACTAGTTTCGATGACTTCAAAAATTGATCATGTTCCACGTCTTCTTCAGGGCTTGTACACTGTTAAGAAATCAAAGGAAACATAACCGCTGTGTTGCCCAGGGCCCAGACTCTTTATGGCACGCGGTGTGTACCAATTCTTAATTGCACCAACGTTGCCCAATGACTTCAATTCATTATTGTCTATATATGCTAGACATCAGCACGCATTGCATAGTCACAACTGAGGCATGCTCGCTTAATTTTTGAAAAACCACAACAACCGTCTGCCAAAGTGGCCTCACCCAATGTGCCACACCCGAGTGAATTGCGAACTCATGCAATGATGTTATTTATACCACTCGATGTATATGTTTTATTCATAATCATACCTTGGAGCCACAGCTCCTTTCCTGTGCGTGTATTGCTGGCACCTATTTCTGAATCCTCTGGCTGCTCAATAAACTAAAATGAAACCACAATTAGCCCACTGCACTGTTTGTATGCAGAGTGAACATCCTCACCTTCGAGAGGGCGACAGGCATTGATTTACTTACAGTGTCTAACCTAACCTCCTTAGTGGCCCAACAACGGTTCACACAACCTCAATCTGTCCTGACACAACATGACTGTTCTGGTCCCAGTGCTAGATGATTTGGTGCTGATTTCTGATCAGGGTGGAGTGGCAGCACTGATCCTTCTGGATCTTTCTGCCACTTTTGATACTGTTGACCACTCCATCCTGATCAGTTGTCTTTCTGCGGTCTCTGGTTCTGTTCTCTCATGGTTTCACTCTTTCCTCTCTGATTGCTCACAGCTACTATCTTAGCAGCCCT